>NW_028261386.1:72033708-72343708 GCF_051295495.1 Thamnophis sirtalis | reverse complement strand
CGACTTCAGGAACTGAAGTTTTTTTTGCAGTCAACTTGCAACTGATCATTTGACAGTCAGATTTTCTGAATGACAGATAAAATAAATCCACTGGAGAACTTATGACCCAAATGAGGATAAAGTAATATTCTATAAACATCCTATACTTATGGACAGACCAATGGACTTTTCTCAGTTCTTTGAGATGGAGGTTAAATGAGCAAGCCTGTATTTCAATATCTTTCTTGTTGACTCTAGCCCATTCTCACCATTATCTGGAAAGGAAGTCCAACTTGCAAGTTTTTATGTTCTGCCTTCAGTTTTCATAATGCATGGAAACCATCTACCAATGTTAAACATGCAAGACCTTGTAAAGAAAATTCTTATATTTTTGTCTAGGCTTGAAGGAAGAGGATTTCTCTGTTTCTTTGGCTCACAGTTCAAGCTGATTTTTATCACTTGTGAATGCGCCAACATCGCTAATAGTTTTCTGGATTATGATAGCTATCTCAGGTGCTTCGCAACGTGCCTGGGCAAAGCCATCCTAATGTTACAGAAAGCATAGGTATTATTAAATAATTTAATTTATGAGATCTAAATCTATAGCGGAAATATGTTTTGTGGTCATCAACTTAAAAGTATATTTTCTGTCATGGAAAAAGAATTAAATTTTTATACTTCTGTCTCCCTTACCCTCAGACAACACTGATAGAATGATACCCTAGAAAGGGCATCATTATTCATGGCAACATCCTTTCTTTCTGTACAAAACCACACAAAGCTATAAGCATGAAATCAGCTAAGCAGGGTTTCACATGCTCATATGGGCCAATTGCTGTTGGGGGAAAAAAGACTTAAAACTCTGATTTTTGTTAGAGATTACCCATAATCTTTCCTGCCCCTTTTGTCATTGTGGGCCATGCAAGATCGAAAGAGCAGACACGAGCTTCCTTAAATAATCCAATCTCACTGCATGTCGATAGCCCCAGGTCTTTCAGTTAATTTTTCCATGTTTATATTCATGGTTATATTTCTCAAATTCTTTAGCCACATTTTCATGTCAAACAATTTTCTTATAATATGTACAGTTCACGAATTCCAGAGCTCTGACTGGAAAGACTTACTGGAAGAATTAGGATGAAGCCTAGAAAGTATAAAGCCGAAGGCATATTTATTTTATGCTTATTGATCATGCTCCTCATACATAAATCTTCTTTGTTTCCATTGCTGGCTTTCTCATCCATTTCTCCTCTTCTTATTCTTCTCTTTCCATTCTCCATTCTGTTCCATTCTTCAATTCTTGCTTACGGTACTTTTCCTTTTTCTTAAAAAAAACCCAACCCTCTAGTTAAGTAATGAACAAATATTAAAAGGCAAACATTCATTCAGATTCATAATAGATTATGTTACCTCATTAGAGTACTTTGGGATAGGACCATGGTAGACATTTTGTCCTCAGTTAATGATTACATAATATCCTTTGGCTCAAATCTAGTCAACCCTGGCCAGATTATTCTCAAACTTGAGGTAATTTATTGAATACTTAACAGTGATTTGAAACACCATTAGAAGTTACAACCAATTTTTGATCCTGCTTACTTTCTCCTTCAGAGATCAAAATGCATACAATATTTATATAGTTGTCAGCCCTACAAAGCTGATTAGTTAAGAAACAGACATAATAGGTTATTTCAGGAGCACTCTTTTTTATAGTAAGCTAGAATAGCTGAGTCTTGAAAGCTTGTCAAAGTTCAGTCACACCTTATATTAAGCAAAATCAAATATTGATTTGATTTGATTTGTCTTGTATGCCGCCCACTCCCGGAGGACTCCGGGCGGCTCACAAAAGACAAGGGAAAGGGGAAAACAAGACAAAGACAACATATTAAAAACAAGCCAACATTCACAATTTCTGTGGAGGTAGATGTTTCTCGGACCCCTCGGCCTGCTGGAACAGCCAAAGCTTGGTGGCTTTGCGGAAGGCCGGGAGGGTAGCAAGGGTCTGGATCTCGACAGGGAGCTTGTTCCAGAGGTCCAGAGCTGCAACAGAGAAGGCTCTCTCCCGGGGGGTCGCCAGCCGGCATTGGCTGGCAGATGGAATCCGGAGGAGGCTAACCTGTGCGATCTAATTGGTCTGAGAGATAGGGGTATTTTGAGTTTCTTTCTTGTGTTTTCCTCTTTCTCAAAGCTCTGCAGTCTTTTATATATTTATTTTATTTATTTATTTTAATTTGTCAACAAGTACAAGGAAACAAGTAGGAAAAACACATTAAAAATGGCACAAAAATGAATAAAAATAAGCAAAACATACCCATAAACATATAAAAAGAATACTTATAAATGGGACAGTAGGACAGTGATGGTAGGCAAGCTGGTGCGCTTATGCACACTGCCTTAGGGACCTTTTAAGAAATGTGTAGACAATGGTAGACAACTTAAGGTAAAAGGTATGGGGATTAGAGGAACTAACAACAGGATTGGGTAGGGTGTTCCACACATTTACTATTCTATTGCTGAAATCATTTTTCGTGAAATCAAGATTACAACGGATTACATTTAGTTTGTATCTATTAATAGCTCTTGTGTTATTGCAGTTGAAGTAAAAGTAGTCATTAACATGTAGGATGCTGTGGCAGCATTGTTATGCCGGTATTTTATTTATTTCACATGGTATACATTTGTAGGAAGACCTACACTTTACAGAGTAGACCTGATAGCCCAATTGTTACTTCCTTTCGCTTTACATATACACACTTATCCATGGAGCATCACAGAGGGCAAACCAGCATTCATCATCTGGCTAGTGGCAGTCAGATTGATGAAATTTTCCAGGGCCTCTTCTGTTAATTTTGCCTCAGGATAGGTCCAGCACTAGCTCCCATTCTCCTTGTGCAGCTAGCCTTTCCTATTGCAATGCTACCCCATTTATCTACTCACCGTAATGCTTTCAGACTACTGAGTGAGAAGGGCAGGAGCTAGAGGTGGGTAATGGGAGCTTAGCCCATCCTGCAGTGCTACCAGGAATCAAACTGCCAGAGTGTCAACCATTTTTGGTGGCAGATCCAGCATCCTTAAGCACCTGCACCACCACACTTTCTTTTTATGCCAGTCATCAGATACCTTCCCCAAGATTATTCTAAATTCCTTTGCGAAATAGATGCCAACAGGAATGATACTGTTGTCCAGTGATTGTATAAAATGTAAAGTTCATCAACAGGCCAAGGAACCATCTCAAGAAAAGATAGTCCTCAATTTATGATGACAATTGAGCTTCTGTTGCTAAGCAAGACAGTTGTTAAGTGAGTTTTGCCACATGTTATGACCTTTCTTAACACAGTTGCTAAGTGAATCACTTCAGTTATTAGGTTAGCAACACAATTGTTAAGTGAATCTGGCTTCCTCATTGATTTTGCTTGTCAGCAGGTCGCAAAAGATGATCTCATGATTTTTGGACTCTGCAACTGTCATCAATACATGCCAGTTGCCAACTGTCTGAATTTTGATCATGTGACCAAGGGGATGCTGCAAGTGTGAAAAATGTTTATGTCACTTTTTGCAGTGCTCTGGTAATTTCAAACAATCACTAAATGAATGGTTGTAAATCAAACATTACTTGTAAATGAAGTCCCCACTGAAATACCTCATGCTTTGGATGAAGAATGTCACAGATTCCATTTCCAGGAAGGCCTGGAGAAATTTCTCTATGACTCCATGGGGAGTTGTATAATCTGATTCAGTTTAGGACACCTTCCAAGAGTTCTCATGTTTGGATTATCAAATCTACCTATTTATGTTTATAAAACTTGTTATACAACAAATACAGCAACAATAATGCTTCATCGCAAGGAAAATCTTCAAGCAGTTCTTTAAAAAGCAACAATGAAGGCAGTGGGCAAACGATGGGGTTAAACATAACTAAGCCTATATTAGATATTGACCAAAGTGGAAATTTGATTGAGATCCTTTAGTATTTTAAGCTTATCTTCTGGAGTGTTGATCATTCCTGGCAGCTTATCATCTGTAAATTTGTTGAGTTCCTTTTTATCCCTTCATCTTAATCATTTATGAAGATATTGGTCAGTACTTGGCCTAAGACAGAACTTTGAGATACCCACTGCATACATCTCTCTATGTAGATGCAGTTCCACTGCACACACAGTACAACCTCAAAAGAGATAATATATTTTTTTGGCTATACATATCATGTGGAGGAGCAGATGCTAATAAAGATTACAATGAAAGGTAAAATCCCTAAGCAATAGCAATAGCAATAGCAGTTAGACTTATATACCGCTTCATAGGGCTTTCAGCCCTCTCTAAGCGGTTTACAGAGAGTCAGCATATCGCCCCCAACAACAATCCGGGTCCTCATTTTACCCACCTCAGAAGGATGGAAGGCTGAGTCAACCCTGAGCCGGTGAGATTTGAACTGCCGAACTGCTGAACTAGCAGTCAGCTGAAATAGCCTGCAGTACTGCACTCTAACCACTGCGCCACCTGACCAGGGCCCTCCAGAATGGGGGCAAGGGTGAAAAGATAATGTGTGATCTTGCAATATAAGCTCTGTCCCTTACACAGCTGGCCAGAACATTGCAACATAAGCATGAAAGGGCAGAGTTTGCCTCAGGACAGCTCATATTTTGTCTTTTTGGCATTAATGTAGTTACTGTGTTTCCCTGAAAATAAGACCCAGTCCAAAAATAAGCCCTAGTGAAAGGGGGAGGGCATGGCCAGGACAGGAGATGGTGAGTGCACACATGCCAATGATGTCCAGCAGCAGCCACAGCCCACATAGTGCAGGTGAGTTGATTATCTGTCCAAGCAGCAGGTGGAGGCAGAGGCAGTGGGAGCACGCAATCAGGATGTGCCATGGGTAAGCTGAGAGTTGGTGGATAGGAATGGGTGGCCGCTAGGGAGGATCATCTTTGTGTCTCTCGACTTGCCTGTGGCCTGTGCAATGCACCAAGATCTCCTGTCTTCCTTCCTGCGCCTCTGCCTCTGTCTGCTGCCAATGCCACCATGTGAAAATGAGTCTCCCATGGCTGCCTGCCTGGTCCAGCCTGATTCTCAGCTTTCACATGACCCATGTTCAGATTACCTTCCTTCCCCCCCCCCCACCTCCATCTGTTATTTGGACAGGGAATTAAGCCACCTATGTTGCATGGGCTGTGCAGTCCTAGTATGTGCAGACCAAGGGATCAGCAGGCTCCAACTGCTGCCGGATACCATCAGTTCCCAGGCACTTGTGCCTTTTGTGCCCATGCTGGGAGGGTGGAGTGCCCAGCTGGGCTGATCACCCTGAAATCGTGTTTCCACAAAAATAAGCCCTAGTGCTTATTTTTAGATATCTATTTAGATATTTATATCTACCATGTTTCTCGGAAAAGGAGGGGTCCAAAAATACCCCCCCCAAAAAACATATAAGTCAGGTCTTATTTTCAGGGAACCATGATAGATATAGATGTCTTATAGTAGAAACTGATTGGTAAGACAGTGTATAAGAATCTGTAATGTTTTGGGTTTACAAGAATGAGGTGTGTGTTTATTCTTGGTAGTCAGTGTATATGCAGGGTAACAATGCTAAATGGGGATTATGGGAGTTGTAATTGACAACATCAGGAAGGCTTTCTCAGACTCTTCCTGGTGTTTTAAACTTCACTCATACAACAATGAAATAAAATGTCCACCAGTTCCTGTGTATTATTTTCTTACCAGTATTTATTTCTTTGAGGAGATCTTTCCAATGAAATAATAAGATCCAGGGTTTCAATGGATGGATGCATTGTTTTATTTTTCTATTGATGTTGTTTTAATTATTGGTTGGAAGCTGCCCAAAGTTTGATGTAAAAGATGGGTGGCTATATAAATGTTTTAAATAAAACATTTTTTTAAATAAATAAATAAAATTAGGAGAAGTATTTTCAAAACTGATGAACAAAACCTGCTCTAAAAATAATAGAAATGAACATTCTTTACTAGGAAAGCAAAGCACACAGTTGTGACTCCTCTCAAACTCAGTAGATCAAAAGTAAAAGTAAAATCTGAGGGTCAGAAAACTCTCAGAATTAAAATGGAGGAGAGAGAAAGGAAGTAAATAAGGGGAAAAATATACTAGCCGGTGATGTGAAACACAAAATTAAATACAAAAGAAAACAAAGGGGGAGGGAAGGGGTATGAGATTATTTATACACACACCAGAAGTGGTTCTCCTCCAGATTCCTGCAGGCTGGTCTTGTTGAGTGTTAAATTGCAAGGGAAACAAGCTGATTTAGCAAAGTGCAGCGGGAAGAGTGTGGAAGAGTGTAAGTCAATCCTGATATATTTCAAAGAAGGCAGAAATATTGAGGAGTAGACAAGTGAAGCTAGGTGAAAGGGAAAGAATGAAGCAAGATGAAATGATGATTTCTTTTTTTAGAGTGGAGAAAAATATTTCCTTCTTTTAGTTGTACTTACTTGTTGCAGCCGAATGGAAGAGCATTGTATTAGAGAACGTTACAACTTGTAATTGGAACAGCTTAAACTCTGTAGCAGAATAAGTGTTTGTAGAGACATTGTCATTAGATCTTTTAAAATGTAAGACTACGTTTTTCCAAAATCATCCTAATAGTAAGCTAACTCTCTGGCAAAGAGTAATAACCTAACTCTCCAGCAGAATAAGTGTTTAGAGAGACATAGTCAATAACTATGTTTCTTCAATTTCATCCGAATAGTACATATCTGAGATTGAAATGCCTTCAGTTGTAGAAAAATGTTTTTCCTGTTTTTGTTTATATTTCAATATTTTGATTTGCACTGTAAATACAGGTTTTTAATCACTGCCTTTCTTTGACAGCTGAATATATACTGTATCTGTATATTCCACCACACATATTCCCCCCCCTCCCACAAAAAAAAGACAGAAATGGCACACGTGAGAAAAAAGTTTATTGAGATTCTGGAAAAAGTCATGAAAGAAGGAGAGCAGATGACACCAGAGGAGATGCTGATTACGCATGAAGGAATTGCATACCCGACTGTCTTTTGCAACCCAGAGCAGTTCAAAGCTTTGGAGGCCTTCCAAGCCAGGAGTGACGATGTAGTTCTAGCAGGATATTGCAAATCTGGTGAGTTTGTTTGTTGGTTTGTTTTCTTATGCCTACAAAGGTGACTCTGGGCTTTTGATACATATTTTTAAAAGGACCTGCCCGATTAGATTTTACTTGAAAGAGTGATGAATTGATGGATCGTAGGGTAACAGCCTGGAATAAAATCAAAGGGTAAGGAAAACATCAGGAATAATATGAAAAAGATCTTTGCATATCCATAATTTTCCTGGTTTCTGCCATTACCTGAGCAATTTTGGGCCTCAAAAATATCAATTTAATCTCTGAACTTGCACTGTGGAAAGCAAACTATCATTACATCTATAGAAAGAAACCATGTAGTGTTAAACAGAATGCAAATTGATCAACTGAATATATGTCACCCTTGCTATTTATTGCTGACATTTTAGCTACAAAAGTTTAATGACACTAACAGTTCTAAACCTGCAGGTTCAATGGCTTTCATGGGGCTTTTGATCTTTTAGAATTCCAAAGAAAAACCCTGTTTGGAAAGGGCACGTTTTCATATATTTTATATTCTATAATGGGAAATTTTGGTCTGGTGCTGACTGGAAGCATTATACACAAAGATGTGTGTGTGTGTGTGTGTGTGTGTGTGTGTGTGTGTGTGTGTGTGTGTATCCGTGTCTGTGTCTAGATGGATGAATGAGTGGGTGTATGTATGTATATATGTATATATAAATATGGTGGGTAGACAGAATTTTATCCATAGCTTATTTTTATATAGAGGCTTATATATTTTTGGTGAGGAGTGTTGTGTAAAAGCACTACCTTATTTTTTTCAACACTCTTAATCTTTTAGTCTCCTGAGTATCAGTATATCTAATGAAATATATTTTCATATAAATGAGGACAATGTGTTGAAAACTTACCTTGGCCATGGACTATAATAATCAAATAATCAACAATCATATAATAATCAAAGGCAAGTTTTTCCATATTACAATAAGGAAATAGGTTCCAAGAGGGCTTGCCATTTTGATGAGAAAAAAGTAGTCAAAGGGTTTCACAGTCAAGGTGTGTATTATTTTACTGCTTTTGCTTTGTCTAGCTTTTTCCCAAGGGATTCTATGTACAAATGGGATTACTGCTATTGCACTGAAAGTTAAAACTATTAATTCAGGTCAAGTTATCAAAATTTGCAAATGTCTTAATGTGGATTACCTATAGTACTTGAAATTGTTCACAAGCATACAAGGACTTGTGATCAAAGTGTATCACTATATTGAAAAATGAGAACACAGTACTCTAACATCAGAAAGTCTGCTGTTACATAATGTTCTTAGAACTCATGGGATATGTGCATTTCATCAAAGTATTCCTGAAATTAAATTTGGCAAGTTGTAATGCAACCTTTTCTAAAAATTATACTTTGACCGAGAGTGATGCAAGTGCAGGAAAAAGATTCTGGAAAAAAAGTTTTGAACAGATATGGACTTTGCACTTTGTTTCATCAGAATTTGTTGGCAGCGAGGACAGTTTTTGAAGGCTCCATTATGTCCACATGTTTTCTGTCATGACTAAGAGCTGCTTTCAGAAATAGATTCCTCTCTGAAGTTGTTGACATCTTTGCCAAAATGATTAAGCTGCTAAAGTTGAACTTTCCTTGTTGACTATATAATGTCACTGAATGCTCATCACTTTCATTCCAGAGAAGTAGGAAACACAGTATCTGAAAAAAGTTATACTGGATGTCTAATACTATTATATTTTTAACGATTTATTTTTAAAATATATTTTGGCAAGTTTGTTACATCCTAGCACCGTGATGGCGAACATATGGCACAAGTGCCAGAGGTGGTATGCAGAGTCCTCTCGGCTGGCACTTGTGCCATCGCCCTAGGTCAGATCTCCTGGCGTTTTTTTCATGAGTTTCTGTTTCCCTGCAAATGGTGAAACAGAAGCTCCTGAAAGAAAAAGATCTTACCACTTGCCCCCTCCCTCTCTTTTATAGGTTAACTGGAATGGAACTCAATGACTAAACAAGGAGTTTAATTACAAGAAATTGTGATCTTGTGGTGCCTATGCTGTAAGATTAGTGCTGAGCACAGTTTAAAGGTTTAGCACAATTTCAAAATTAAAAAACCCTTAATTTTTTTACATGACTTGGGCCTAAGAGGGAAGACCTCTCCCAGTGTAGATCTGACCAGATGTTAAGAATAAAGAAAGAAACCTTTCTGAAGATTGTCAGAGGCCCACCTATCTGACAAATAGAAAGATGCTATGTGGGTCCTGGGCTATAAAATACATGCTGAGAATTGTGTCCTGTTCCTACACTTTTTTCACAGCCTTTCAATTGTAAATTGATTAGTATTTCTTTTATGTTTTTACTATACAAGTATATACTATAAGCGTATTTCATTTTGTTGTCATCCCCCACCCCACCCCCAGGTACCAACTGGGTTGGCCAGATTGTTACTGATTTAGTAATAACATCTGCAAAGAAATATGAACCAGAGAAGTTGGACGAAAAACTTCTCCTAGCGGAATTTCCATATCTCGAAATAGGAGATACTGAAAAGTATAAGGTTAGTATTAATTATGCAGACATCAACTACTCAATGGTGGTAAATTTTCATCAGATCATATTTTAAAACAGCAATAGAGGTAAATTATTGAGTATTTTTTCAGGGCGTCCCCAGAATAAAATTAGTCAGTCAGACTATGTTTGATCAGACACATCTGGGTTGATTCTGCATGAGTCAGTCTTTGAAGAGGTAAAATTGAACTTGGTTGATACATTAACCAATCCAATGACCAGTAAGTGTGTTACTCTTGATTGTAGAATTCAGTGGGAAAACTTGTGATTTGCATATTTGAAATGTGTGTTATTAATCTAGTCTAGTCTAGTCTTCCTAGTCTAGTCTAATCCATGATTTGGATCATATTTACCTAGATTTTTTTTTTCTCCTGCAAAACCAGGGGTGATTTTTGAGTTCAATAAATTTATTTCCAAGCAATTTCTGATTTTATGATTGTGGGATGGCGGAGTGTAAAGGGAAATGCTAACATAACTTTTGTGACTTTGAAAGCTTTAATTTAAAGAGTGTCCAAGAGTTGTTCAAACCAAATTGTCCAATCTGGTGTTTCTCATGCTGTTTGGGGAATTCTGGGAGTTGATTATTGATTGATTGATTTTATTTATTATTTATTGAAGAGGATGGATACTTATCCTTCCAGGAGAGTGATGTTTACTCATCTCCGTCCTGATAGATTCCCACCATCAATTTTCCAGAATAAAGCCAAAGTAAGTAGCCGATTTAATGCCCTAAAACTGTAACAATCTTGATAAAATTCAATGAGCACTTCTACCACTACATGGATAAAGTCAGCCTTGAACAATAAAAAATATGAAGAAAAGATAAGCAAGAACATGCTTAATATAATAATCAATATGTACCATACAAATGGATGACTGGGTAGTAAATAGCTGTGTTTACTACAGCTATCTGTTGATATGTCTTTTAAATTTGGATAAATGTAATTACTGCAGTGCAACTTAATTGCATCTTCAGGATATGACTGTTTTCAAATTAAAGCTCTGCCCTTTAATAATTCAGAGACATCATTTGAGGAAGTAACTGTAAATATATTTGAAATGGAAATTCTATACTAACTAGATAGCCAGTTTGGTGTAGTACTTAAGACATTGGGCTACATAAGATATAAAGCCAGTTGGGTGACTTTGGACCAGTCACTCCCTCTCAGCCTAAGAAGATGGCAAGGACAAGCGATTTTCAAAAACTTCCCCCTAACCTGGCAATATATTGTCTCATTAGGACATTCTGTTCAGTGGTGGGATTAAAAAAAAATTACTACCGATTTTGTGGGCATGGCATGGCTTGGTGGGTGTAGCAGGGGAAGGATAGTGTAAAATATCCATTTGCTCCTGATCAGCTGGGACTCAGGAGGCAGAGAATAAATGGCCAGGCCAGTCAGAGGTGCTAACTACCGGTTCTCTGAACTACTCAAAATTTCTGCCACCGGTTCTCCAGAACTGATCATAACCTGCTGAATATCACCTCTGATTCTGTTTCCTAACATCTTTGCATTAATATACAGTAAGATACCACTGACTGAATGTGATTCAGGTATTCACACAGGCAAGTGTATATAAGATTTCAGTCATCAAAAGTAGCTGAGGATAATTGTCAGAGAATCTGGTGCATTTTAGAGATATAATCTATGCTTTCTCATTTGATATTCTAATGTTTTTTTTGGTTTTTAGGTACTGATGCTGGTTCGAAATCCAAAAGATGTTGCTGCATCTTTTTTCCATTTTTCAAACAACTTCAGTCCTTATCCTCCCTATGATACATTTGAAGAGTTCTTCCGAGCTTTAATGATAGGAAAAAGTAGAATTTTATGAATTCTATTCATTTCAATTGTTTAATGTCTGTAAATATGAAGAACATGGTAGCTGTCTATCTTGATTATTTTTTTATTGATTAGTGTATGCTTTGTTCAAGCAGAGACCTTTCAAATTAGAGTTCAGATTCTCAGCTTGTTTCAATAAATTATAGTTAATCCTATGAACAGATTCCTTTTCTGATAGAGGAACAAATAATATTATTTGAAAAGAGAAGCAAATATTTCTCATTGCCTCAATCCAGTCTACTTCCCAGGGTTGTTATTGTAGGAAAAAAGAAGGTATGCTATATATGCGGCCTTGAGCTTCTGCACAAAAAGCAGAATATAAATCCAACAAATAAATCAATAGAATAGCAGAAAAATATATTAATTACTTAATTACTTAATTAATTAATTAATTCACTCACTCACTCACTCACTCACTCACTCACTCACTCACTCACTCTGTATGCTGGCTCTTTTCCATTTGAGAGGCCAAGAGAAGTACATGAGCCATGGTGATGCAGTGGTTAACGCACTGCTCACTGCCAGCAGTTCAATCCCAACCAGCTCAAGGTTGACTCAGCCCTTCCATCCTTCTGAGATCGGTAAAATGAGAAACCAGATTGTTGGGGGAAATATGCTGACTCTGGAAACCACTTAGAGAGTGTTGTAAAGCACTGTGAAGTGGTATATAAGTCTAAGTGCTATTGCTACTACTATTTCCAAAATTGTAATTCAGTTTTTCAAGGTATTTCATTCTAACTCTGGCAGCTAGTGTAATTTCATGTAAGGTCAGAGTTACGTATTGGCCAAATGAAAAAAGAAAGATACATATTTATTATTTTGACTTAAATCTAGTTACCAATATTTAGCAAAAAGAAATCTATTACATCTCAAGATGTAATAGATGGAAGGTTTTGAATAATAATGATCATATCAATTTTCCATTTAATTTATATTGCTTATATATGCTTGTTTATGCTCAGATTATAAACCATGTCAGAACTGCATCTAGGTAAAACTATAATTTCTTAATTTCCTAAATGTGGTATGATCACAAAATTAAACACTACCAATGATGTTAATTTGTATGTGATTTTCATCTATAAATTGATTACTAACTAACAAACAACATACCTGATATAATTAAAAAGAATAGAGTAATTTTTCTAAATAATAGCAATATTCACAGACATTAGAACTAAGGAAAAAGGATTGGAAGAAGATAAACTCTGTAGACATGATATTCAGAGATCAGCTGAAATTTTCAATGTGTCATATACATATTATGTCTGTTATCAGTCTTGTTCTGACGTTATCTTAATTTTTTTTTGAAATTCCAATAGTGCCCTGGGGATCCTATATAGAGTATCTTTGTACATGGAACAAGTATATTGATAAAGAAAATGTCCTGCCAATAACATATGAAGAGATAAAAGAGGTACAGTTCAGATATATGGGTTTTTATATTCATAAACAGCAAGGAATGGAAAGACTTAGAGAAAGAATGATGTGAGTTTCAAGGTGGAGTAGGAATTTAAGACCATATCTTTCTGGAACAAATCAGATCAGAATTCTAATCACTGCTAGATGTGCAGAATCCATTCCAGACAACAATGAAGCTTTCCCAACATTTCTACCAGAGTACAAGGCACATGCCAAAATATTCTACACTTTCCTTAAATGCATTCTAAAGAAACAGTTAAAAAGACCAACTAACTGAAGCTCTTTTACTGGCCTCCTACTCTTATTACCAAAATGATCAGGAAAAAAGATAGATGATCAATGACTTCCAGGTTTCCTGACAGAAATTAATGAAGTTTATTATTAAGAAAGACCCATGATCCTCCAGCACATATGATTTTCAGTTTAAGGAAACTCTGTGTTTGTTTATTGATTCTTACCCCCCCCGACAATTAATTTACCCCTTTTTGCTCTGGGGAAGAAGTAGAAATAACAATGCCAACCAGCCAACTACAGCATAAACCAACATCCATCAACATAAGATGGGCTCAAACTGAGCATGGGGAAATCATATTTGCTCCCTGAAATTTTTTTTGTGTGTGTATTTATACAAATATTTATATATTCATGTAGAGCTTTCATTTATATACTCGGCATGGAAAATGTACAATATAGCCTTAGCATCTAGAATGAGAAAATAGAGTAGGGTGACGAGACGTGCCGGGACAGGCACATCTTTTCATAAATTTTCCCGCATCACGCGCCATTCTTAAAAAAACACGCTTTTTTTGGCACTCACAGCTCCCTCGCTCCTCCACCCATCAGCTGCTAGCTCGCTGGGCTGGTTCATCATTCCGTTCTATCCTACAAATTTAAGCCAGCCCAGCCTGCCGCTCACTGATTGGATTGGCCTGGACTCCAGCCAATCAGTGAGCTGGCTGGGATGGAAAATTTTCAGCACCCAGCGTGCTGAAAAATTTCCATCCTAATCAGTTCACTGATTGGCTGGACTCCCCTTAGCTTAACACGCCTGCGCGAGTCTCCATTTCATTTCGTCTTTTGGTTGCAGCTGTGCTTACTCACTGGTGAGTAATCATGGAATGGATTGGTACCGGTGGGAATCGGGAGGCGCTGGGGGGAGGAGACGGCCCTCCTCTCCTCTTCTCTGCTTGCGCAGAGAACTTCCACTCAGTCACGGACTCATGGAGCTTCTGCCAGCGTGGCAGTGCCTGTGCTGCATGGTTCCCAGCAACCACGCAGCGAATCCGTGAGGTGTGGTCACGTCCTGCCACCCTCCCGTGTGGCGGCGGCTGTTCACCTCGCGCAGAGAACTTCCACTCGGTCCCGGAGCTTCTGCCGCCCGTGGCGGCGCAGCACAGGGGCCGCCACGGGTGGCAGAAGCTCCAGGACCGAGTGGAAGTTCTCTGCGCGAGGTGAAAAACAGCCGCCGCCACCACCCTCCCCCACCCATCAGCTGCTAGCTCGCTGGGCTGGGTACTGTAGCGTGTGAGTGGGCGGATGGGCGGGGAACGAGTGAGCAGCTCATTCATTCCCCCGCCCATCTGCTGCTGCTCACATGGGCTGGGTATTGTAGCTTGTGAGCGGGCGGATGGGCAGGGAACGAGTGAGCCGCTCATTCATTCCCCCGCCCATCCGCTGCTGCTCGCATGGGCTGAGTACTGTAGCGTGTGAGCGGGCGGATGGGCGGGGAACGAGTGAGCCGCTCATTCATTCCCCCGCCCATCCGCTGCCGCTCACATGGGCTGAGTATTGTAGCGTGTGAGCGGGTGGATGGGCGGGGAACGAGTGAGCCGCTCATTCATTCCCCCGCCCATCCGCTGCCACTTGCATGGGCTGAGTACTGTAGCGTGTGAGCGGGCGGATGGGTGGGGAACGAGTGAGCCGCTCATTCATTCCCCCGCCCATCCGCTGCCGCTCGCATGGGCTGAGTACTATAGCCTGTGAGCGGGAGATGGGCGGGGAATGAGTGAGCCGCTCATTCATTCCCCCGCCCATCCGCTGCCGCTCACATGGGCTGAGTACTGTAGCGTGTGAGCGGGCAGATGGGCGGGGAACGAGTGAGCCGCTCATTCATTCCCCTGACCATCTGCTGCCGCTTGCATGGGCTGAATACTGTAGCGTGTGAGCGGGCGGATGGGCGGGGAACGAGTGAGCCGCTCATTCATTCCCCCGCCCATACACTGCCGCTCGCATGGGCTGAGTACTGTAGCGTGTGAACGGGCGGATGGGCGGGGAACGAGTGAGCCGCTCATTCATTCCCCCGCCCATCCGCTGCCACTCGCATGGGCTGAGTACTGTAGCCTGTGAGCGGGCGGATGGGCGGGGAACGAGTGAGCCGCTCATTCATTCCCCCGACCATCCGCTGCCGCTTGCATGGGCTGAGTACTGTAGCGTGTGAGCGGGCGGATGGGCGGGGAACGAGTGAGCCGCTCATTCATTCCCCCGCCCATCCACTGCCGCTCGCATGGGCTGAGTACTGTAGCATGTGAACGGGCGGATGGGCAGGGAACGAGTGAGCCGCTCATTCATTCCCCCGCCCATCCACTGCCACTCGCATGGGCTGAGTACTGTAGCGTGTGAACGGGCGGATGGGCAGGAAATGAGTGAGCCGCTCATTTGTTCCCCCGCCCATCCGCTGCCACTTGCATGCGCTGGGTAACCTAGTTAGAACTTATTTGGAGTCTGGCAGCGCTTGGCAGTATCGTCGGAATGGCGCAAGGCCAGGTTGGCTTTTGCTCTTTCTCCTTCACACATTTTCCCGCATTCCCCTTTTTTCTTTGCAGGCATTCCAGGCATGCGTGGCAATAAATTTAGCTTTTTAATCTTTCGCGTGCGTAAAAGGTCTGAGTGAGAACTTCGGGGCAAATTCTGTTTACACGGTGGTCTCGAGATGCGCAGAAGTAGGGAAGGGAGGGAGGGCAGTGCTAATGGATGCTCTTTCTCCGTCGTGATCTCCTCTTTTGATCTGTGACCACGAGCTGTTCCTATTGGCCGTTTCCCTTGTGACGTCTGTATCAGGCGCCGGGCTTAGTTTCCGTATCTAAGTTAAGAGAGACCGGAGATCGTGGGGTTTCTTGTATGCTGTTAGGAGAGGCAGAAGCCAAGAAGAGTCGGGCCTGCCTTCTTGCTACCCCCGCTCTGCCCCAGTCACCGGGGATGGGGACAGCTCTCCGCTAGACTCGCTGCCAAACTGGACGGGGAAAGGGGAAAGCTGTTCTCAGCAGCCGAAATCAGAACCATGCTGTGACTAAAGTTTAGAGAAAAATGCTTCTTTGTGTTTGTCTATGTGTGTGCGCGTGTGTTTGATTGAGCGAGGGATCCGGTAAGGGAACCGCGCCTATTTAGAAAAGGTAAATTATTGCAAACATGATCAGTCGAAGATAAGTATGGGGACAGGTTGGGTGGTAGAGAGAAAGTGATAAAAGAGTGGGAGAGAAGAAGAAAAAAGAGGGGAGAGAGACAGAAAGAGACAGAGAAGGAGAGAGAAAGTGACAGAAGAGTGGGAAAGAAGGAGAGAGAGAGAAAGAAAAAGAAAGAGGGTAAGAGAGAGATAGAAAGAGACAAAAAGGAGAGAGAAGAGAGAAGGAGAGAGAAAGTGATAGAAGAATGGAAAAGGAGGAGAAAGAGAAGAGAGACAAAGAGAAAGAGGATGAGAGAAAGAGACAAAGAGGAGAGAGAAGGGAGAAGGAGAGAGAAAGTGACAGAAGAATGGAAAAGAAGGAGAGAGAAAGAGAAGAGAGACAAAGAGAAAGAGGATGAGAGACAGAAAGAGACAAAGAGGAGAGAGAAGGGAGAAAGAAAGAATAAGTGAAGGAAGAATGGAAAAGAAGGAGAAAGAGAAGAGAGACAAAGAGAAAGAGGATGAGAGAGACAGAGAGAGAAGAGAGGAAGAGGAAAGAGTAGGAGAGAACATCTCATTTCAACCCTGAGGTGTAAATATTCTCTTTGATTGGTAATTTTATTTGCCCATTTACTATCCAATACTCTCATTTCTCCTTAAGTTCATGAAGAATTCCCTTCTTTTTATTGAATTTATCACAATATCTTGAGAACAACTTTTTCAGCATAGCTTTACAGCTATTTAAAATATATAGTAATTTAGGTCAGGTTTTCAGAACATTAGTCTATTTATAAGTCAATGGTTGTGACCATATTTCACACTTAGCGACCATTGCAGCATCCTCATGGTCACGTGATCAAAATTTTGTTTGGCAACAGATTCGTATTTATGCTGGTTTCAGTGTCCTGGGGTAACCTTTTGACAAAATATAAAATTTTTAATCAAGTGCCCCCCCCCCGGTCAATGGTGCCCCTCTTTACCAATCTGAAAATCTGGTCACCTTAAAATAGAGGGAACTTTAGACATGAAAGTGATGCAAATATATTGCATCATTCCCTTCCCAAAGTTGGTCAGATCTCTTTCTTAGAAATGGGACATAAAATAAATGAGAGGGTTTTTTTCACCAGCAGTACAAATTGTTCCCTTTTTCAGAACCCAGCTTTAGGAGCCAAAAAGATTTCCACCTTTCTTGAACTGAACTTAAATGAGGAAGACTTTCAGGGTGTTGCAGAAAGGAGCAGATTCAAGACGATGAAAGAAAAATCTAAAACAACCCATGGAGAATTTGGTGAAGTTCTTTTCCGGAAAGGTAACTTGTGAAAATCCATAATGTTGCACTCATTACATCATGCAGACTAGTGGTAAATATGACGTCTTATTTTAGAGAGAGTTAATTATTCATCTCTATTCCACAGATTTGGAGAAATGATATGAAATTCTAACTAATTTGCTTTTGAGCATTTGCATTTTTTTTTTTAAAAAGAATCATGAATTTAGCCACCATCACAAAATGCATGATCTAATCTATCAATGTAAAGAACTATGCTTTGTTTAAAATATAGAAAAAAAGAAATATACTGTTATTATTTTTAAATGGAAGTGGACATAAAATGAGAGAAGCATAATAATTACATATCTGGTTAGCCATTCTAGAGTTTAATCTGCCTGTAATGATTTGATGATGAATAAACTCCCAACCTCAAAATCCTATGTCCATAATCATTCTTTTTTTAAAGAGGGAGACAAGTAATAGTTGTACAATGCTTACTGCATTTCTGAATAATATTGGATAATTACTGTATATATTTTTAACTACAGAAAAGTGCCAAAGATTAAAAAAATACTTTTAAAATCCAATTTATACTATCTGTCTTAATCTGCTGTTCCTGCTAATTCACTGATGTTTATATAGAGGGACATATTCATTCATTCATTCAATCATTCATATATTCATGCATTCATTCATTTTCTACAGTTTCCCAACTCAACCAAGCTGTTAAATTGGTGACTTCACCATTTCTAAAACTATAAATAGAACAACTTAAAACATTAAAACATCCACAAATAAATAAGTACAAACAGCAGCCATTTCCATCTTCTTATAAATTGACAGTATATATTTGCAATGGATTATGCACTCTGATCTGTGCAGCTATATATAAAATGCATAGATGGATGGATGGATGGAAATATACCCAGAAAAGCAGATATGAAGCATTTGCAAAAGAGCATTTGTAAAACATCTAATTATTATTTATTTCTCTCAGTATTCAGTAGTATTGCAGGCCTTAGTTTAGGCAAATACTTATTGACATTACAAGATGTGTGGTTTTCATATTAAAAATTATTTGTTTTCAGGTGGCATAAGTGACTGGAAAACACTTTTTAGTGAAGCAAACAACAAGGAGATGGACACTGTATTTAAAGATCGCTTAGAAGGAACTAAAGTGGGAAAATTGATAAACTATGATCGTTACTGCAAGATATGAAGATCAAGGGAAAAAGCTATCCATTGTAAAATAATTCCATTATCAGAAACAAGGCATTCCATTTACATTTTAATAAATTTATGATTTTTATGTAATCTCTGCATGAAAGGGGAATGGAAATAATTTCAAGAGTTTTCTGACAACAGTTCTATAAATTTATAAGCCATAAATGGCTAAAATTGCATTACTTAATCATGCTAATAGCATATTCATTTCTATTCACAGTTATGACAAAATATTTTAGAAATATAAGACAACTGGATAGATGTTAGAAAGAAATCTATAATGTGACCTTTTATTGTATAGAAATCAACAAGCTCTTAATCACACCAATTCTTCGAGCATAGATATATGTTTCTCTGTGTTTATTCCTACACACTCATATACACAAATTTTCATACATACCATTAAATACTGAAATCAATTTGAAATGTAATTATGTATTGTTCATTGACATTTTAATCATAAATCCTAACAGAAAATTAATTGATTGGCTACTGCCAATCTGAATGATTGCTAGTAACAGGGAATTACATACCAACACAGGTAGAGAGAAAAGAAGGGAAGCCACCAGGTAGTCACAAATGATAATAATGTGATGTTGCATATAACAATTGCGCAGAAGTCATTTAACAGTGGCAATGAGAATTGCCGCAACTGCTATCGTAATCCACCTGCATGATAACATATTTACAACTTTGTCTAATCTCGTTGCTGATCCCAATTACTGTACTTAAGCAAGGACTATTGTATAAAGGTTTGATCTAAACATCCAAATAAAGTTTACTGAATCTAAATATGTCAAATGCATATAAGAGTGTTGGAAGTAATATCCTTCTGAGTTCAGTTCCAAGTGGGAAAAAAGACACTGAAAACATGGAGACTGCTTGGAAAGATGGTTTTAATAGTGGACAGGATCGCATGGCTTGAGTTCCTGAACAGAAAAGGGGGATCACATGCTTCAAGATGTTGGGTGAAGAAGAAAAAAAGGCAGAGATCCTGAAAGTCCCTGCTTTTATGCCCTCTTTGAACCTGAGCTTGTATTCTGAAGGGGCCATGCAGGGGCAACTCTGTAGGCTGTGCTTTGAGCCCAAGCTTGGTTGCATTGCTGGCTGATGTAATTGCCTTGTGGTGAGTCTCTGTGGAATACTAATCCTACCTTTGTTATGTAGAATAGACAAACTCAGGCTTTAATAGGTCATTGACAAAGGCTATTAAGAGTAAGTCTGTTTCCTGCCTAAAACCATGTTTTTCTATTTCTTATCCATGGAAATACAATATTCTGCCTTTAATATTTCCCAGGATATTTCATTCTTCTAGGAGATGGGTGGGTGCTAGTTTCCTACAAGAGTTTAATTTTTCTGTTGACAGCTGACTGTTGCAGAAGGAAAACAAATATGAATTAACAGATTAACAAAGTTGCAAGAGAATTTATAAGTCATCTAGTCCAACCTCCAGCCCAAGCAGGAGACCCTACACCATTTCTGACAAAAGGCAATCCAGTCTCTTTTTGAAAGCTTCCAGTGATGAAGCTGCCGCAACTTCTAAAGGGAATTGGTCAATTGTTTTCACACAATTGTTTTATTTCTAGGCTGAATTTCTCAATGGAGCCCAAAATTGCTATTGCTAAGCAAGGCAGTTGTTAAATGAAATTTGCACCATTTTACAGTCTTTCTTGCCACAATTAAATGAATCTGGCTTCCTCATTGATGTCACACACCAGAAAGTTGTAAAAGGTGATGACATGACTCAAGACACTGCAACCATCATGAATTCATTACAGTAGCCAAGTATTCAAATTTTGATCACATGACCATGGGGATGTCATAATTGTCATAAGTGTGAAAAACAGTTACAATTCACTTTTTCAGTGCAGTCATTAAGTGAATGGTTGTAAATCAAGGACTACCTATTTTTCACTTGAGCTTAAATTTCCTAAAATAAAGCTTTAATTGTTTTGTTCCTTTCTAGTTACAGCTGTTAATCATTAACCTATACAAAGAAGACTTTTGCAACTATAAAAGTCAAGCGTAATTGCAAGTATGGCAACTTTCTTTGTTCTGTTTCACTCGTCCTTTCTAACTGTTCCTACTAATAGAAAGACAGGCTGGTGATAATCTTAACCTCAAAAGGAAGATGCCCAAAGGATTTGTGACCAAAAGATTCTTCTATTGTCCCAATTCCAAATCCAATTGATCTAAACGTCTAATCATTTCAATGACATGATCCCATTCTCCAATCATCTGATTATTTATTATTCCTAAATGTACAAACAAAACTCTTTAAAGATATGTGGAGTATTTTTGACTGTGCTCTGAATTATGCCTTCTCTGCATGCCCCTCTTTCTGAAGGAACAGGTGCCCTTCGCTCATCCAGGTGCATACTTAGAAAACTTTTTATTTTGTCTTTTCATGCTTCTCAAGCAGTTGTCCTTAAACTCTTCTCCAAGGTTATTTCAGCACTATGGCAGGCAATCTTCCCAGTCTGTCTCTAAAATAATGTTCAGTGAGTTCACTTTTATTTGAGTGTGGAACCTACTCCGCTTTCTTTTAACTATGGGAGAGTGCTTACAAATTGAATTGAGATAGCACCTTTTTCAGAGCAGCTGGAATGGTGCCCAATTTGGGACTAGCCCTGAGGTTCAATGAACTTTGCTACATACATTCAGAGTCATGGGATTATTTATGCTAGGTACACACCAGAGGTGGTTCCTCTCCAGCTTTCTGCAGGTTGTGCCTTGTTGAGTATTAAACTGTCAGTGGAATTAAGGGAAGAGATCTCCATGAAAAATTGATTACAGTTATAAAGGCTGATATATTGAAGTGCATCACGAACATTGTTGTCTTACTGCAGAGCGTGGAAGAATGTAAGCCAATCTTGATATATTTCAAAGAATGCAGAAATATTGAGGAGCAGACAAGCAAAGCTGGGTGAAAGAGAAAAATGAAGCAGGATACAATTATTATTTTTTTCTTTTTCTTTATCTTTCTGGGTTTTGTTGTTGTTTTGAGAGTGAAGAAAAATATTTGCTGGTGTTTTAGGTGTACTGACATTGCAGCCAAACTGAATGGCACTGTACAAAAGGAGATTACAACTTGTAACTGCAGTGGCTTATACTCTAGCAGAATAAGTGTTTATGGGGACATTGTCATTAGATCTTTCAAAATTTAAAATTATGTTTTTCCATTTCATCCTAATAGAAAATATCCAGAATTGGAATGCCTTCAATTGTAGGAAAATCTTTTTTTCCTCTTTTTGTTTTTATTTGGACATTTTGATTTGCACTGCAAACACATGTTTTAAATCATTGTCTGTCTTTTACAGCTGAAAACTATATATACATTCATCTATATTGTATTTAAAAGACAAATTGGGTTGTTTGTTTGAACAGATTCCCTACACACACATATATATAGAGAAAAAGGTGGAAATGGCGTATGTTAGAAAAAAGTTAATTGAGATTATGGAAAAAGGCATGAAAGAAGGAGAGCAGATGACACCAGATGAGAAGCTGTTTATTCATGAAGGAATTGTATACCCAACTATCACTTGCAACCCAGAACAGTTCAAAGCTTTGGAGGCTTTCCAAGCCAGGAGTGACGATGTAGTTCTAGCAGGATATTGCAAATCTGGTGAGTTTGTTTGTTGGTTTTCTTATATCTACAAAGGTGACTCTGGGCTTTGGATACATGTTTTTAAAATGCCCTGCCAGATTAATTTTTACTTTAAAAAGTGAGGAATTAATGAATCATAGGGTAACAGCCTGGAATAAAATCAAAGGGTAAGGAAAACATTGTTCAAAAGTGGGGCTGTCCCGCCAAAAGCGGGATGTATGGTCACCTTACCCTAGGCTGAAGTTCAATGAGAAGGCCTGGATACACCAATGATGCCATTAAGGTGGCACTTGGAAAGTAAAGCAGAACATAGGTCATCATTTCTATCTTTCTTACAATGGAAATGCCAGCTAAAGGTCACAAAGGTATATTGTACCCTGGCCGTTGACCATAATAACCAAGCACAGATTATTCCACATTAGAATAAGGAAATAGGCTCAAATAAAGTTTGAGTTCAAAGAGAGCTTGTCATATTTATGAGGGAAAAAATGTTCAAGTTTCACTGTCAAGGTGTGTACTATTTTACTGCTTTTGCTTTGTCTATCTTTTTCCAAAGGAATTCTACGCAGAAATGGGATTATTGCACTGACAGTTAAAACTATTAATTCAAAGTTATCAAAATTTGCAAATGTCTTAATGTGTATTACCTATAGTACTTGAAATTATTCACAAGCATACAAGGACTTGTGATCAAAGTGTATCACTACATTGAAAAATGAGGATGCAGTACTCTAACATCAGCAAGTCTGCTGTTACAAAATGTTCTTAGAACTCATGGGATATGTGCATTTCATCAAAGTATTCCTGAAATTAAATTTGGCAAGTCGTAATGCAACCTTTTCTAAAAGTTATACCTTGACTGAGAATGTTGCAAGTGCAAAGATTAAAAGCAGAAAGATCCTGGAAATGTTTTTGAACAGATATGGACTTTGCACTTTGTTTCATCAGAATTTGAGCTCTGTTAGCAGCAAAGACAGACTTGGAAAAAAATGAGGGGTGAAGGCTCCATTATGCCCAAATGCTTTCTATACTGACTAAGAGCTGCCTTCAGAAATAGATTCCTCTCTGAAATTATTGAGATCCTTGCCAATGTTAGTGGTTAAAATTGAACTTCACCTGTTAAATGTATAATGTCACTTTCAGTCCGCAAAAGCAGGGAAAACAATCTATAGTATGTGTTTAATACTGAAAAAAACCATATAGTGGGTGTTTAATACTATTATATTTTAAAAAGTTTATTTTAAAAAGATATTTTGGCAAGTTGTTAAATCCTAGCAGTTTTCAAAGTAATCTTGAGAAACTACTGCCTTGCAGGAGACATGTCCACTTTGTCAAAGCAGAAGTATTTTATTTCAATGAGTCTGTTATACCTAATGCTCAGTCTGCAAAATTGAGTTTTCTGAGAGTTCTAAGTTCTAAACTTCTACTAGCAGAACTTCCATATCTTGAAATAGGAGATACTGAAATGTGTAAGGGTAGCATTATTTATGCAGACTTGATAATTCCATTTAATAAGCAGTATGAACATAAAAGTCATACAGAAAGCCCAATTGCTTGTAATTCTATGACAGATAGTTTTTTGATAGTTGGCATTATGTGGACAAATACCACCACCTTTTTATGAGCCAATAAAATTTGGCAACAATTATTCATGCCTTGGTTATTTCCTTTTTTTTATTACCCCAGTGCATTTGAGAGAGATTATACTTTATAAAAAGCATTTGGAAAGTGCAATTGGTGAAAAGTACAGTGGTTAGGTAAGCTTAATACAGATTCTCCTCTCTTTTTTGGAACTACCTTAGTGACTGTTTGTAAACATTTTGGTAATAAATGGCAAACACTAAATACTGTCATATGTTCACTAGAATGGAACTCAGTCAATAAGCAAGGAATTTAATTGCAAGAAAGGGTGATCTTGGGATGCCAATGCTGAAAGACTAGTGCTGAGCACAGTTTAAAGTGTGGCTATTGATTTTTAAAATTTTTAAATGACTTGGGTCTAAGAGGGAAGACCTTTCCCAGTGTACATCTGTCCAGGTGTTAAGACTAAATAAAGAAATATCTCTGAAGATTATAAGAGCACACTGTCTGACAAACAGAAATGTGTTATGTGGATTCTGGGCTATGAAATGCCTGCAGAGCATTATGTCCAGTTCCTACACTTTTTTCACAGCCTTTCAATTGTAAATTGATTGGTATTACTTTTATGTTTTTATTATACAAATATATATGGTACTATAAGTGGATTTAATTTTGTCCTCCTCCCCCAGGTACTAACTGGGTTGGCCAGATTGTTACTGATTTAGTAATAACATCTGCAAAGAAATATGAACCAGAGAAGTTGGATGAAAAACTTCTCCTAGCGGAATTTCCATATCTCGAAATAGGAGATACTGAAAAGTATAAGGTTAGTATTAATTATACAGACATCAACTACTCAATGGTGGTAAATTTTCATCAGACCATATTTTAAAACAGCAATAGAGGTAAATTATTGAGTATTTTTTCAGGGCGTCCCCAGAATAAAATTATTCAGTCAGATTATGTTTGATGAGAGACATCTGGGTTGATTCTTCACGATTCAGTCTTTGAAGAGGTAAAATTGAACTTGGTTGATACATTAACCAATCCACTGACCAGTAAGTGTGTTACTATTGAGGAAAACTTGAAATTTGCCTATTTGAAATGTAATGTTATTAGTCTTGTCTCATCTCTTCTTGCCTAGCCTAGCCTAGTTTAGACCATACTTTGGATTATATTTACCTAGATTTTTGGCCTGCAAAACCAGGTGTGATATTTGAGTTCAACAAACTTATTTCCAAGCAATTTCTTATTTTATGATTGTGGGGTGGATGACTGTAAAGGGAAACATAACTTTTCTGTAAAGGGAAACATAACTTTTCTGACTTTGAAAGCTTGAATTTAAGTAGTGTCCAAGAATTATTCCAACCTGAATAGTCTAATCTGGTGTTTCTCATGCTGACTGAAGAATTCTGGGAGTTGATAATTGATTGATTTTATTTTATTTTATTTATTATTTATTGAAGAGGATGGATACTTATCCTTCCAGGAGAGTGATGTTTACTCATCTCCGTCCTGATAGATTCCCACCATCTATTTTCAAGAACAAAGCCAAAGTAAGTACCCATTTAATGCTCATAAATGTGTAACAATATTGATAAAATTCAATTAGTATTTCTATATGGATAAAGTTAGTTTTGAACAGTAAAACATTGAGAATAAGATAAGCAAGAGCATGCTTAATATAATAATCATTATGCACCACACAAATGGATGACTGGGTAGCACAATAGAAAACATTACAACAGTACAATAGCTGTGTTTACCATAGCTATTTGTTGATCCCTCCTTTAAATTTGGATAATTGTAATTACCGCAGTGCAAATCAATTGCATTTCCAGAATATGACTGTTTCCAAATGAAAGCTCTGCCCTTTAGTAATTCAGAGACATCATTTCGGGAAATAACTGTAAATAGATTTGAAATGGAGATTCCATACTAACTAGATAACCAATTTGGTGTAGTAGTTAAGGCATCAAGTTAAATGAGATATAAAGCCAATTGGGTGACTTTGGGCTGGTCAGCCCTGAGAAGAAGACAAGGTGGAACTACTTTCTAAAACATCCAATTTTTCCACCCACCCACTTAATCTGGAAATATATTGCCTCACTAGGCCAGGGGTGTCAAACTCAAGACCTGGGGCCAGATTCAACCTGCAGGGTACTTAGATTTGGCCCGCGGGGCTGCCCCAGAGACAGCGAAGGACTGGCCCACAGTGCTTCTGCCAGTGAAAATGTGCTCCCGAGCTCTGTTCTCGGCTGCCATAGCCTCCTGCAACCCTCTGCCAGTGAAAATGAGCCGTCCCGAGCTCTGTTTACACTGGCAGAGGATTGCAGAAGGTTGGCAGCCAAAAATGGGGCTCAGGTTATCACTGGCGCCCTCCACAGGAGTGACATCAAACTGGCCACAGTCGCCCTGGCCATGTCCACCCTGGCCCCACAGGTCAAATATAAACCCTGATGCAGCCCTCAATGAAATCATGTTTGACACTCCTGCCCTAGGCCATTCTGTTCCCTAACATCTTTGCATTAATGTACAGTAAGATACCATGGACTGAATGTGATTCTGTTTCTGGTACAGGCAAGTGTATGTAAGATTTCAGTGATAAAAAGTAGTTTAGGATAATTTTCAGAGAATCTGGTGCATTTTGGAAATGTAATCTATGCTATTTTATTTGATATCCTAATGTTTTTTTGGTTTTTAGGTACTGATGCTGATTCGAAATCCAAAAGATGTTGCTGTATCTTTTTTCCATTTTTCAAAGAACTTCAGTCCTACTCCTCCCCATGATACATTTGAAGAGTTCTTCCGAGCTTTGATGATAGGAAAAAGTAGAATTTCTATTCATTCCTATTATTAATGTCTGTAGATATGAAGAACATAGTAGCTGTCTAGCTTTATTATTATTTCTTATTGATTAGAGTATGCTTTGTTCAAGCAGAGATACTTCGAATTCAAGTTCAGGTTCTCAGCTTATTTCAATAAATAATAGTTAATCCTATGAACAAATTCCTTTTCTGATATAGGAACAAATAATAATTGAAAAGAGGAACAAATATTTCTCATTGCCTGAGTTGAGTCTCCTTCCCAGAGTTATTATTGTAGGAAAAAAATAAGAAGGTGTTCTATGTATGCAGCCTTGAGCATCTGCATAAAAGGCAGAATATAAATCCAACTAATAAATCAATAGAATAGCAGAAAAATATTTTCATTCATTTGTTCGTTCATTCACTCACTCACTCATTCTGTATGCTGGCCCTTTTCCATTTGAGAGTCCCAGAGAAGTACATGAGCCATGGTGATGCAGTGGTTAACTCACTGCTCACTGCCAGCAGTTCGATCCTGACCAGCTCAAGGTTGACTCAGCCCTTCCATTCTTCCGAGGTCGGTACCAATGAGAAACCAGATTGTTGGGGGAAATATGCTGACTCTGTAAACCACTTAGAGAGTGCTGTAAAGCACTGTGAAGTGGTATATAAGTCTAAGTGCTATTGCTACTGCTATTTCCCAAATTGTAATTCAGTTTTTCAAGGTATTTCATTCTAACTATATATCCAACTAATAAATCAATAGAATAGCAGAAGAATGTCTTCTTTCATTCATTCATTCATTCACTCACTCATTCATTCATTCTGTATGTTGGCCTTTTCCCATTTGAGAGGCCCAGATAAATAGATGAGCCATGGTCTAAGTCTAAGTGCTATTGCTACTGCTATTTCCAAAATTGTAATTCAGTTTTTCAAGGTCTTTCATTATAACATCTGGCAGCTAGTGTAATTTCATGTAAAGCCATTGTTATGTGTAGGCCAAATGAAAAAAGAAAGATATACATTTATTATTTTGGCTTAAATCTAGTTACAAATATTTAGCAAAAATAAATATATCCCGAGAGTGTTATTTAGATGGAATAATAATAATCATATTAATTTTCCAATTAACTTTTATTGCTTGTATATGCTTGTTTATGCTCAGATTATAAACCATTTCAGAACTGTGTAAGTACTACAATACATTGGCATCTATGCAAAACTATAATTTCTCAGTTTTCTAAATGTGGCATGATCACAAAATTAAACACTATCAATGATGTTAATTTGTATATGATTTTCATATATAAATTGATTACTAACTAACATACATCATACCTGGCATAATTAAAAAGAAAAGAGTAATTTTTCTAGATAATAGCAATATTCACAGACATTAGAACTAAGGAAAAAGGACTGGAAGAAGATAAACTCTGTAGAGCTGATATTCAGAGATCAGCTGAAATTTTCAATGAGTCATATACATCTTTATGTCAGCTATCAATGTTGTTCTAACATGTTCTTATTTTTTAAAAAATTTCAATAGTTCCCTGGGGATCCTATATAGAGTATCTTTGTACATGGAACAAGTATATTGATAAAGAAAATGTCCTGCCAATAACATACGAAGAGATAAAAGAGGTACTGTTAATATTGTTCAGATATATGGATTCTTATAGTCATATACAGCAATGAATGGAAAAATTTAGAGAAAGAATGATGCGAGTTTTAGGGCGTAATAGGAATTTAAAACCAGAACTTTTGGAACAAATCAGATCAGAATTCTAATCACTGCTAGATGTGCAGAATCCATTCCAGATATCAATTAAGCTTTCCCAAAATTTCTGCTAGATTATAGATGACCTATGACCTCCAGGTTTCCTTTCATGAAGTTTATAATTAACAAAGACCCATGATCGTCCAGCAGATAGCCTGTATGATTTTCAGCTAAAGAAACTCTGCATTTGTTTATTGATTCTTTCCCTCCCCCCAATAATTATTTTACCCCTTTCTGCTCTGGGGAAGAAGTAGAAATAACTGTGCCAACCAGCCAACCATAGCATAAACAACGTCCATCAAGATGAAATGGGATCAAACTGAGCATGGGGAAATTGTGTTTGCTCCCTGAAATAGTATATGTGTGTATGTACATATATTTATACATATATTTTTATATTCATGTAGATCTTTCATTTATTTACTTGACATAGGGAATGTAGAATATCACCATAGCATTTAGAATTAGAAAATCAGAATGAATCTTAGACATGGAAGTCATATATTTGCATCATTCCCTTCCCAAAGTTGGTCTTTCTTAGAAATGGGACAGCAATACAAATTGATCAGAACCCAGCTTTAGGAGCCAAAAAGATTTCCACATTTCTTGAACTGAACTTAAATGAGGAAGACTTTCAGGGTGTTGCAGAAAGGAGCACATTCAAGGCGATGAAAGAAAAATCTAAAACAACCCATGGAGAATTTGGTGAAGTTCTTTTCCGGAAAGGTAACTTTTGAACATCCATAATGTTGTGCTTGTTACATCATGGAGGTAAATATAGCATCTTATTTTAGTGAGAGTTAATTATTATCCCCATTCCATAGATTGGGGAAATAATATGAAAGTCTAACTAATTTGCATTTAAAAAAAAAGAATCAAGAATTCAACAGCCATCACAAAATGCATGGTCAAATTGATTAACTGAAAAAAGAACTATGCTTTGTGTAGACTATAGAAAAAAATAAACTTTTATTATTATTTTAAATGGAAGTGGTCAGAAAATGAGAGAAGCATAATAATTACAAATCCGGTTAGCCATGCTTGAGTTTAATCTGTCTATAATGATTTGATGATGAATAAACTTCCAACCTCAATATCCTATGTCCATGATTGTTCCTTTTCTAAAGAGGGTGAGAGAAGTAATTAGTGGAGCAGAGAAATGCTGTCAATATAATTTACTTGGACTTCAGTAAAGCATTTGATAAAGTAGACCATAACCTACTACTAGATAAAGTAGAAAAATTGGGTTAGACAGCATCACCACCAGATAGATTCATAACTGGCTGACCAACCATACTCAATGTGTAGTCCTCAATGGAATTGCATCAACATGGAAAGAAGTATGCAGTGGAGTACCCTAAGGCTCTGTTTTGGGCCCAGTACTCTTCAACATCTTCATCAATGATTTGGATGAGGGGATAAATGGGCAACTCATCAAATCTGCAGATGACACCAAGCTGGCAGCCAACACTCCGGAAGATAGGCTTAAGATACAGAAGGATCTTAACAAACTTGAACATTGAGCACTATCTCATAAAATGAAATTCAATGGTGAAAAAAGTAAGGTTCTACATTTAGGCAAGAAAAACAAAATGCACGTGTACAGTATAGGTGGTACCTTGGTCAATAGTACTAACTGTGAGAGGGATCTTGGAATCCTAGTGGATAACCATTTAAAGACGAGCCAGCAGTGTGCAGCAACTGCCAAAAAAGCCAACACAGTTCTAGGCTACATAAAAAGAAGGATAGAATCAAGATCACATGAAATGTTAATACCATTTTATTATGCCTTGGTAAGGCCAAACTTGGAATACTGCATTCAGTTTTGGTCGCCACAGTGTAAAAAAGGTGTAGAAAAGAGCAACAAAGATGGTTAGGGGACTGGAGACTAAAACATATGAAGAATGGTTGCAGGAACAGGGTATGTCTAGTTTAATGAAAAGAAGGACTAGGGGAGACATGATAGCAGTGTTCCAATATCTCAGGTTTGCCACAAAGAAGTGGGAGTCAAACTATTTTTCAATGCACCTGAAGATAGAACAAGAAGCAATTGGTGAAAATAATCAAGGAGAGAAGCAACTTAGAACTGAGGAGAAATTTCCTGAAAGTTAAAACATTTCATTTTCATTCATTTCATTTATTTGGGATTTATAGGCCGCCCTTTTCCCTGAGGGGACTCAGGGCGGCTTACATTCATAGGAAAAAGGGGGGTGCAATACAGAGACATAAACAATATGTGAATAAAATAAACAGTAAAAACACAACTTTCATTCAACACTCAACACTCGGGTGGGGCGAATTAGAAACTTATCCCCAGGCCTGACGGGATTGCCAGGTCTTAAGGGCTGTGCGGAAGGTCTGGACGGTGGTGAGGGTGCGAATCTCGACGGGGAGGTCGTTCCACAGGGTCGGAGCTGCTACTGAAAAAGCTCTCCTCCGCGTAGTCGCCAGTCGGCATTGACTGGCGGATGGGATTCGGAGGAGGCCCAATCTGTGCGATCTAATTGGTCGGAGGGAGGTAATCGGCAGGAGGTGGTCTCTCAAGTACTCAGATCCACTACCATGGAGGGCTTTATAGGTGGTAAGTAATACCCTGAAGCGCACCCGGAGATCAACAGGTAGCCAGTGCAGCTCGCGAAGGATAGGTGTTATGTGGGCGAACCGCGGTGCGCCCACTATCACTCGCGCGGCTGCATTCTGGACTAACTGCAGTCGCCGAATGCACTTCAAGGGCAGCCCCATGTAGAGCACATTGCAGTATTCCAGCCTAGAGATCACAAGGGCTCGAGTGACTGTTGCAAGGGCCTCCCGGTTCAGGTAGGGTCGCAACTGGCGGACCAGGCGAACCTGGGCAAATGCCCCCCTGGTCAAAGCCGACAAATGATGGTCGAAAGTCAGCTGAGGGTCCAGGAGGACTCCCAAGTTGCGAACCCTATCTGAAGGGTGTAAAATTTGACCCCCCATCCTGAGCGATGGAACACTGGCCAAATTGTTGGGAGGGAAACACAACAGCCACTCGGTCTTGTCTGGGTTGAGTACCAGTTTGTTAGCACTCATCCAGTTCTTAATGGCCTCAAGGCCCCGGTTCATCACGTCCACCGCTTCATTGAGTTGGCACGGGGCGGACAGATACAATTGAGTATCGTCCGCATATTGATGGTATTTTATCCTGTGCCTCCGAATGATCTCGCCCAGCGGTTTCATGTATATGTTAAATAGTAGGGGGGATAAGACCGAACCCTGTGGTACCCCATATGTTAGGGGCCTCAGGGACGATCTCTGCCCCCCGACCAACACCGACTGCGACCTGTCCGAGAGGTAGGAGGAGAACCACTGCAAAACAGTGCCTCCCACCCCCCACCTCCCGCAGTCGTCGCAGAAGGATACCATGGTCGATGGTATCGAAAGCCGCCGAGAGGTCAAGGAGAACCAGGATGGATGCATCAGTCAGTGGAACAGCTTGCCTCCAGAAGTTGTGAAAGTCCGAACACTGAAGTCTTTAAGATGTTGGATAGATATCTGTCTGAAATAGTATAGGGTTTCCTGCCTAGACAGGGGGTTTGATTAGAATACTAGATTAAGTGGATGGATGGATATCAAGAAAAGTATATATGGAGCATTTGCAAAAGAACATTTGTAAAACATCTAATTATTATTTATTTCTCTGAGTATTCAGTAGTATTTCAGGCTTTAGTTTAGGCAAATACTTATTGACATTACAAGATGTGTGGTTTTCATATAAAAAAGGAAAATAATTGTTTGTTTTCAGGTGGGGTAAGAGACTGGAAAACACTTTTTAGTGAAGCAAACAACAAGGAGATGGACACCGTATTTAAAGAGCGCTTAGAAGGAACCAAAGTGGGAAAATTGATAAACTATGATCGTTACTGCAAGACATGAAGATCAAGGAAAAAAGCTATCCATTGTAAAATAATTCCATTCTCAGAAACAAGGCATTCCATTTACATTTTAATAAATTTATGATTTTTATGTAATCTCTGCATGAAAGGGGAATGGAAATTATTTCAAGAGTTTTCTGACAACAGTTCTATAAATTTATAAGTTATAAATGGCTAAACTGCATTACTTAATCCTGCTAATAGCATATTCATTCTTATTCAGATTTATGACAAAGTATTTTAGAAATATAAGACAACTGGATAGATGTGAGAAAGAATGTGACCTTTTATTGTATAGAAATCAACAAGCTCTTAATCACACCAATTCTTCAAGCATACATATATGTTTCTGTGTGTTTATTCATACACACTCATATACGCACATTTTCATACATACTATTAAATACTGAAATCAATTTGCAATGTAAATTATGTATTGTTCATTGACATCTTAATCATAAATCCTAACAGAAAATTAATTGATTGCCTGCTGCCAATCCGAATGATTGCTAGTAACAAGAAATTACACCAATACAAGTAGAGAGAAAAGAAGGGAAGCCACCAGGTAGTCACAAATGATAATCATGTGATGTTGCACATAACAATTGCACAGAAGTCATTTAACAGTGGCAATGAGATTTGCCAAAATTGCTATCATAAGTCAGTACAGAGGATTAGCCATAACAACATTCTTTTCTATGATAGTCGAGGACACTCAGCTTGCACCTGGATGGGAGTGACTTGGAGTTGTCTCCCATTGGGACATTGCAAGGATTGGACCATGTGATGAACTTGTCGATGCAGGGAGTGGATCTTTGACTTTCTTTTGGGTGGGGAAAGAACTGTCAGATTTGGGTTTCCCAGATGTGCCAATATGACATCTCTAATAAAATGGAACTTTGTGGAATTGCTAGCCTTGGAGTCTTCTTTGGTTGGGAGTGTTACTTGGAACCCTGACAATTGTTTTGTTAATCTAGCCACCTGGGTAAATGGAGGAGTTAATACCACACAAATTCTTTTCTCTGTAGTGCATTATTTGTGCAGTATCTGGATAATTTAAAAGACTGAAAACTGCCCCTGTTTCATGAACAGTAATGGGAAACTAGCAAACCAAGGAGCAAGATAGAATTCTTGCAGTGGAGAAATTTGAGTTTAACGGGTAGGGGAAAGTGTGAGAAAAAGATTCAGAGTAACTCTGGTACATACACCAGATATAATTGTATGGAAAGGTTGCTGTGGTAGCCTTTGAGATTAATGTGAAGCCATAAGAGACTGGCAAAGTCAGGAAACAAGAACCACTATGAATTTCTTGAAATTTTTTTATTGCTGGTAATAAAGCTCTCTATTGCTATCGCTAGAGAATCTTGAAAGTATTTCTCCTCTATAATTTACAAAAGTCACAGCAAATAATTTGTAGGGGATTTTAAGCCTGCAGGATGTAAAGCTCAAGGCAGAAGTCCATGGAGATTGCCTTGAAGGAAATATTTGGGGTCTAACAACATTCCTTACAGTAGAACATGGTATTGGAAGCGGTTCAGGCTGATTTAATGAGATAAGAGAGAAAGAAGGAAAAGAAAAGCAGAATGGCCAGATTCTGTTATTATCACCTATCTTAATAAAGTATAATTATAGTTTTTCTATGGAGCCAGTTTCATGTTCTGGTCTAATTTTAGGTTTGTCCAAAACCACTAAGGTTGCTCCTAGCATGGCTCTTCCTTCTGCTTTGATATATAATCTCTGCTACCACCACCTATCTCCAGAGGTGGGTTCCTACTGGTTCAGACCAGTTCAGCCAAGTAGGTAGTAACTCAGCTGGCCATGCCCCTGAACTGGTTCTATTTGGGGCACCACAGGTGCCATCATCTTGTTTTTTGCTTCTGCACATGCACAGAAACAATTTTTTACTACTACACAGGCGCACATAGCGTGCATCAAGCGCTCATGCATGCAAAGCATGTCCCTGAGTGGACCAGCAGTAACAGAAACCAGAACCCACCCATACCTATCTCCCAAAGTATGTGTGGAGAGAGATAGAGTTCCAATAACATATGCTGCCTTTCAAGGAATCAAAAGATCAAAATGCAAAAAGCAATATAATTTCAACCACAATTGAGCCCAAAATTACTAAGCAAGGCAGTTGTTTTAGAGCCTTTCTTGCCACAATTGTTCAATGAATCCTACTCCACCCTAAAACTCACATCATTCATTCTCTGAGTCTTTCCATTTATTGCTATCTATGAATATAAGAATCCATAATCATGAACCGTATTAACTGTACCTCTTTTATCTGTTCATATGTTATGAGCAAGACATTTTCTTCATCAATATACTTGTTCCATGTACAAAGATACTCTATATAGGATCCCCGGGGCACTATTAATTTTTTTTAAAAAAAGGTCATGTTAAAACAAGATTCATACCTGACATAAATATGTATATAATTCATTGAAAAAGTAAATGAATCTGGTTTCCCCATTGACTTCACTTGTCAGAAAGTCGTAAAAGTTAATCACATGATCCAAGACATTGCAACCATCATAAATACATTCCAGTTGCCAAGCATCCAAATTTTGATTACATGACCATGGGGATGCTGTGACAGTCATAAGTGTGAAAAATAGTTACAATTCACTTTGTCAGTGCCATTGTAAATTTGAACATTCACTAAGTGAATGGTTGTAAGCCAAGGACTACCTATACTTCATTTGATCTTAAATTTTCTAAAGTAAAGCTTTAATTGTTTTGTTCCTTTTTAGTTACAGCTGTTCATCATTAACCTATACAAAGAAGACATTTGCAGCTATAAAAGTCAAGCATAATTGCAAGCACGGCAACTTTCTTTGTTCTGTTCCACTCGTCCTTTCTAACTGTTCTTACTAATAGAAAGACAGACTGGTGATAACCTTCACCTCAAAAGAAAGATGCCCAAAGGATTTGTGACCAAAAGATTCTTCTATTGTCCCAATTTCAACTCCAATTGATCTAAACATCTGATCAATCCAATGACATGATCTCATTCCCCAATCATCTGATTATTTATTATTCCTAAATGTACAAACAAAACTGTTTAAATATATGTGGAGTTATTTTGACTTAGCTCTGAATTAAAACTTCTCTTTCTGCCTCTCTTTCTGAAGGAACAGGGGTCCTTTGCTCACCCATGTATATTACAATACCATTCCAAACTTAATCATGTATTCCCTCCTCCGTCCAGTAACGAATACCGAGACAAGCTTAGCTGGAATGCCACAACTCTTAAATCTTGGTGGCTGAAAGCCCAAACACAACGAACAGATAAAGAACCTTGGCAGCAACCCAGACTTCGACAGATACAGATAACAGCTTCTCCAGAGTTGATAATTAAGTTGAATCTTGCAACCAGACTCCTCCCAGAGTCTCTCCTTAAATACTATCTTGAGAGGAGCTTAATTACAACCACCTGGATTCAATTATCTTTTGTATCTGCATAGCTGTTCTCTACGTCGATCTGCACGTCGTTGCTGGGCATCCAGGACCACCTCCCTTGTTTCCTCATCACTGCTCCAAGGCCTGACATCAGGAGCACACTCCCTTTGGCTTTCACCACTGCTCCATGCCTCAGGCGCCTCCTGGCGGCCAACCAGCCTCTCTGTGCCCTGCTCAGAGTTGGAACCCTGTCCAGCGTCCTCCACATCTTCCAGAGCCAACTCATAAGGCTCCTCGCTGTCGGAGTCTGTTTGCAGTTCCAACGGCTCCTGCTGGGCCAGACTCCTGGAGAGGGACGCGTGAGCTGTCCCAGCCATGATACAGCATTTTTGTCTGGCGTAGGATTTTTGGAGTGAATCTGGACACCCTAACTTTTTTGAAGTGTAAGTTGGATTTACTATTTGGTTACTGCATCTCTGGCAATCTTTTCCCCCCCTCTTTGATGGAACTTTTAGCGGCAATTAAGACAAACAGGAGTAAATGAACTAACAATTGAAGACAGATTTACATTATAAAGAGTCGTTGAAGGCGGCTTAGGTTGGTGGAAACAGAGAAGAGGGAAGCTTTTTTTCTACCCAGAGGCATAGCTGACAGTACTCAGCAAATCTGCTTAGCTTGCTATCAAGACCTGTGGAAAACTTTTGTGCTGAGTAACCAGCGAACTTGCCCTGCTTGCTACTAAGACCTTTGGAAAACTTTTGCGCTGAGGCTCCACGTGAGACAGTCAATATTATATCCACCGTGTGCATTGTTTTCTCTTTTCTCCTTTTGGAACTGGGGTTGGATACTTGAAAGGAGAACACTTCGAGTTGAACCTTTTTTCTTTTTTATTCTCTTCTCTTTGAGGTCTGTTTTTTCTTTTTTTCTTTTTGTGTTGATGTATTTGCTTCCCCCTCTTTCCTTTCTTCCTGATATGAGCCCCTTCCTGTACCTTTTTTAGACCTTTCTATGGGACTATATTTATATATATATTTCTGTATAGATAGCAGCAAAATAAGTTGGAACATTGCTCAAACTGGTAGCAGATAGCTTATGAAGCAGTGGGATATTCTTAACTTAATTGATATGAGCTGGGCAAAGGTGGGAAAAAAAACCTCGACATTACCTACTCAGCCGTCCCCATCTTCAACTCCTCCAATAACACACAGAACTTTAGACAATATGGCTGGGGTAGAGAAGGCACCCACCTTGCAAAATATACAGACAACTTTGCTATCGATACAAAATAGTATTGCTAGGAATCAAGAGATCACCGAAAAATCCCTGGCCGACATCAAAAATGAAATGGGAGACATGAGGGGTGAACTGAAACAGTTGAATTTACAGCAAAAGGAGATTTGGGCAAAAATGGAGAAACAGGAGGGTCAAATTCAAAAGTTAGGAGTAAAAATGAAGGAAAGTGAAGAGAATATGGCGAGGTGGGAAATGAGGCAGCTACATACTAACAGAAGGTTGGAGGATGAGATTGCTATGTTGGAATTAGAAAAGTCAGCCTTCTTTCTCAGATTTCAAAATATCCCAGAGGAAAGAGGGGAGAAACTGAAAGAAATCATGGTGGAGATGATAGCAGGGATCGCCCAGAAAGATAAATTGTTGATACAGAGTGACATCGATGACGTATATAGAGTCTATACTTCTTATACTAGGAGACAGAAACTGCCATGTGAAGTGCACGTGAGGTTTACTAAGCGATCCCTGAGGGAAGAAATTTACCAGAAGGCACGTGATCAGAATACCATGTATGCGGGGGAGATGGTCATAGTACTAAAACAGATACCAAGAAGAGTGAGGGAAAGGAGGCAGAAATATCAGGACCTAACAACACAACTGAGGAAACTTCAGGTGATGTATAGGTGGCTTTTCCCAGAAGGGTTATCTTTTCTCTGGCAAGGCCAGAGGTTTCGGATTGAATCATTGCAAGATGCGCAAGACTTTATCGAAAGCCAGTTGAAGAAGGGAACTCAGAATAACAAGGGAGAACTGGACAATAAGAGCCAAGGAGAAGAGCGAAAGAATAGTGTCCCGGGAGATGAGAAAGGGGGAAATGAGAAACAAAGCAGAGATGAGAGACCGCAAACGAGGCAGACAACAAAAGCTAAAGCCTTAAACAAATAAACACGGCGGATGAACTTCGCTTAATTTCCTTAAATATAAATGGTTTGAATTCACTAAGAAAGAGAAATAAAATACTGAATGCTTTACGGAAAAAGAATTGTGATTTGACATGCTTGCAAGAAGTACATATAGCGAACCACCAGCAAAATGTGTTGTATTACCCCCGGCTGGGTATAATGTATACAAGCTTAGCAGATGAAAAGAAAAGGGGCATTGTGTTGTATGTTAAAGACCATATCGATTCTAAATTGGTGTATACGGATGGGGAGGGTAGAATCTTAATGGTCGAATTGAAATTTGGTCGATATAAAATCTTGCTGGTGGCCATATACGCACCGAATGACAACCAAAGTACCTTCTTTAGAAGGTTGCATTTAAAAATTGCAGAGTTAGGCTATGATCATATTTGTGTGGTGGGTGACTATAACGCGGTGGCAGATAGGACAATGGATTACAACCCAGGAAACATCCAAAAGGGGGGGAAATTAAGAGAAAGGAGGAGAGTCCTCCCCAAAACCTTTGAAGACATGAGGGAGGAATATGAATTAAAGGATGTATGGCATGAACTCCACCCACAGAAACAACAATTTACTTTTTTTTCACATAGACACCAATCCTGTTCTAGGATCGACATGGCCTGGTTGACACCAGAAATTGGGGACTTGATTAAGGAAGCAGAAATTGAGGTCAATACCTGGGCCGATCACAATCCACTCTTATTGGTGTGGAAGGGAGTAAGGCAGGGGAGGAAGAGAAGGTGGATGATGAATACAGAGATAGTGAAAGAACAAGAATTTCAGCAAATGTTTAAAAGGGAAATGAGGTTTTTTTTTTGAAGAAAATAGGAAAGGAGTAACCCCACAAATACTTTGGGATATGGCCAAGGCTTATATGAGAGGCCTAGCTATTAAACATACAATAGGTACCCACAAGAAAAAATTAGAAGAGAGGGCAAAATGGGTAACTAAACTGGAGGTGGTAGAAAAAGCCTTGCAACAGAACCCACTAGACGATAGGAAAAAAGAAGAAATGGCTAGAATTAAGCATGGGATCTCTCTTTTAGACCAGGAGGATGTCGCCCGAAAACTTAGGGGGATTAAGCAAAACTTTTTTGAGCATGCCAACAAATCGGGTCGCTGGCTCTCTTATAGACTTCGAAAAGAAAGAGAGAGCAGACGTATAGCTTAACTGCAGAATAGTAAAGGGGAATTAGTAGAAACCAAGGGGGAGAAACAGGAAATTATCCAAGGCTTTTTTCAGCAACTATATAGTAGGGAAGAAGTTTCTGAGGTCCAAATTAAGGAATTTTTAGATAATGCAAATCTACCCAAGATCTCAAATGAAGCAAAAGGGGTACTGAACCAAAAGATAACATTAGAGGAACTAGGAAAGGCAGTTAAAAAAATGGGAAACAACAAAACTCCTGGCATGGATGGTTTGCCAGTTGAAATCTTTTTTGGAAATTTTAGGACAAGAGATGATAGCAATATTTAATGCTGTCTTGACGGATTCTATTGCACCAAAATCATGGGCCGAGGCTTATATAACCCTTTTGCCTAAAGTTGGAGCTGACCGTACCCAAATTAAAAACTATAGGCCCATTTCACTTTTGAATGTGGATTATAAAATCTTTGCAGCTATATTGGCAGATAGACTCAAATTTTTCCTTAACAAATTTATACACCCTGATCAGAACGGCTTCCTGCCGTCAAGGCATTTGAAAGACAATGTCAGAATTATTTTGGATGCCTTAGAATATTATGAAGCTTGGCCAGATAAACAAGTGGCCTTTATGTTTCTTGACACACAAAAGGCTTTTGATCGGGTAAATTGGAATTTTATGTTGTCACAACTAGAAAACATGAAGTTTGGAGAAAGCTTCTTAAATGCAATTAGGGCAATATTGGTAAACGGAGAAGAGGCGGGTGACATTGTGATTGGTAAAGGCACAAGACAAGGATACCCGCTATCCCCCCTACTGTTTATCCTCACATTAGAACCCCTTCTTAGAATAGTGAGAAGCGATACACAAATTAAAGGGTTATGAGCTAAAGCTCAGGAATTTAAGGTCCAGGCTTTTGCCGATGACCTTGTTTTTATCCTGGAGGACCCTATGGCGTCTGGGATACAACTTTTACGTAAAATAGAGGAGTACGGTAGGATAGCGGGGCTATGTATAAACAAAGAGAAGACAAAACTGTTAATTAAAAATATGACTCTGAACCAGAAAAGGGAAGTACAAAGCCTGTTAGGGATCAACATGGCCCACAAAGTACAATATTTGGGAATTTGGCTGACGGAGAGATGTTCCTCTATCAAGGTAGATAACTATATGAAATTGCTACAACAGGTATCCAAAGATATGACTAATTGGAGTAGCAAACAATTGTCTCTGATGGGCAGGATTGCGACAGTCAAGACATATGTATTACCAAAATTTTTGTTTTTGTTTCAAACGGCACCAACTAAATTGGACAAATTTTTTTTTAAATCCTTGGAGACAATAGTGACATAGTTTATATGGCAAGGCAAGAAAGCACGAATCAAAGCCCAAACTTTGCAAAAACGCAGAGAACTGGGAGGCTTCGGAGTACCCAACTGGGAAGCATACTATAACGCAGCAATCATGACATGGGTGAAAGATTGGGTGATGTTGAATAGAAGGCGCCTATTGGCTATAGAGGGACATGACCTCCCCCAGGGATGGCATGCCTCCCTCTGGCAAGAAAGAGACACCCCCCATAGGTACTTCATGGGACATTATATTCGGAAGATTTTGATGGGGGTCTGGGAAAAAATGAGGAAAAAATATTATCTTAGGGTTCTGTGTTGGTTGGCACCATTAGAGGCCTTAACCCATCCGAGTTTATTTAATTGGACAAGAAACATAACATATAAAGACATCATGACAGAAGATGGCAACATGAAAACAAAAATGGAATTAGAGCAACAGGGAAGGAATTTGGAATGGTGGGAATATTTATAGGTTAGAAACAGGTTTAAAAGTGATAAGGCACGTTTCGGGATCTACCCAAACCCTCAGGGGCTAGATAAGATCTTGTTTGGTGGAGACAAGAAAATGTTATCGAAGATCTACCAATTTTTGACCTGCCAAGATACTAATGAAGAGATGGACAAAAGCCTTCTAATAGTATGGGAGAGAAACCTAGGTTATGAAATTGAAATGGGCAAATGGTGGGATCTATGGAGTAAGACCATTAAACTTACAACATCTACTGCATTCAAGGAAAACATATACAAGATGGTTTATAGGTGGCACTTCCCCCCAACAAGGTTAGCCAAGATGTTTCCTGGGTTATCTCCATTGTGTTGGAAATGTGGAAGAAAGGATGGCACATTCTATCATATTTGGTGGTCCTGTACTGAGGCCACGAGATATTGGAAAAGGATTAAAAAATGGTTAAAAGAGGTTACCGGGGCAAACATTGAATGGAGACCTGAGAACCTGTTACTAAGCATCAAACCAGATAACATAAGCAGTTCAATATGGCATTTGAGCCTGCATATAATTGTGGCCGCAAGAATAACCTATGCACAATTTTGGAAATCCACCACTATACCGTCGGAAGATGCTTTAATTAAAAAGATCTACGAATGTGCAGAAATGGACAGAATGACGGGTTGGCTGAGGGATAAAGGAGAAACAGAACATTATCTTAGCTGGAACCTATGGTATATGTGGGCGACTAGGAGAACAGCAGGGACTTAAAATGGGGAAAGTTAACATAGGTACCGTAATAGATCCCTGAATCTTGCAATGAGAAGATGTGGCTTAGAGACCTAATAATGAGGAAAGAAAGAAAAAACTGGGCTGTGAATGACTGTCACCGTGGGGGGGGGAGGGGGGGTTGTATGTTTAAAACGGCATTTGTATCTGTATGTTTTACTTTATATTGTTATGTATGATTTGTCTTGCTTATGTCGTTGTATTTTTGTCGCTGTATTTTTCTTCCTGTTTTTTTAAAGGTAATAATGTTTAATAAAAATTATATTTTAAAAAAAATGATGTTACAATACATGACAACATCATGTAGCTTTTTATTTCATTCTGTTCCTCACAACGTGTCCTTTCATGCTACTCAAACACTTGTCCTTAAACTCTTCTCCAAGGCTATTTCAGCACCATGGCAGGCAATCTCCTGTTCTGTCTCTAAATCTGATGCGTGGCTAGTTCACTTTCATTTGTGTGTGCAACTTACCAACAACTCTTTTTTCTTTTCTTTTTTTCTTTTTCTTTTTTTAATTATTTTTATTTACAAACATGTAAAATACACACACACAAAACTTAGACGTACACCACATTTACACAATACAATACGAACAGGAGCTTCCTGTTCTTTCTAATAGCAATTGCCAATCGGTATTGCTCACCTTATATTGTTTCCCCTTCTATTATACGTATTTCATTTGTATTTCACCATTCTTAACCTTATTTTACTCATCTGTCTGCTATATTGGCTGATTACCTCTAGTAAATTTAAACCACTTGGATACATATATATTTGTTAATTCTCCTTAACTACTATTTTTGGGCTCTTCTTTCTTTTAACTATGGGAGAGTGCTTCCAAATTGAATTGGGATAGCTCCAGCTGGGATGGTGCCCAAATTGGGACACCCCCTGAAGTTACAAAGTTCAGTGAACTGTGCCACATACATTCAAAGTTGTTGGATATGAGATGGGTGGCAAATAAATTTCCTAAATAAATAAATGAAAAATATATTCAAAATTGTGCAGCTGGCCATCCATGAAATCTACCCTTGAGTAGTTTCTCACTCTTTTTTCCCTGCATCATCTTTCCTTCAATGATATTCTGCTCATGGCTCCATTAGTGTTGGCTAAAGCTACCACAGCTTAGATATCAAAGGAGGACCACCCAGTGAAGATGGAAGAAAGTTTATAATTAAGCAAGATTTATTAAGTCTAGAGCAGGGGTCCCCAACAACTGAGCTGTGGTTGCAACTGGGTCATGGAAATGGAGGAGCGTGCATGCATGCCCATGCATACCCACTTATGCAAGCAGCGGGCAATCATGTGCACGTGCACTCCATTTGCGTGAGTGGTGTACATAAAGTACACAATATAAGAAACAAAACTAAAAACACATAGCCTACAACCAAGAGGTGGGCTCTAGCCAATGGCAAGGACACAGATCCAAGTTTTCAAGGCTTTATGAAAGGTGCCACAACAGAAATGACTTCTGCTTGAGACCCCATCAACCAACTTTTTTCTAGCCGGTAGTACCTAGAACATATTTATTCTTCCAGATCAGATAGGACATGTAATAGAAATTATACTATTATTTGTTGTTGTTAGTTGCAAAGTCGTGTCCAACCCATTGCGACCCCATGGACAACATTCCTCCAGGCCTTCTTGTCCTCTACCATCCTATGGAGTCCATTTAAGCTCACACCTACTGCTTCAGTGACTCCATCCAGCCACCTCATTCTCTGTCATCCTTTTCTTCTTTTGCCCTCAATCTTTCCCAGCATTAGACTCTTCTCCAGTGAGTCCTTCCTTCTTGTTAGGTGAACAAAGTATTTGAGTTTCATCTCCAGGATCTGGCCTTCTAAAGAGCAGTCAGGGTTGATCTCCTGTAGGACTGACCAGTTTGATTGTCTTGCAGTACAAGGGACTTGCATGAGTCTTCTCCTGCATCATTATTATTACATTATAGATAATTATTATTCAATTATATAATTTCTGCAAATCTTTCAAATTCATTTTAAATATCCAGTATTAACTTGCCAAATATTAATTGACAAAAATAAGTAGGCTATGGCAATGGCAACTGAACAAGGAAAAAGATAAGAAAAACGAAGGTTACAATTGCTAGCAGAATATCCTACTTTTGCAATGGTTATTACTGTCACCTTTTTTTGCTTTGAGAAAGTGTTGCTCTGAGATGTCTAGCATGCTGTCCAGCAAGTGTTTCATAAACTCAGCAACTCTAACCCCATTTTTCAGAGGTTGCCTTGGGTCAGTTATCCCCTTAAGAATATGTTTTTCTCTAACATGTTATCTGTTCAATCCAAGTTGGCCACAACTTCATTGGAATTTTTTTTCTGCAGGAGGAAATAAAGTTGAATAAACTTTGTTCATAGTATTTCATGACAGTTAATTAGTAACAAGATCCATTCTTCTAGTGTGTTCTTTGTCATGTGACAGTTGATTTCTCTATAAAGGTATTAGCTTCACTTATGAAGCCAACTGAATCTCTAAGCTACCCATCTGAGGTCTTTGAATAGCACAATCATGACTCAAAAACAGCTAAGCAAATTCCTAGATGAGAAGTTGGAAGAAAATGAAAAGGCTACTCCTTCAGAACGGACATTTATGTATGATGGGGTGAAATATCCTACTATGATCTGTTGCCTGGAAACTCTGAAAAGGGTTAATACTTTTAGAGCTCGAAAAGATGATATCATACTAGTATCATACCCCAAAACAGGTAAGCATCACAATTTTGCAAGGAATGCCTTTGTATCTGTATATATAGAATATAGAATCATAGGGTAGGAAGGAACCTTGGAGATCTTCTAGTCCAGCCCTTTTCTCAAAGCAGGACAATTTATATCATTCTGGTCAAATATATACATGCTTGATCGTTTCTTTAGAGCTTCTAACAAAATTCCTGTTAAATAAAAAGGAGCAGATTCCAAAGCACTGGACATTTTATTATGATCGGTTATGTAAGTCCTCACTATTACGTTTAAGATGACATTCTTGACCTTCTGTGTGTTTCCAGAAATACAGGGGTCATACAATTATATTGGCATTTCTGCTTAAAATAATCAACTATATGAACTATGCTGTCATTCCTAAAATGTCAGTTACGTATTTTCAAAAATAAATCCATACAATGTATGAAAATACATAAACAAAAGTTGTAAAATTCATTTTCCTATCGCTTGTGTAGTATTGAAAAAATGACTTTATCAGGATCTGGTCAGGCCAAAATATTGCTGTGTTGATAAATTCTGTATTCTATGGATATACCCCCAAATAATTACATACAGCACATATCTAGTCAAACTGGATGGATTTAACTATTCAAGGTTGCAAGGACTTTGATTTTTGAGACCATGAATATTTCATATAACGTTGATCATACTATAGCTCTGTCAGACAGTTTTCCATGTTTCTATATTCTTGTTTTAAGAAGGCAGTTAATAGTTGTCATTTTTATTAACAATGCCTAATGTCTAGTTACTTGTTCAATATAAAATTCTTATTCAACAAGTCTACATACTTAAAGATACTGTGCATGCAACAGACACCTGAAGTGCACGTCTCTCTCTTTTTTTTGAAGTTTCATGAACAATGTTTATTTTATAAACATTCTATGTTTATATTTTCAATTCTGATATGGTTGAAATGACCTATGGTCAAGATATGTACTTTTACATATTAAGTGACACCATTTCTGCATTTCTTCAGGTTCAAACTGGGTTGGGGAGATTTTAAGACAGCTGGAAATTGCCTCTGGAAAATATGATGAAGTTGAACAGAAGCGAAGGCAGCAAATACTGGAGGAATTATCACTACTTCCTTTTCTTGAATTTGGAGATCCAGAAAAATTTGAGGTTAGAAATCAGAGAAATATTCAGTAGCTTCTATCAAGTGGCAGGAAGATCACATGAAAGATTTACAAGCCGAGAAGTGTGTGTAAACAGGAGTGCTATTTATATAGCATATACATTGAGACTTAACAATGTGAAATTCACTCATTAGAAAAGAACAGAAAAATCTGGATGGGCGCAGGAGAGAAATAGGGATGTCTGTGTGAAGTCTCTGTGTCTAGTTTAATCAGCTCACAGCAAGGGTGTATTGATCATTGGAGTTCTATTACAAACAAAATCCTTAAATATCATAACATTAAACTATAAGAAATAAACTAAAGTAAGGGCAGGCACTGATCTAAATGTGTATGTATTGCTGGGACATGGTGTTACTTTAACAGACAGAAGATACAAGGGAACCACCATTGACATCAAGACCCAAGTCAGCAGAGGCAACATTTTTAGCTTGTCTGGTTTGGTTTTTAGATGAATTAATTCTATTCCAAAGCTTAGCCAGACTTATTTAGTCTTATTTCCATTGGAATACAGAATGAAATTGCATCTTTAACTTTTGATAATATACCACTAAATATCAGTGATAGACATCCACACACTGCCAATTTAGGGACCATATATGAAGACAAGACAAGATAAAAAATTAAGATTTTCAGCTTGTCCTTGTTTTAAAATATTTTGGGTTGCTCTGTATCTTATCAGGAATACTTAGCTCGGTCCATGCCTTCTTTCATAGACTATTGTGGAAAAATGCAGTTTATCAGTAACAGGCAGATAACTTAAAACAGTAGGAAAGGATCCAAGTGTTCATTCCACATCTAAAGAATCTCTTTAATCTATATCCCTATATTATTGATGCAGGGCATATCCATTTCTTTGGAAACATTTAGAGGACCATTGTATCCAACCAGGATTTCCATGTGAGCTGAAAAGTTCTGGAATGCTATGTTGAACATACTGGACACAATATACAAGGGAAATTTGGCCTGGCACTGTTTTCAGTTATTTATTTGTATTCGTAGGAATGAGATGCCAAAAGTCATTTGCATGACAAGGAAAAAAAACATATTTAAAATGTAGGCTTTCCAGCTGTGTATGGTTTCTTCTACAGTGTCTCAATGATTTGAAGTCTGTTAACCATCTCCCAAATCAAAGGCAGCACATCTTAAATCAGTTGCTAAGATTTAGGAAGTAAAAACTGAAGAACACTATTGACTTTTGCTTCTCTCCCAAGTTCCACTTTTGCCTTCAGCATCCTCATAATGGGTGTGTATGTGAGGGCTGCTTTCACGACCCAACCAGATAAACTGGATAGGTCTCATAAATGAGATTTGTTAAAAGAGAAGGTTAGCATTGGTTTCTGTTTCAACAATATGAAAATAATAATGTGAGTAGCATGCAGCAAAGTATTTCTGTCTCTCTTCTTCATCTGCCTAAAAAGACTCTTGAAGAATAGCAATAGCACATAGACTTATATACTGCCCCAGTAATGCTTTATAGCACTCTCCAGATGGTTTACAGTGTCAGCATATTGCTCCCCAAAATCTGGGTTCTCATTTTATCAACCTGAGAAGAGTGGAAGGCTGAGTGAACCTTGAGCCCTGTCAGGATCAAACTCCAGGCTGCGGGCAGAATTTGCCCACAATACTGCATTCTAACCACTGAGCCACCAGGGATCTTCAGGAGAGGTTGGAATGGAGCAAATTGATATATAGTTTTATTGTTCTACCATTCTGTGTACATCTACCTCTCTGTCCGCAAGAGTATTACTACTGTGTCATTGTGTGTGTTTTGTGTGTGTGTGTGTCATTGTGTTTCTAAAATATAGCCATATAATTTCTCACATTAGAATTAACCAAATATGATAATTATGCATGGATGCAATAGCTCAATGGTTAAAGATGATGAGATTGTTAGCTGAAGAGCTGACAGCCCGGGTTCAAGACCTGACCTCCATGCAATGGGTGAACTCTCATTATCTGCCCCATCTCCTTCCTACCTAGCAGTTCTAAACCATGCAAATGCAAGTAGATTAATAGGTACCACTACAGTGGGATGGTAATAGCATTCCGTGAACCTTTGGTGTATAACCATGCTTGCCACATGACCATGGATTATCTTTGGATAACATTGGCTCCCTCGGGCAAGGAACGGAGATGAGCACCTTGCCCTAGAGTCACACATGACTGACAGGGAAACCATTACCTTTTTTTGTTAATTATGCTTAGATAGCAATATCTTGTGGCTAGCCAAATAATTACCTTCTTCTTGACTCTTTTCTAATCCCTGATTGGGTAAGTGCAAATCACCATAGCACAATTCTTTTCTCTTTTCTGGGATCTTGCCATTATTCCAGAAGAGGTGGTCTTTGGTTCACCATAAACTTGAAAACTTTTAGCACCCAAACTTCCGGTAACTAAATCCAGTTTAATTTGCCAGCCATGTTCCCCTATCCGTCCTTCCACCGAGTTCTGAAATTTCAACTCCAATTTCCTTTCTGCTGGTCACTAGCTTGTTTACATCCTTTAAACTCTTAATATCAGATCTCTGTATAGGTAAAAGGAAAAAAACGGTGTCTGCTCTTCCTCAATGGTTTCCCAGAGGAATTTGGAGGAACTCTCCAAATATAGCACATGTATTGGGGATATCATGTCAGAGAATGACAGCCACTGTTTACCTGCTCAATTCTTTCACATTACACTGCATTATGTATTGTAACTTTCCTCACTTCAATCAGTATAAAACAATCACCTAATTAGGTAGAGTCAGGCAAAAGCAACCACGAGGACCCTAAAAATATTTCAACATGGGTTTTATTGTTAGTTGTCCATGTTAAAAGAATCTGCCCATATAGGTAGATAAGTAAATGATAATGAAATAAGAGAGTTAGAAATGGTGAAACTCAATGGTAAGGTATTTGGAGAGAAAATATTGTATATAAAAATATGTGCCAATCTAAAATTGCTATAAGAAGGAACATGACATTCCGGCGTGTTGTATAAATGTAGTCTATGTCTTTGTATTTGTGTGTTTAAATTTTTTTTTTTTTTTAAAAAAAGAATGTCCAGAATGATTGTATTCCCTTGGGAACAGCAAGAGCCATAGTGGATGCAGTGGTTCAAATGTAGTACTGTGGGCTATTTCTGCTGACTGCCAGCTACCAGCAGTTCGGCAGTTCGAGTCTCACCAGTCTCAAATTTGACTCAACCTTTCATCCTTGAGAGGTGGGTAAAATGAGGACCCAGATTGTTGGGTCCAATAGGCTGACTCTGTAAGCAGCTTAGAGAGGGCTGGAAAGCACTGTGAAGAGGTATATAAGTCCAAGTGCTATTGTAAGGTTTCAAGGATTCTGGGGGAGGTCTGTAGCTCAATAACTCCAAACTCAGCCCCTTCTTAACACTTCCTTCCAGTCTAGCTGGAGATTCCACCATAGAGTTTACAATGACAAAAATCAGTGGGACTCAGTTTTTTTAGGGATGAACTTTAATATTCCTAATTTATACTTATGTATTATTTTCTTTGCATAATGATGTTAACTTCCTATGATGTTAATATTATTAAAGAGGATGGAAAAACTGCCTTCCAGAAGAATTATAAAAACACACCTCATCCCTCACATGTTGCCCAGGTCTCTTTTTGAAAAGAAGACAAAAGTAAGTAGCTGCATTTTCTCAGTTGTGATTTTATATATCATTATAACATATATCATCTATCAATAAAGTATTGTCAAATTAATTTACAAAGAAAAATAGGACAACAAGCCCAAGATCATATCAACTTTTCAGGTCCTGAATTGGCTTGGAGCATAGTTATAAGAAATTGTATTTTATTCAACATAAAAAATTGAATATTTCATTTTCTGCTTTTCAAGCTAGCAAGAAAGGTGCAACGTTAGAACTCAAAGACTGGGATTGTTGCAGCTTGATTTCATTATTTAGCGTTGTATCAGACAAGTTCATCAAAACAGTGGTATCTTCACTTAATTATTCAGATTGAGCCATTGTTAAATCTCATGTCAAATATTCTTAGCTTGCTGCTTACAATACTTTACTTAAGAAATGGAAATAGAAGAGGTTGGACAATCATTTGTTCAGAAAGGTACCGGGTCTCCTGCTTGAGAAGGGGACTGGAATAGAAGACCTCCAAGGTCCCTCCCTCTAGGTTATTCTGCTATTCTGTCATGTAAAAGAACTTTTTTTAAAAAAAATATTGTTCTCCTAATTTGATAATTTTATTTCTAATCCCTATTCAGTTTATTTCCAAATACATTTGAACTTTTATAGTTTGATGTTTTAAAAATGGACAGTTTTTACTATTCTGGCTCTGTTCTCCTAGATTTTATGCTTACAGTACATGCCAATATATTCTTTTTTCTTTCAAAGATGCTGGTTTTGTTTCGGAATCCAAAGGATGTAGCAGTATCTTTCTTCCATTTTGCCAAAGGCATACACATGAATGACCAGAATACCTGGGATGAGTTCTTTGAAGAGTATATCACTGGAAAAGGTGTTCTTTCCTTCTTATTCATTGGAATAGATAGATAGATAGATAGATAGATAGATAGATAGATAGATAGATAGATAGATAGATAGAGATAGAGATAGAGATAGAGATAGAGATAGAGATAGAGATAGAGATAGAGATAGAGATAGAGATAGAGAGAGATAGAGATAGAGATAGAGATAGAGATAGAGATAGAGATAGAGATAGAGATAGATATAGATATAGATATAGATATAGATATAGATATAGATATAGATATAGATAGATTAGCTATAGATTAGCTATAGATATAGATATAGATATAGATATAGATATAGATATAGATATAGATATAGATATAGATATAGATATAGATATAGATATAGATATAGATATAGATATAGATATAGATATAGATATAGATATAGATATAGATATAGATATAGATATAGATATAGATATAGATATAGATATAGATAGATATAGATATAGATATAGATATAGATATAGATGATATAGATATAGATATAGATATAGATATAGATATCGATATCGATATCGATATCGATATCGATATCGATATAGATATCGATTAGATATATATATATAGATAGATAGATAGATAGATAGATAGATATAGATATAGATATAGATATAGATATAGATATAGATATAGATATAGATATAGATATAGATATAGATATAGATAGATAGATAGATAGATAGATAGAGATTAGATATAGATATAGATTAGATATAGATATAGATATAGATATAGATATAGATATAGATATAGATATAGATATAGATTAGAGATAGAGATAGAGATAGAGATAGAGATAGAGATAGAGATAGAGATAGAGATATAGAGATATAGAGATATAGAGATATAGAGATATAGATATAGATATAGATATAGATATAGATATAGATATAGATATAGATATAGATATAGATATAGATATAGATATAGATATAGATATAGATATAGATATAGATATAGATTATACATACATACATACATACATACATACATACATACATACATATACACACACACATACATACACACATACACACAGTTCATGCTTGAAATAAGGCAGACAGCAGACTGCAGAGAGCCCTTGGTCTTATTTTATTTGTCTTTCAGTCTCCTGCACCTGCCATCTGTCTGTGAAGGAGAAGCAAGAGCTATTTGAACCAAGAGTTCCTTTCTCTGTTTGTCTTTGGGCACTCAAAATTACTTCCATTGCTTCAGTACAAAGCAACAATACTTCCATGTTTCATTTCATTCTCTAAGTTCATCTCACAGATGTAACAAACTTGGATTAACTTCACATTAGTGTAGTATTTGTATACCATGCTATGACTTTCTCCATCCCAGGGGCGGGTTGCTGCTGACATTACTGCCGGTTCAGTGCGTGTGTGTGCATCTGCAGATAAAAAGGTCTGTGCACGCACAAAACCTTTAAAAAATTGCAATGAAAATTGTCCTGCGCATGCACAGAAATGAAAAACAAGATGGCGCCGCTGTAGGAGAACCGGTTTGAGGGTGCGCTGCCAGTTCCAGTGACCCAGGCCGCCAAACCAGTAGGAACCAACTGCTCCACCCCCATAAATCATTATGTTGTAATGTGATGACAAAGCTCACACAAGATGCTAAGAAAATGGCAGTATTTCCTATAGTACAGAACTACAAACTACCCAACCACATTTTAGTCTAGTATAGCATGTTGTGTGAATTTGGCCAGTAAGTAACATTCTTGATTTTTGTTTTCAGTATACATTTCTAACGCAGACTATAAAGAAAAATATTCTTGCTTTCCATACTGTTTGCAAATACATTCATTTCCATTCAGGAGTCATTTGTACGCTCCTTTAAAAAGTAATCCTTCTACCATCCAGTCAGAACTGAAAAAAGCTCCTTGAATGAGAAGTGAAACATCTAGTTGCCTTTTGAAAAAGCACCTTTGAGTATGAGCCAGATGACTGAGAATCTCCATAGAAATTAATGATCTCTTATACACATTTATGTGCTTAATTGCCATTTGATATTATTGCCTGTTAAATCAGAATGCATTTTTTCCAACATTCCAAGACTCTTATTTGACTTCATCAGTTCTACTATTATTAATAATAATGTAATAAAACACTATATTTCTTTTCAAAGTTAACTTCTCAGTTTAGTACATGGAAACTGACCAAATATATTTACTTTAATGAGCAAAGACATTGATAATTCTGGGACAGGTGTGACCAGAAGTACTTGCAGGTGGCATCAAAGGAGGAAGGGAACAAATGACAAAAGTATCCCTGGGGGGCTGATGGCACTTGCTGCTTTCCTTATTTTGATGAGAATGTTAGATCTTGCCAATGCCTCTGAGTGTGGTTGGCTATGTTTGAAATGACAAATGGTTTGACTGATACCCATAAAGAAAAAATTAAATTATCAAACTGTAAATAAATGGCAAAGCAAACATCAGTTTTGCTAAATAATTAAGGCAACCTAATAAGCATGCATGGTTAACAAACAGGAGACTGTCAAAATGTCAAGATGATGGCCATGACTATACAATTAAACCCTGCACCTTTTTAAAAAATGTAAAAAAGAAAGAGCAAGGTTTTGACTGAGTGGTCATAGGTTTTTGATTCTCTTTATAGATTCCATTGTTAGCCAAGCAACCCAACAAAAACAGAAAAGATGCTGCAAATATTCAAGAGGAACAAAGGACAACTGCTGATTGACAAACTAAGCCTAAAGAATTCAAAGAAAAAACTAACCAACCTGTTCATGGCTTGAATAGACTATAAGAATGCATTTGATTCAGTTCCCCATAGCTGGATCAAGAAATGGCTGAAAACCTTTGGCATCAGCAGCAACGTACAAAAATTCATGAAAACTTCAATGAAGCTCTGGAAAATAAAGCTTATAGCTAATGAAGAAATAATGGGTGAAGTAGAAATTAAATGAGGCATTTTCCAGGGCGATTCCCTTTCACCCTTACTTTTTATACTATCAATGTTACCACTGACAATCATTTTGAAAAAGATGAACTATGGATATGAACTTGCAAAGAAAGGACTGAAAATTTCACACCTGGTGTACATGGATGATTTGAAGCTGTTTGGTAAAACAAAAGCTGAACTGAATTTATTAATTGAAAGCACAAAAGAATTTAGCCAAGACATTGGTATGCAGTTTGGAATTGACAAATGTGCAACAATGGCAACCAAAGCAGGCAAGGTCATAGAAGATGATGGAATAGAACTTGAGAATGAAGAAATGATAAAGGCAGTAAAATCAGAAGAAGGCTACAAGTACTTGGGGATTTTAGAGTACTCTGACTTAATGCAGAATAAAGTCAAGGAAATAACTTCAGCCAAACACATTCGACAAATTCGCAAGATATTAAAGTCCAAATTGAATGGAGGAAACATCATAAAAGCCATAAATACCTGGGCTATACCTGCGATTCGATACTCTGCAGGAATAATTGACTGGACCCAGATGGAGTTGGACAATTTGGACAGAAAAACAAGGAAGCTTATGACAATGAATAATGCTTTGCACCCTAAAAGTGATGTTGACTGATTATATCTACCAAGAGCAGAGGGTGGTCGAGGACTCCTATAAGTAAAACAGACTGTGGAAGAAGAAAAACACAGTTTGAATGATTACATCCAGAAAAGTGAAGAATCAATGATTAAGGAAGTAAATAAAGGAGGCCTTTTAAAGACAACTAAGTCAAAAGCTGAATATAAGAAAGAAGTAATTGAGAAGCGAGCTGAAAATTGGAAAAAACAAAGCTATGCATAGCCAATACTTGAGAAGTATTGAAGGCAAAACTGACCAAAAGCTAACTTGGAACTGGTTAAGATCAGGAGCACTGAAAAAAGAAACAGAAGGCTTTATTTTGGCAGCTCAAGAACAAGCCTTAGCCACAAACTACATGAAGACAAAAATTCAACATGTTACACCAATAGCAAATGTCACCTCTGTAATGAGAAAGACAAGACAGTCGACCACTTGATCAGTGGGTGCAGCAAAATTTCACAAACTGACTACCTACAATGCCATGACCGTGTTGCTAATATCATTCACTGGACGTTGTGCCAAAAGTTTGGATTTGAGTACAGCAAAAATCACTGGGAACATCAGGTTGAGAAGGTTTTAGAGAATGAGAAAGTCAAGATCTTGTGGGACTTCAGAATCCAGACTGAGAGGCACTTGGCCCACAACACACCTGACATAACAATAGTTGAAAAGAAAAAAGTATGGTTCATTGACATTGCAATACCTGGAGATGCACGAATTGAAGATAAACAGCAAGAAAAAATCACAAAGTACCAGGACTTGCAAATTGAAGTTGAGCGACTGTGGAAAAAGAAATCCTGTGTTGTCCCGATTGTAATTGGAGCCCTTGGAGCAATACCCAAAGGGCTACCTCACTATTTAGAAAATTTAAATTTATCAGACTTGAACATTCTGATTCTACAAAAAAACACCCTACTTAGAACAGCTTATATGCTCCTACATTACCTTAACAGTTCTAGGTCCTTGGTTAGAACTCGAGCTGTTGAGCTACCAACCAGCCCCAAAGGTTGTGAATTTCACCAAAGATTAACCACATGATAATAATAATAACAATAACAACAACAACGATGATGATCAATGATTTAAACTATACATGGTTCCACATTTGTTAATAATTAGAATAAAATAGACAGGGTACAATAAAATATCATATTGGAATCAATATAAAATATCATATTGGAATCAATATAAAATATTGATGGAAAAAATGAATAGATGGAAGTTTGTTTGTTTGTTTCCTGGGATCATGGGGCCAAACACCAACATAAATATTCACATTACTATTCACTGTTATATAGATAAATAATCAAAATGTTTTGATTTTGCTTTCCTTTCAGTGATGTATGGATCTTATTTTGATCATATTTCTGAATGGAACAAGTATCTGAATGACAGCAATGTATTTTTTATTACCTATGAGGAAATAAAAGAGGTATGTTTTTAAGAGTAAATATTTAGATTTAATTTAATAATAAAATTATGTCTGCTCAAGCATTATACAGTAATGAACAATTGATCAGGAAATAGAAATAGGAAATGTAACTCAGTTTCTGTCTGGTTACTTTTCTCTAAGTAAATATATCAGAAACATTTTCATTTTAAAGCCAATCTCTGGATCAGCTGATCTACCGGCTAATATTTCAATGAAACAATAAAGACTATGTTTTGTTTTGCTTATTTCTTTATTTATTCTAATTTGCACAAGTCCAACCTATAAATATCAAAATAACACTGTAGTATCCAGATAAAGATATGAATAGAAGGAATGGAAATGTTTCCAGGAAAACTTTACTTTACTTATGTTATATATTGATATGTTATTCAGAATCCAGTCTCAGCACTGAAAAAAATAGCCCAATTCTTTGATTTTTCTGTGATTGAAGAGGAGATTGAGAGCATTGTAGAGAAAACAAGTTTTGAAAGCATGAAAAATACTGCGGAAAACTACGGGAAACTAGGAAATGCACTTTTCCGCAAAGGTAATATTGTAATATTTTTAATAATTTTGTCAATAACACTTAATAGTCTTCTCTAACCTGGTGGCTTAATGGTGAGTGGGATTTCAACTCCCAATAGTGGCTAAGATATTGAGCTTGTCAATCAGAAAGGTCGGCAGCTCAGTGGTTCGAATCCCCAGTATAGGTCTTCTGCGTGAGCAGGGGGTTGGACTAGATGACCTCCAAGGTACCTTCCAACTCTATTACTGTAGATTTCTACTTAACAATACTTAAAGGTGTGTTGGCTAGTAATGATAAGGGCTGAAGACCAGCAATGGATTTGGAAAGGCTGATATTCATAATGTGTTTAGGGCATTAGCTGAGGTAGCTTTATTCAAATATTAGGGAATATGATACAGACCTTAACTTACAACAGTTCATTTAGTGACCAAAGTTATAACACTACTGAAAAAAGTGACATGGCTATTTTTCACACTTACAACTATTGCAGTATTCCCACGGTCATGTGATCAAAATTTGGATGCTTGGCAACTGTTTCATATTTATGATGGTTACAAGGTCCCAGGGTCAGGCCTTTGCAATCTTCTGACAAGCAAAGTCAATGGGGAAGCCAGATTAAGCTAATCACCATGTTACTAATTTAACAACTGCAGCAATTCATTTAACAACTGTGGCAAGGAAGGTCATAAAATGTGGCAAAACTCATTTAACAACTCTCTTGCTTAGCAACAGAACTTTTGGGCTAATCTTTCCATCACCCTCACCATCCTGCCAGAACCGATGAAGCTTCTTGAATGAGAAACAACATATTTTCTTCTTCTTCCTGAAGGGGAAAAAACAGTCCAGCTGCCTTTTTAAAAAGTATCTCTGAGACAACTGTGACTTGGATGACTGAGAATCTCCACAGAGTTTTGAAGAATAGCTATTCTTTGGGAGAAAGACTTTCTCTGCACTTCTCATCTCCCACCTACCACTCTAATTCTTCTTTTCTTTCTTTTTCTTTTCTTTTTTAGGCATAGTAGGTGACTGGACGTCTGTCTTCTCAGAAAGCCAGAATGAAAAAATGGACAGAAAATTTGAGGAGACTGTAGCAAAAACTCAGCTTGGCATGAAGTTGAAATATGAGCTGTACTGCAAAAACTGAAGAGATCATCAGTGCTGCAAATATCTCATGTTCTGTTTCTCTGCGTTAAGTCATTCAAAAAGAATTGGTAGTGCCTTCCTCAGTCTCCAGATGTGCTAGATGTCATTTCTGATACCCGTAATCCCAACACAGCTATGGTTGGGTTATATGATGAGTCAAAGATTATAGGAGCTGAAGTCCAACAATCTGAAAAAAGCTGCTTTCAATACACAATTCGCTCTTTTCTCCTCTTATGGATATTGACATTTTTTTTTACATTGCATACTTATTTTTAAGTAGAAGAACTCTTCCAGAATTAATTTTAAAAATCTATACTTACCTATAAGAATGTACTCCCTTGTTCTATGCAAGATTGGTTGATTAATTATTGATTTTGATATTGCATACTTTTTTTAAAGTGGAAGAACTCTTCCAGAATTAATAAAAAAAATCTATACTTGCCTGTAAGAATGTACTCCCTTGTTCTATGCAAGATTGGTTGAGAAAGCAAGGAAATGATGTTGTGAATAGGTGGTAGTAGTAGTAGTAGTAACTGTGAGAAGGATTTTGGAGTCCTGGTGGATTTAAATATGAGCCAGCAATGTGCAGCACCTGCCAAAACAGCCAATGCAGTTCTAGGCTGCACAAACAGAGGGATAGAATCAAGATCACGTGAAGTGTTAATACCACTTTATAATTCCTTGGTAAGGCCACACTTGGAATACTGCATTCAGTTTTTGTCGCCACGATGTAAAAAAGATGTTGAGACTCTAAAAGTTGTTCTTCTAGAGAAGAGCAACAAAGATGATTAGGGGGCTGTAGACTAAGTCATATGGAGAATGGTTGCAGGAACAGGGTATGTCTAGTTTAATGAAAAGAAGAACTAGGGCTGACACAATAGCAGCGTCCCAATATTTGAGGGGCTGCCACAAAGAAGAGGGAATCAAGCTATTCTCCAAAACACCTGAAGGCAGGACAAATAGCAATGGAGGGAAACTAATCAAGGAGGAACGTAGAAATAAGGAGAAACTTCCTGGCAGTTAGAACAATTAATCAGTGGAATGGCTTGCCCTCAGAAGTTATGGGTGCTTTTTAAAAAGAGATTGGACAACTATTTGTCTGAAATGGTAGGGTCTCCTGCTTGAGCAGAATGTTAAAGGTCCCTTAAACTCTGTTATTCTCTTAATGATGACATGTGGTGAGCTAGGATAGGGGTGGTTCTCAGCCCTGGTTCTGTTTGATTTTAACATGCAATTCATTGATGACAATATCTTTTTGGACCAGCTTTGGGGGTTAGTAGTAAGAGATTTTCAGATTTGTTAAAAATCACTCAGCCCATGCTTTCTAAATGGAACCCTACAGTATCACAAGTCCAGTGAAGTTTTAAACTTGGTTACTCATTTTCAGGGACATGGGGAAATTATTATTAGAAAATGAAGCACCAATTTGGAAGGAAGTTAGTGTTTCACAATTATAGAGAAACAAGAGGGTGATGTGGAAAGATAACAAAGAATGAGGAGAATGGTTATGTTTCAGGCAAATGGTAAAGTATACTAATTAATGGGAAACAGAGGTGTTAAACACACCTTTGTGGCTAGACATGTCCAGATGTTTTTTTTCTCCATTTAATCATGTCCAATTCTTGGAGTTTGGTTGGACAAGTCTCTGCAGTTTTCTTGACCATGATTTCCAGAAGTGGTTTGCCACGGTCTCCTACTTAAGGCTGAGAGAAAGTGACTGACCCAACCCTGATGCCTAAACCATTACACTCAGTGGTGGTTTTCCAAATTTTTTACTACCAGTTCTCTCTCTCTCTCTCTCTCTCTCTCTCTCTCTCTCTCTCTCTCTCTCTCTCTCTCTCTCTCTCTCTCTCTCTCTCTCTCTCTCTCTCATGTGCTGCTTCTGTGCATTCATAGAAGCTTCTGTGAATACGCAGAAGCATCCAGGCGGGTGGGTGGAGCCTCCCACCGCCACTATTACCAGTTCGCCCAATCCAGGCTGAACCAGGAACAATCCACCTCTGATTACACTAAACAGGCTCTTCAGGTATTTAAAACAGTGTTTCACACTTGGAAAAGGGCCAACACTATTGCTTACATGCCTAACAAACTCTGAATTACACCCTCTGGTATTTGACTTGAACAAGCAATGAACCGAAGGGAAGACATTCCTCCTATAGAGGGAAAGGGTATTTTCTTCTTTTTCTAAGCTTTTATTTTTCACAGAACTTTTGTAACTTTGAAGTCATGAATATCATGTTGTAGTTGAAGAAAAAACATAAGTCTGAATCATTTCGCCTCAGGCTTGTACAATTGTTTTCTTATTCATTTCTTTATTCAATTTATATACCCACCCATATCACTTTTATGTGTTTGTTAGGTAGCTTATAATAAAACAAATAAAATACACAAAAAACACAATGTAAAACACAAAAAATAAAAACACGCAGCAGCCAAGCATAATCTAATACATGTTCCATACAGCCATGACATTGGATCTTTGCTTAAAATAATAAACTGCATGAATATCTTCAATACTGTAATTCTGAAAATGTCAACTACACATTTTCCAAATCAATCCATGCAATGTATGAAAATGCATTAAAAAGTTGGTAAAATTCATTTTCTTACTCTTTGTGTAGTATGGAAAAATGACTTTATCAGGTTCTTTAAAGGCAAAACACTGGTATGTTGATAAATTATGTATTCTATGGGTATACTCCCAACAGAATTACATATCTATCTTATATCTGGATAACTAGATGCAGTAGACCACTATACGTATATACCTTGACCAACAGATCTCAGTGGAAGGTGATTCAATAAAAGAAATTAAATGGTGTGTTAAATGTGATTGACAGGCATTTGGCAAGCTAAGCATAATTTTCAAGAAGAATTTCCCCCTTTGCCTGAATAGGTTTCAATCAGTGAGTACTACTTGCTCTAACATATGTTGGTGAAACATGGACACTAACCTCAACACAAAAGCTAAGAGTAGCTCAAAGAGCCATGGAAAGACACATGCATGGTATTACAAGACAAGATAGAAAGCATCCACAAATAAGATGGGTTGATGACAACAGCAAGTATTGAGGGCCCAATTCAGAGATGGTATTCAGCAGGTTCTGACCTGTTCTGGAGAACCAGTAGCAGAAATTTTGAGTAGTTTGGAGAACCGGCAAATACCACCTCTAACTCCATCAGCCAAAGCTTTCTAGGCAACAGTACTGGAGCATACTCATTCTTCCAGATCAGGTAGAACAGATAGAAACACACAGACACAAAATAGAATTTTTATATATGTATGAAGAACTCTTCCAGAATTAATATAAACCTAGACTTACCTATCAGATGAAGGCATTTACTCTTTTATTCTGTTTAAAATTTGTTGAGCTATTGTTGAAAGACTAAAATGACTAAGAGGCTTTCATTATCCCCATAAAAAAAATTCCTTATAAATTTTTGTTTGCTTTAATACACTTCAAAATCCAAAATCCACGAGAGATAGCTCCTTGGTTCAAAACTTATACCAAATGTCTTTCTGTAACTATCACTAACACAAAGAAACTGTATGGTTAGGGCTTGTTCGCAGAGGAGGTGAAGGTGAAAAGAGTATTGCACTTTCATGACAAAAATCCCAGTTCTGGAGAACCAGTAACAGAAATTTTGAGTAGTTTGGAGAACCGGTAAATACCACCTCTGACTCCATCAGCCAAAGTTTTCTAGGCAACAGTACTGGAGCATACTCATTCTTCCAGATCAGGTAGGACAGATAGAAACACACAGACACAAAATACAATTTTTATATATGTATGTCACCATCAATGTGTGAAATTAGGCATTTTATAAAATGCTTAAGAAATCCATAGGATACCAAAAAAATCACATATTTATTAATTATTGTAATTATGATTTATGATCCATATCCTATTACATGCTGTTTATATGTACACTGTGAGCTTATGTAGCTTATGCCATTCCATTCTATTTCCAAAACATTTTATGCAGTGGTGGGTTGCTCCTGGTTCGGCCAGGTTCAGCCGAACTGGTAGTAAAAATATTTGCAACCCACCACTGATTTTATACAATACCAAAAAGCAAACTGTATGAAGTATAAAATACTCACGCTAAAATGCCATTCTGGCCTTCCCTGTTGAAGCAAATAGGTAATTACTGATGGGTTTTTTTTTTCCTCAGTAAGAAACCCCTGTACTTTATTTTGCATTTCTTCTTTCATTTTCATATAGGCCTTTTCAATAAAGAGTTAGGCTTAGGCTTAACCCTAGCCCTTTGCATGACTCTCTTTTCATCCTTTGCCTAAATAGTTCTTGTCATTCTGCACAATGCCTAGGTATTATACACAATGCCAGGGGAGCATATATAGCATTTTAAAATAACACAGATATTTCATACTTTGCCAAAAAAATGTCACACATTTTATAGATTTCCTAGGCTTTCGACACAAGGCCAGTTTTTCACACCTGGCTGGTATCTTATATAATTTATTCAATTTTAATATTTCTTCAAGCCTTTCAAAGTCATTATAAACAACCAGTACTAACTTGCCAAACTTTGATTCAACTTTGCAGCAAACTCAATGATAACAAAAATGGGCGGGTTATGGCAGTGGCACTTGGACTAAGAAAAGATAGTCCTTGATTTACAACAGTTTGTTTAGTAACCATTCAAAGTTACAATAGCATTGAAAAAATGTGACTTATGACCGTTTTTAATATTTATGACCATTGTAGCATCCCCATAGTCACGTGATCAAAATTTGGATGCTTGACAACTGATTCATACTAATAATGGTTGCAGGGATCACCTTTTACAACTTTTTGATAAGCAAAGTCAACAAGGAAGCCAGATTCACTTACCACTTACTATCTTAACTATGATTTCACTTAACAAATCTGGCAAGAAAGGTTGTAAAATGGGGCAAAACTCACTTAACAAACGTCTCACTTAGCAACAGAAATTTTGGGCTCAATGAGGATTGTAAGTTGAGGACCACCTGTATTCTAGCTTTGCAACGGCTAATTACTGCCACCTCCTTTTCTCTGAGAAAGTGTTGCTCTAGGATTTCTAGCATGCTGTCCACTGTCCAGCCAGCGTTTCATGAACTCAGGAACTCTATCTCCATTTTCAGGAGGTTGCCTCAGATTAGCTATCCCTTTAAGAATATCTCTAACACTTTATCTACTCAATCCAAGTTGGCGACAACTTCATTAGAAAATGTTTTGTAGGAGAAAGTGTTTCATGAACTTTGTTCATAGATTTACTTCATGTTAGTTAATTAATAACCTGATCTGTTCTTTGAACATGCTTCTTAATTTACAAAGCCAGTTGAATCTCTGGGCTACCCATCTGTGGTCTTAGAATAGCACAATCATGGATCATCAAGAAGTAAGCAAGATTCTGGATGAAGCATTGGAAGAAAATGAAAAGAAGGTTCTTTCGGAACGGACATTTATGTATGATGGCGTGTTATATCCCACTATGATCTGTTCTCTGGAAACCCTGAAAAGTATTCATACTTTTAGAGCTCGGGAAGATGATATCATACTAGCGGCATACCCCAAAACAGGTAAACATTATAGTTTTTCAAGTAATGCTTTTGCATATATGTAGCCATGTTTAATTGTTTCTTTAGAGTTTACACCAGACTTCTTCTTAAATAAAAAAAAACTTGCCAATTCAAAAGTGTTAGACATTTTATTGTGATGCATTTAATAGTTTGTCTTAATGAAATTCCTCAATGATTACTATGTCTAAGATGGCATTCTTGATTTTCCTGTGTATTTTAAGAAATAATTCATGATATTGTCATTTCTGCTGAAAACGATGTTGGCATTTCTGCTTCAAATAATCAACTATATGAATACTGTAATTCTGAAAATGTAATTTTCTAAATCAACCCATATGCAATGTATGAAAATACATTTTAAAAAGTTAGTAAATCAATTTTATTGTTTGTGTAGCATTGAAAAATGACTTTACCAGGATCTGGACAGTGGTGTGTTGATAAATTCTGTTTTCTGTGGATATACCCCAAAAGAATTGCATACAGCACATATCTAGTGCTTTATCTATTCAAGGTTGCAAGGATTTTGATTTTGAGAATGAATATTTCATGCAATGTAGATTATAATACAGCTCTCTTATGTTTTCTATGTTTCTATATTCTTATATTCTATATGTGCAGTACTGCAGGCTACTTCTGCTGATCACAGCTGCCAGAAATTTGGCAGATCAAATCTCACCAGGCTCAAGGTTAACTCAGCCTTCCATCCAGGGGTGGGTTTCAGCCAGTATGCACCAGTACCTGTTCTTGAAGTTTAGCATGTCTTCCCATACCCGTTCTTCTCATGGCCCCATACCAGAATGCTCCCTCCCCTGGCCTGCCATCTTGCTCTCTCCCCCACACCTGTCCAGTTGCCACTCATTCACTTGCCGGCCTGTCCGCACCAGGCTTGCCCCACCTACACACTTCTTTTGTCGGAGCGGAGGATTGGGAAAAGTCCACGTAGTGTGCGCTCCTTCTCTTTGATAGCCACCTGGTTTTCAATGGGGGGGGGAAGAAATCCATGTTTCCCCTCCCTCTGCATGGATTCCCACCCAATTGGAAATGTGGCAGCTGTCAAAGAGAAGGGCATGCACACCACGTGGGCTTTTCTAACAGCCAAACTCCCCTTCTGTTCCTTCTTCAGCTGTTGGAAAAGCCCACATAACATGTACACCTTCTCTTTGACAACCACCTGGTTTCCAATGAAGGGAGTGGGGAATAGATGCAGAGGGAGGAAATCGCATTGATTTCCCACCCCCTTCATTGGAAACCAGGCTGCTGTCACACATACACATTGCGCACCACCGCTTTCCCGTCCAGCCACCCAGCCAGGCGGGGTTGCAGTAAATGAAGAAAGTACCAGCCAGCATCCCCGCCTCCTACCTTTGCGCTCCCCCTTCGCCACTTTCCCGGCCAGCCACCCAGCCAGGCAGAGCTGCAGATGGCAGGCTGTGATAAATGAAGAGAGCACCAGCCAGCACCCCCACCTCCTTCCTTTGTTTGTTGCCTCTGTTGCCTCTGTTTCCTTTGTTGCCTCTGTTTCTCAGCTCGCGACTCACAAAGGAAGGAGGCGGGGATACTGGCCAGCACTCTCTTCATTTACTGAAGCCCACTGGCTGCAACCCTGCCTGGCTGGGTTGCTGACCGAGAAAGCGGCAATGCGTGGCGCGCGCGCACGCGCGTGTGTAAGACAGCTGCCTCGTTTCCAATGAAGGAGGAGTACCGGCCATCCTCCTGGCTTCCTTTGCAAGCCGCGGCAGCAAAGAAAGAGAGGCTTCTTTTTTGCCAGCCTCTCAGCTGATCCAACCCCCTTACATGTGCCTTGCATTGTGGCAAGCGCGATGTGCCTCAATGTGTCTCTGTGTGTGTGTGCGTGCGTGTGTGCGTGCCTTCCGTAGCATTCCCAACACTTTCAGACACCCACCAGGTCATCTGCCGAGTGGCAGAGAAATCGGGCTTCGGCAAAAGGAAAAAAAGTTGTTTGAAATTAGCCCTCTCTGCTGCTCTGCTAAAAAGGTGTGAACCAAGGATAAGAGATAACAGGACGGTTAACCATATTCGGTTAACTCCCAGAGCGGTAAGAGGCAATTGGGAGCTCTGTAAATTGGCTTGTAGGACACAGAATGTCATGATCATAGGATTTAATTGGGCACTGATTTTAGTTCATAGAATATGTCTACGAATATAATTGGAGGGGATGTGTGTGAGAGAGAGGGGAGAGAGAGTGAGTGAGAGAGGGAGATGACATAAGAGAGAAAGGAAGGAAGGAAGGAAGGAAGGAAGGAAGGGTGAGAGAAAAGAGAGAGAAAAAAATATAGAAAGAGAAAGAGAAAAAGAGAAAGAAGGAAAGAAAGAAAGAAAGAAAGAAAGAAGGGAAGAAAGAAAGAAAAAAGAAAGAAAAAGAAAGTGGGAGAGAGAGATGAAAGAAAGAAAGAAGAAAGAAAAATGGAGAGACAAAAGGAAGAAAAGGAAAAAAGGAAGGAAGGAAGGAAGGAAGGAAGGAAGGAAGGAAGGAAAGAAAGAAAAAGAAACTTATGACCAAAATTGAGCCCAAAATTTTGGTTGCTAAGAGTGTTGTTAAGTAAGTTTATTTATTTATTATTTATTTATTAGCTTAATTTGTATGCCGCCCACTCTCAAAGAGACTCAGGGCGGCTTACAAGTAAAAGAGGGAAAAGGAAGGACATACAAAAACAAGACAACATTAAAAGAATCAAAACACTGACAACTTAGGATGGGGCTGGACAAGGTCAACAGCCCCAGGCCTGCCGGAACAGCCAGGTCTTGGTCGCTTTGCGGAAGGCCGGAAGGGTCGTAAGGGTCCGGATCTCCACGGGGAGATCATTCCATAGGGCCGGAGCAGCAACAGAGAAGGCCCTCCCTGGGGAGTCGCCAGTCGACATTGACCGGCAGATGGAATCCGGAGGAGGCCTTGTCTGTGCGATCTTATAGGCCTCAGGGAGGTAATTGGCAGGAGGCGGTCTCTCAAGTAGCCAGGTTCGATACCATGTAGGGCTTTAAAAGTAACGACTAGCACTTTGAAGCGTGTCCGGAGACCCATGGGAAGCCAGTGCAGCTCACAGAGTTTAGGTGTGACGTGGGTGTACCCAGGTACTATCACTCGCGCGGCTGCATTCTGGACTAACTGGAGTCTTCGAACACTCTTCACGCGCAGCCCCATGTAGAGCGTGTTACAGTAATCCAGTCTTGAGGTGACGAGGGTGTGAGTGACCATCCAAAGGGCCTCCCGGTCCAGATAGGGTTGCAATTGGTGCACCAGGCGAACCTGGGCGAAGGCCCCCCTGGTCACAGTGATGTGATGTTCTAACGCCAGCTGTGGATCCAGGAGGACTCCCAAATTGCGAACCCTCTCTGAGGGGCGTATAATTTCACCCCCCCAGGCTAAGAGATGGAATAGCTGGACCATCTTTGGGAGGGAGCATCAATAGCCACTCGGTCTTGTCGGGATTGAGTGCAAGCTTGTTCATTCCCATCCAGACCCTGACAGCCTCCAGGCACTGGCACATCACTTCTACTGCTTCACTGAGTTGGCACGGGGAGGACAGATACAGTTGTGTATCATCCGCATATTGATGATATTTAATCCCGTGCCGGCGAATGATCTCACCCAGCGGCTTCATGTAGATGTTAAATAGGAGGGGGGACAGGACCAAACCCTGCAGCACCCCATAATTGAGGGGCCTAGGGGTCGATCTCTGCCCTCTGACCAACACTGACTGCGACCTGTCCGAGAGGTAGGAGGAGAACCACCAAAGAACAGTGCCTCCCACTCTCACCTCTCGCAACTGTCGCAGAAGGATACCATGGTCGATGGTATCGAAGGCCACTGAGAGGTCAAGAAGCACTAGGATAGAGGTGTGACCCTTATCCCTGGCTCACCAGAGATAATCGATCAGCACAACCAAAACAGTTTCTGTGCTGTAATCAGGCCTGAAACCAGACTGAAAGGAATCCAGATAATCGGTTTCATCCAAGGACCGCCGGAGTTGAAAGGCCACCACTTTCTCAACAACCTTCCCTACAAAGGAGAGGTTGGAGACTGGATGATAGTTACTCAAAATGGCTGGATCCAGAGAAGGTTTCTTCAGGAGGGGTCTCACCACCGCATCCTTTAGGTGGTGCGGGAAGGATCCCTCCCAAAGAGAGGTGTTAACTATTGTCTGGATCCAGCCACGTGTCACCTCCCTGCTGGTCGAGACCAGCCAGGAGGGGCACGGGTCCAGTATACAAGCGGAGGCACTCACCGCTCCCATGACCTTGTCCACTTCCTCAGGAGCGACAAGTTGAAAATTGCTCCATAAAATCCATTCAAGACCTTCCCCCGGTACCTCGGCTGGTACCACCGAGTTCCACCACATTTTCCAAGTTGGTCATGTTCACCTGGTCACATTACCATTGAGCCACTCCCACAAAACAGGCCACACCTACAGAATAGGTTCTAAAAAAATTTGAAACCCACCACTGCTTCTATCCTCCTGAGGTGGGTAAAATGAGAACCCAGATTGTTGAGGGCAATATGCCGACTCTGTAAACCACCTAGAGAGGGCTATAAAGCACTGTGAGGTGATATATAAATCTAAGTACTATTGGTAAGTGCTATTATTTTAAAAAGAAGACAATTGATAGTTGCCATTTTTAGTAACAATGCTTAATATATAGTTACTTGATTAATACTACCAGTAAGTTCATACTCAATAAGTCTATGTCTCTAAAGTTACTGTGCATGCTACAAACCATTTCTGCATTTCTTCAGGTTCAAGCTGGGTTTATCAGATCTTGATGCAGCTAGAAGTTGTCTCTGGAAAATACGAGGAAGACGAGCAGAAACAAAGACTGAAAGAATTATCTACATTTAGTTTTCTTGAATTTGCAGAGCCAAGAAATTTTGAGGTTAGAAGTTGGATAAATACTCAGTAGCTTCTATCAAGTGGCAGGAAAGTCACATGGAAGATTTAAAAGCTGATGTAGGACAGAACATCTCTGTTTTAATGAAGTAAAATTCACCCATTAGGAAAAAAACAACCTAGGCAGGTGCAGGAGAGAAACAAAGATTTGTGTGCGAGGCTGTGTTTTCAGCTTAATCAGCTCACTGCAAAAATGTGTTGTAAATCATTGGAGCTCTACTAAAAACAAAGCAGATTGTGCTACTCTGAACTCTGTCCTAAAATATCATAACATTAATCTATGAGAAATAAGCTAAAGTAGGAACAGGCATCCTTTTTGGAAGTAAGAGCTGCACTGACCTCAATGTGCATGTGTTGATGGGAAGTGATGATACTTTCACAGACAGAGGTCACAAAGGAGCCACTGTCTAACATCAAGGCCTAAGTCAGCAGAGACAACATTTTTACCTTGACTCGCTTGTTTTTTTAGATGAATTTATTCTATCCCAAAGTGTAATTGAGTCATTGGTCCAGTTCAACTCTACTGCGCATGTGCGCATGCCTCCTACTGGCCAGATGGTCTTCAGATCTCTACTGTGCATGCATGGTGTGTGTGTGTGAAGCCCCACACACATGTGGGGGGTGCATGTGGGGGGAAAACATGCATGGGGCCCAAGGTGCATGTGCAGGGGCCACACATGCATTGAACTTTGGGCATTTGGATGCGCGCACATTTACACACATGCAATTTGGGCACTTGGTCCACAAAAGGTTAGCCATCACTGATATACAGACTGTACGAAGACAAAGAAGGGCTTGAATGGAAGATTCAGTCGGAGACTTCAGCTTGTCTTTATTTTAAAATTATTTTCAGTAGCTTTGTATTTTATCATGAATTCTTAGTTCAGCTCATGCCTTCTTTCACAGAGAATTGTAGAAAAGAAAACCCCAGTCAAATAACTTAAAAGAATTTCACCAGATTGAATGCATTCCCTGAGGAGGGTTGACCTGTGCTGTTTCCTCTAGCACAATGACGCCAAACTCCGGCCTCTCTTTGACACCTTCCTCCAGTCCACCACAGCAGTTTAGGATGACAATGATCAGTGGGATTTATGAGATGAACTTTGATATCCCTAATTTATATTTGTGTATGATTTTCTTTGCATTATGATTTTAACATTATTAAAGAGGATGGAAAAACTGCCTTACAGACGAGTTATAAAAACACACCTCGCCCCTCGAAGGTTGCCCAGGTCTCTTTTTGAAAAGGCAAAAGTAAGTAGCTTAATTTTCTTGATCTCGCTGTTATATATCATTAGTACATATCTGTTACATCTATCAATGAGATGTTGTCAACTAAATTTACACAGTAAAATAAGACAACACGCCCAGGATCACATCAGGTTTTTATGACCTGAGCAGGCCTGGATCATAGCAAAACTGTATTTTATTCAGAATAAAAATTTAAACCTCTTTTTCCCCCCTGGTTTTCAAGCAAGCAAGAAAGGTGCTTCACTGGAGCCCAACGTCTGAGACTTGTTGCCACTAAATGTCATTATTTAGTGTTATGTTAGTATCAAGCAGGGGATGTGGTGGCTCAATGGCTAAGACACTGAGCTTGTCGATTAGAAAGGTTGGCAGTTTGGTGGTACGAATTCCTAGCGCGGTGTAGCGGAGTGAACTCCCATTACTTGTCCCAGTTTCTGCCAACCAAGCAGTTTGAAAGCATGTAAAAATGCAAGTAGAAAAATAGGAACCACCTTTGGTGGGAAGGTAACAGTGTTCCGTGCACTTTCTGCGTTTAGTCATGCTGGCCACATGATCATGGAGACGTCTTCGGACAGTGCTGGCTCTTCGGCTTTGAAACAGAGATGAGCACTGCCCCCTAGGGTCGGGAACAACTAGCACATATGTGCAAGGGTAACCATTACCTTTACCTTTAGTATTAGGCAAGTTCATCACATCAGTGATATCACCACTCAGAGTTGTTTGAACATGAGATGACCCGCAAATAAATTTAAGAAATAAAAGAAATAAATGAAATATTCACTTAAATATTCAAACTAAGCTTTTGTTAAAAATTTCAGGTCAAATATTCTGAGCTTTGCTGCTTACAATAGTTTATTTAGGATCTTGGGGAATAGTCTTGGAAAAATTCTTTAAAAATTATTGTTCTCCTAATCTGATTACTTTACCTTTAATCCCCATTCAATTCATTTCCTTATTTATTTGTTTATTTATTATTTCCTGTGACATGTATCTCCCCGACTCTGGGTAGTTACATTTGAACTTTCATACTGCAATTTTTTTTAAATGGAATATTTTCAGGTTTCTGGCTCTCGTCTTCTAGATTTAATATATTTACATGTCAATATATGATTTTGCCTTAAAGATACTGGTTTTGTTACGGAATCCAAAGGACACCACTGTATCTTCCTTCCATTTTTACAAAGGCATCAAATTGATTTCTGACCAGGAAACCTGGGATGAATACTTTGAAGCTTTTATCTCTGGAAAAGGTATGCTTGGTTCTCTTTCTTCATTGGAAAAAAATTAAGATCCAAATATGGAATTACATTTCTTTAATATTATTTAAAGCAGAATTTCCACATGTCTGAGGTTAAAGTAGTATTCTGAATTTCTCATAGAAATACATATCTGTTAAATCTATCAATGAGATGTTGTCAACTAAATTTACACAGTAAAATAAGACAACACACCCAGGATCACATCAGATTTTTATGACCTGAGCAGGCCTGGATCATAGCAAAACTGTATTTTATTCAGAATAAAAATTGAAACTTTTTTTTTCTGGTTTTCAAGCAAGCAAGAAAGGTGCTTCACTGGAGCCCAAAGTCTTGAGACTTGTTGCCACTAAATGTCATTATTTAGTGTTATGTTAGTATCAGGCAGGGAATGTGGTGGCTCAATGGCTAAGACACTGAGCTTGTCGATCAGAAAGGTCGGCAGTTTGGCGGTTCGAATCCCTAGCACCATTTCATTGGAAAAAAATTAAGATTTAAATAAGGAATTACATTTCTTTAATATTATTTAAAGCAGAATTTCCATATCTGATGTTGAAGTAGTATTCTGAATTTCTCATAGAAGAAACATTCAAAGAAGCGTTTTGTTCCATTACTCCAAACTTTGTCTTCACACCATTGTTTGTTTGTTCACTTCGTGGGTTTGTGGGTTTGTGGGTTTGTGGCGCTAAACAGCAAAATAAATATCCTCATCATCATTCGCTCTGTTATGGATAATTAATCAATATGTTCTGCTTAATTCCTACCAGTGGCCTATGGATCTTATTTTGATTATATTATTGAATGGAACAAGTATCTTGATAACAGCCATATATTTTTTATTACCTATGAGGAGATAAAAGAGGTAAGTTAGGGATCCTTGATGCTCTCTGAAGTTGCTTGTTTTCTTGCAGACATTTCATTACCCAAGCCAGGTAACATCATCAGTGCTAGTGAGGACTGTTGTTTACTGTCAGTTTATATTCTGCTGACAGTGTTGGTGAAAGGTGGTCTTAGAGATTCTTTGGTTGGGCTGTTTGCCATTGCTGTTGACTTCTTGATTGTTGGTAGAAGAGGTACTGTATTTTTCAAAGTATAAGATGCACTGGAGTGTAAGACACACCAAGATTTTGAAGAGGCAAATAAAAAAAAAAGTTTTTGCATTCTGAAGACCTCCCAAAAATGGCCCGTTTTTCGTGAAAACAGGCCCATTTTTTTTCAAAAAAGGGGCATGAATAGCCTTTAGGAGGCTTGTAGTGCTCCTGGGGGATGCCCCCCCCAAACAAGCAAAAAATAGCCCTGTTTTTTTGTCAAAAAAAGGGCATGCATAGTTAAGGTGACCAGATTTTCAGATGGGTAAAGAGCGACACCTTTGACTGGAGGGGCGGGGGGAGGGGCTTGATTAAAAATTTTATACGGAGCAACAAAAATTTTCATACAATGCAAAAATAGTATTGTAATATTTTTTTTATTTCAACATAACTACAATTTACAAATAATAAATTGTAACTGTTGCCAAACATCAAAATTTTGATCACGTGACCATGAGGATACTGCAACAGTCACTAAGTGTGAAAATGGTCACTAAGTGTGAAAAATGGTTATCAGTCACTTTTTTCAATGCCATTGTAAATTGGTCACTATACCACCTTTCTTGCCACAGTTCTTAAGTGAATAACTGCAGCTGGTATTTTGTATTTTGGATAGAATCTTTTTTTAAATAGTCTAAGACAATTTAAAAAAAGAATCCACACAGAATAAAACTATTTAAAAAAATCCTATGCACAATAAATAAAATATTATTTTAAAATTCATTAAAAAAATAAAAGAAAAAAACCCAGCTCACTTACCAGCAGGCACAAGTGAGCACTCCAAGTCAATGATGATGATGTAGATGTTAATACAAACAACTGAGCAAGTTAAAATGGTGAAATTAGTCAGGGAAATATTTTTCAAAGAAACTTTGTCACCATTTTTTCCACACGAGCTGACCTCCAACCTCCGTGGCCCTCCCTTCCAGAAAATCCAGGAAGGAACACTCGGTACCTCTCTAGCTAAGTATTTCCTGGAGCTCTATGGTACTGGGTCATCTTTTCTTATAAAATGAGGTAAAAGGGGCGCGAGGGGGGGGTTCCATTTTCTTGCTTTAAAGTTTTAATATCTTCAATGAAAGTACTGAGACAGAGAGAAAGAGGTTAGACAGAGTGTCTTTTGTCTTGCCCCGGTTAGGATTTCTTAAGCAAATCCACTGGGCTTTTAACATGAAGCCAGAAAATCGGGACTTTTTTAAAATGCCCCTGGATATGGGACAAATTGTTATAAATCGGGACTGCCCCACTGAAATCGGGATGTCTGGTCACCTTATGCATAGTCTTTAGGAGGCTTATAGAATGCTCCTGGCTGGGGGGGGGGGGGAACTGGCCTGTTTCTCACTCATTTTTGCCCTCCCCAGCCCCCAGGAGCACTCTATAAGCCTCCTAAAGGCTATGCACAGCCATTTTGGTGAAGGGGTGAGATTTCAGGAGGCAAAAAATGCTGTATTCAGTGTCTAAGACGCACACAGATTTTCACTCTCTTTTTTGAGGGAAAAAGGTGTGTCTTACACTCCAAAAAATAAGTTTTTAATAATAAAGATTTAGATTTAAGAATACAATTATTTTTGGCCAACTACTTTATGATAATGAACAATTGATTAGGAAATAACAATAGGAAATATAACTCAAGGTTACTGCTTGGTTGCTTTTCTCTAAGCAACTGGTAAATATATCAGAAAACATTTTCTTTTTAAAGTCACCCTCTGGATCAGCGATTTACTAATAACAATGAAGAATTCATTAGTATTCATACTAATTCAAGTATTCATATTATTTAAGTATTCATACTACTAATGAAGTAGCTAATACTTCAATGAAAGAATGAGGACTATGCTTTGTTTCACTTGTTTATTTGTTCTAATTCACACAAGTCCAACCTTCAAATATCATAATTTTTGTGTGATACCCAGATCAAGATTTGGAGTAGAGATGATTGAAATGTTTCCAGTGAAGCCTTATTAACATACAATATATATATTTCATTATTCAGAATCCAGTCTCAGCACTGAAAAATATAGCCAAATTCCTTGATTTGTCTGTGACCGAAGAAAAGATTGAGAGCATTTTAAAGAAAACAAGTTTTGAAAGCATGAAAGATAATGCAGGAACCTTAGGAAAAATCGGCCAAGTACTTTTCCGCAAAGGTAACATGTAATATTTTAAATAATTTTGCCAACAAAATTTAGCAATCCTCTCTAACTATGATTTCATGGTATCTGGGATTTCAGTTCCCATTACTCAAAGTATTCAAAGTTGTGAAGAAGGGTCACTCAAGTACAAATCAGGTGATACAGGAAGCAAAACTAGGGTATTTTTATGCTTGCCGTTTGGTCTGGTGAAAAAAGAGAGTGAACTTCCAAAATAAGAGGCTACTTGATTTAGAAGGGCATGAATTAAGATTTGGATGGCACTGTTATCTATGGTATGACAAGGTTAAAGTAAATGTTGATTTTAATAACCATTTTGTTAGGCTCTGACAAACTGAGGGACAAAAAGATCAAAAAAAAAATTAATGGGAAAACGGGGCACGAAACTAAATCAGAATATCAGCAAATAGCCTGAATCTGTAAGTAGGAAATCAGGAAAGCTAAGGTCCAGAATGAGCTAAGACTGGCAACTAATGATGACAACAACAATTTTTCAATATGTAGGGAGCAAATAGAAAGTCAAGAAAATGATAGGTCCAGGACTTCTGGTTGTACATCAAGCACCTTTGGAAGCCTGATCTGCAAGCTCTGCCGTCAACTCCAACCTCTCCCTGTTGGAGGGTCTGAATTTAGACCATATCCACCATGAAGATCGCAAAGCGACCAAGACCTGGCTGTTCCGGCAGGCCTGGGGCTGTTGAATTATCCAGCCCCATCCTAAGTTATGAATGTTGTTGAATTTTAAATTGTTGTCTTTTATTTTTTATATCCCCCTTCCCTTTTTATTTGTAAGCCTCCCTGAGTCTTCCAAGAGTGGGCGGTATACAAGTTAATTAAATAAATAAAATAAATAAATAAGAGGTGGTGAAATAAGGTAGGACTACCTAGCAGGTTGAGGAGAGTCGCATATCTCCTCCTTGACTGGGAAAGCCCCCTCATCTTAAGACAAGGAGCAGCGGCACCCAAAATGGCAGCTATGAAGCCGGGGACAGCATGAATACCCAAGACTGTGCTGGAATGGAGAAAGTGCATGGAGTGTGATCTGGATGAGAAAATACTGTTTATTGGAAGTTTACCCCCCAAAACCAAGGGGGAAGCATATTTAAAGCTATTTGTGGAAGCTGCAAATCAGCACACAGAAAAAATATCAGATAATTCAAGAAGGAAAAAAAATGCTTTTTAAATAATAATTAGAAACTTGGTCACTCAAAGTTAAAAGACATGGTATTGAGAGCATTTTAAAATGCTGGAATTGAAGTCCTAAATTTCTCTTTACAAACGTTGCTCAATTATTGGATTTATAATTTAAAAATAATTGGAATAATTGAAAAAACAATTGAAATTGGAACTGTTAACAATATCGCAGAGAGGTTGAAGCAGACAGAAGTGAGAGCGCCATCTGCTGACAAAAAGGGAAATATGCAAACTTGGAAATAACTATTGAAAAAGATTGGAAATATCTGTTAGATACAGACTTACTCTAAGACCACTAGAGATTTGATTATTAACTAAGGCCTTCAGTTAAGAGCCCCTGAACATCATTGAATATTACTGAACATATAAAGTAATTTGAAGAGGCATGGATAAGCTCTTGGTGAATTTAAATTGTTTGGACTGACTGTTGACAAGATTTAAAATTGTGACTTGGAAGTTTGGCTTTTTGAATTAATGAACTCTGGACAGTGGACTAAAAAAGAGATTGACTAAACATAGTTGCAACATTAGATGGAAGTGAGGAAAACCTAAACAGAATGGAGTTTTTCAAAGCATTGAGAAAATATTTGATCGCATAGACCAAAAATTGAGAAATTTAATACAAAGAATAACGGACAATGATCAGGACAAGGAAGAAAGAATGGAGCTACCAGAAGAAACAGAAGGGAAAGTGGAGAGAAACCAGCAAGAAAAAGATAACAAGAAGGAGATGTTGCCAAAATGAATAGTGATTAAGGAACTAAAATAGGAGGGAGATAGGGTAAAATACCTAAATAGGGAATGGGAGAAACAGGAAGAGAACTGGGGAAAAGAGATAGGAGGTGGAGTGGATAGTTCTGGAATCAGACAGTGGGAAACGGTAGAGTTCAGACGAAAAGTTAAATTGCATAGTCAAATAGAGGGAATAAAAGACCTAAGGGACAAAAATTGGGAAGAAAACTAAAAAGAAAATAAGATTAAAGGTTTGAATGCTAGTAAGAGATGAAGGATAAGGGAAAACAGAGTAAAAGAATAGTTTTATGAATATATTTCAATAATGTATATTAATATCAGAACTATACAGGTTGGATTATTATTTTATAAGTGTGATAGATATTCAGATAATATTGTAATATCAATGTATATGAAGAATGGGAAAAATAGATTTTGAGTGACTGTACTACTAAATATGTATACAAATATGAATAACAGTGGAAGGTTAGAACTTTACAATGGGCAATTTGGAATATATATATAAATATATATTAATCTAAACATGTGTATTAAAAGTAGAATTATATGGATTGAAGAACTGGAAAGAATATAAATAGAAATACCCTAAATGTATAAATGATCATGATTGATATTATAACTGTGCAAGGAGATATTGAAAAATGGAAGAATGAATGATGGAACATTGATTTAACTAAGGAAATATGAACAACAAAAAAGGTGGAAAACACGTCTTTGAATATTAGAGTGATATGAAAGGAGGGGAAAGTTAAAATAGGGATAGAAAATAGTGGGGGAAAATAATATTATATATGAATATGTTAATATACAAAAGGACAGAAAGATGGTTCAGAAAGGAAGGGTGATAATAAAAGACATGTATAAATAATATGAAACAATGGAAATGAATAATAAGACTATATTTATATGTACTGAAATGTATGTTACCTAGTTATCACACCATTCACGCAATGATATGTATAAAGAATATAAAAAATAAAAATTTGATTGAAAAAAAAAAAGAAAATGATAGATCAAGTAATGGGAGCAGAACAGTGGTGGGATTAATTTTTTTTTACTACCAGTTCTGTGGGTGTGGCTTGGTGGGCGTGGCTTGGTGGGCATGGCAGGGGAAGGATATTGTAAAATCTCCACTCCCTCCCCACTGCAGGGGAAGGTTACTGCAAAATCCCCATTCTCTCCCGATCAGCTGGGACTCGGGAGGCAGAGAATAGATGGGGACGGGGCCAGTCAGAGGTGGTGTTTACCATTTCTCTGAACTATTCAAAATGTCCACTACCAGTTCTCCAGAACTAGTCAGAACCTGCTGAATACCACCTCTGGAGCAGATGGCAAGAACGTGACAGGCAGCAGAGAAAGTCACAACTGCTTAATTCTTGCTTTTAAGGAATCAGCCTTAAAGCACTGCCATAAGGAATCACTATTCTGTTTAAAGGTTACATTCCTTTGTATAATAAAGATTTAAACCTCATCACGTCCTATCTTATAGTTTTCTTGCTGAGTAGAGTCAATTGCTGAAAAAGGGGACAAATGCCATCTTATGAAGGGTAGGATGTAGGGTACAATTTGTGTACCCTATAAAAATTGAAATGTCTTTGTTACTCATCCAAAGCAATAGTTAGGCGAACTTTTTGAGGGATAAAAGGGGGAGGGGGAAATCTCTTCCAAATCTGAGAAATGGAACATTTCCTAAGCATGCATAAAATATCTCTGTTAAAATTAACATTTCATGAACCATATGAACTGGATACCACTGCCTGAAGGTGTCCCATGGAAGTATCTTTAGTGTGTTATAAAACCCTCTGTTGCTTTTAGAGGACTTTAGAAGAATAGTTATTCTTTGGGTTAACTGAAAGACTTCCTCTCCCCTTACCTTCTTACCCTCCACCAACTACTGTAATTGGTTTTTTCTTTCTCGTTTCTTTTTTAGGCATAGTAGGTGACTGGACGTCCGTCTTCTCAGAAAGCCAAAATGAGAAAATGGACAGAAAATTTGAGGAGTCTGTAGCGAAAACTAAGCTTGGGATGAAGTTGAAATATGAGCAGTACTGCAAAAACTGAACTGCTATAAATCTCTCGTGTTCTGATTCTCTGCATAAGGATAATAAAGACATTCTTAAATTGTTCATGAAGAATTGGTAGTGCCTTCCTCAGTCTCCAGATGTGTCAGATATCATTTTTGATAATCCTAACACAGCTTTTGGCTGGATTATATGATGAGTCAAGGAGTATTGGACCATGAATCTCTAAGACTACCCGCACCAACACTGATAGGGCAATCCACTAGAATATAAACTGACACTCCTTACTAGCACTGATGATGTTACTTAGTTTGGGTAATGAAACATCTGCAACAGTGGTGGGTTGCAGGCAATACGCCCTGGTATGGGCGTACTGGTGCCTGCCCAGAGTACCAGATACCATTCCGGTATGGTGCTCAGGCGCCTACCCAAGCTCCTTACCAGTCTTTTAAGTCTTCAGCATTTCTGTGCACGTGCATGGCACGGACAGCACCTGCACAATGCTCCACTGAGCAGCTGGAGTGTCGCAGAGGCTTGCAGAGGTGCTAAGACCCATGCACGCATTGCACACATGTGCATGCAAGCTGCACGCAGCCATGTGGACAAGGCTGGGCCCATTGCAACTGGAACCCACCACTGATCTGCAAGAAAACAAGTAAACTCAGACAGCACTAAGGACCCCTCATTTCAGGCCTTAGCTACAAATATTCTCCTTTATTGATGTGTCAACTGTAAACACAGTCAGAAACCTGCAGGAAAGCTAAAACAAGACAAATTATGTTCAAGCATCTGAGTAAATTACACATTCTAAAAAAGCAGACCCCAGGTTCTATTCAAATATAAGGTTTTTGTTTTGCTTTATTTTTACTGGTGTGATATATTAAAGTGCAATTGGAATTTTAATATATCTGAGAAATTATTCAGAACTTTCCAGTTTAGAGACTTACCTTTGTGTGTAATGCTTCCAATCAGCACCAGTTCAAAAATTCCCATTATAAAATATATTTAAAAAAATGAAAACTTGTCCCTTCCAAACAGGGTTTTTCTTTTCTAAAAGATTGAAAGCCCAATGAATGCCACTGAACATACAAGTTTAAAGTTGCTAGTGTTATTAAACATTTGTAGCTACGCTCTGCAGTAAGACAACAATGTTCGTGATGCACTTCAATATATCAGCCTTTATAACTGTAATCAATTTTTCATGGAGATCTCTTCCTTTAATTCCACTGACAGTTTAATACTCAACAAGGCGCAACCTGCAGAAAGCTGGAGAGGAACCACCTCTGGTGTGTGCCTAGCATAAATAATCCCATGACTCTGAATGTATGTAGCAAAGTTCATTGAACCTCAGGGCTAGTGCCAAATTGGACACCATCCCAGCTGCTCTGAAAAAGGTGCTATCTCAATTCAATTTGTAAGCACTCTCCCATAGTTAAAAGAAAGCGGAGTAGGTTCCACACTCAAATAAAAGTGAACTCACTGAACATTATTTTAGAGACAGACTGGGAAGATTGCCTGCCATGGTGCTGAAATAACCTTGGAGAAGGGTTTAAGGACAACTGCTTGAGAAGCATGAAAAGACAAAATAAAAAGTTTTGTAAGTATGCACCTGGATGACCGAAGGGCCCCTGTTCCTTCAGAAAGAGGGGCATGCAGAGAAGGCATAATTCAGAGCACAGTCAAAAATACTCCACATATCTTTAAAGAGTTTTGTTTGTACATTTAGGAATAATAAATAATCAGATAATTGGAGAATGGGATCATGTCATTGGAATGATTAGACGTTTAGATCAATTGGATTTGGAATTGGGACAATAGAAGAATCTTTTGGTCACAAATCCTTCGGGCATCTTCCTTTTGAGGTTAAGATTATCACCAGCCTGTCTTTCTATTAGTAGGAACAGTTAGAAAGGACGAGTGGAACAGAACAAAGAAAGTTGCCATACTTGCAATTACGCTTGACTTTTATAGCTGCAAAAGTCTTCTTTGAAACCTTGAATATTTAGTTGGGACAAAAGAAACAGAAAAGGGGATATGGTTTTCAGACTTTTGTTAAAGTCTCATTATGGACTTAAGATAAGGTGACCAGACGTCCCGCTTTTGGCAGGACACCCCTGCTTTTTAATGCATTTTCCCGCGTCCCGCCCGCTTTTTTAAAAAGCACGCTTTTTTTGGCGCTCACAGCTCCCGCCCATCAGCTGCTAGCTTGCTGGGCTGGCTCATCGTTCTGTTCTCTATCCTACCTACCTACAAATTTAAGCCAGCCCAGCCTGCCGCTCACTGATTGGATTGGCCTGGACTCCAGCCAATCAGTGAGCTGGCTGGGATGGAAAATGCGGCGTGCTTAAAGTTTTCCATCCCAGCCAGCTCACTGATTGGCTGGAGTCTGCTTAGCATGCCGCATGAGTCCCCCGCCCATCCGTTGCCGCTCGCATGGGCGGGGTAGCGTAGCGAGTGAGCGGGGAGCGAGCTCGCCTTTCCAGCTCCACTTCCGGACAAGCTGTGGGAAAACCTCTGCGAAAAGTGCCACCTGGGGCCGCCGCTTCTTCTCCGAACTCAGAGTAAGTGACGGGCGGGGCGAGTGAGGGGGGGTGGCGGGATCGCCGCCCGCTGCACTGCAGCTGACTCACCCCGGGCCGGGCGGGCTGGGAGGCTCTGGGCGTCCGGGCGGGAAGAGCGCAGAGAAAGGCAGAGCGGCGCTCGACGCGACTCTGCTATTTCTGCTGGAGGAGTCCCTAGATAGGGAAGGCGGGTGGCGAGGCAGAGCAAGGGAGTGCAAACGGCGGATCCCGGGCTCATATGCAGAGGGAGCTCTCCAGGCACAGAAGCGCTGGAAAAGTGCTCCGCTCATGCACCCACCGGGACAGAGCACGCTCGCTCGCTCGCTCCAGCCCTGCCTGCCGGCACGACTTTGAAGTGTTGGCTTGCCGCTTGCCTTCCACGTCGGCCCGCGCGGAAGGCAATCCAGCCCTTTCAAAGTCATGCCGGCAGTTTAGAACTCGCCCGCCATTCAGCAAAACATCTTTCGCTGAATGGCGGCCGAGGGGCACGCTAAAGTGCCGGCATGAGTTTGAAGGGCTGGCTTGCCTTCCATGTCGGCCCGCATGGAAGGCAAGCCGCACTTCAAAGTCATGCCGGCAGTGGGAAGCCTTTGCCGGCTTGATACCAGCTCTGAAGTTGCTTTCCTTTCTACTAAAGCCCCTGCTCAGCAAAGCAAGTCCGGGGAAGTCCTTTGAGCCGGCTAGAAAAGGTCTGCCGCGAACTGGGAAGCTGACGCACCCCCCTCCTCTCTGCCCCCCCTCTGCAACCCCGGATACCCTCTGCCGCCGTGCCTGAAGCATGGGAGCGCTCACCAGCTGGCAGAATGCCGGAGTGGAAGAGGTGGATGTCCCGTCCAATTCCCTCTACAGATACCCCCCAAAATCTGGTAAGACGGAGCAAGCGGGGGGGGGAATATGCGAGAGGTTTGCGGGGAGTCCCGCATGGCAGGGTTTTGCGCGCGCTCCGTACTCTGAGTTGAGGGAATGGCGAGCAGCGGCTGCAACCCCAGAGTTCGGCTAGGCGAGAACTTTAAGGCGAGCGGCGGGACGGACCCTTGCTGTCAATCTCCCCCCCCCCTTGTGCCTTTTCGCAGCCGTCCCATCGTTCTCCCACCAGTGGGGCTGCTCCTGTGATGGGGTCCCCCCCCCGTGGCTGCGAAGGAGTTTCCCGAGAGTTTTAGAAGGTCAGGAGTACGACCCTCATTGCAACGTCGCCATTTGCAAGCTCCGGCTGCTTGGGAGGGTGGTTATTTATTTATTTTTTTCTTCTTGCTTCCGCTTTCTTGCCGGCTTGCAAGGATTGTGGTGGCGGCTTGGATGGAAATAGTGACATTCGTGGCATCGCGCTTGGGGTTAAAAACTGCTTTTCGTTCGCGGCAGCAACTGCTCTTTGAGAATTCTTGCTTGAAAAAACAGGACTCCCCCACGCGGTCCTGAATTGAGGTCCATCTCCCTCCACCCCTAATTAAAAAGCCCCTGGTAAATTCTTGCCTGTCCTGTGCCACTTGGCATGCCTGCCTGTTTAGTTGTTACTGCGCTGATTGAATTCTAAAATGCCCCATCAATCTTCCGATGTAACATTTAACCATCCCCGCTGCTAATGAGAGTTCGCCCCTTCGCCCGCTGAGTTGGAGTCGGCGATGGGACGCGCGGGGTCGGTCGGTGGCTCTCTCGCTCGCTCCTCCCGCTGCGGCGCCAGCAGCAATGGGATATGCTTGGGGAAGGGACAGCCAGAACCACCTGCCCGGATTTGTGCTCCAGCCGTCGCCACCGCTTCTGCTGCTGTTGCAGCAGCCACCAGAGACTCCTTCCCCTCCGCCGCCTGCATGGAGTGGGGAGTGAGCACGCGAAAGGAGAAAAAAGGAAAGGGCGACGGCTCCAGGACACAGCGACCCGTGGGAGCGCCGGAGGAACCGGCGGATGTTATAGCTGCTTTTCGCTTCTCCGCCTCTTCCTGGGGATCGTGGAGGAATCTGGGTCTGGCATCATTGAGGAGAACCTGCCGCGCGCCTGTTTCGAGGCTCATCACTAGCAAATACCCACCGCTAGAAGATGGGGAGGGTAGCCTGGGTCTTCTCGGGCCAGGATCGGACCTTCCTGGCTGCCTTTGCCACTGCTGCCGCCGCCACTGCTTGGCAGGTTCTCCTCAATGATGCCAGACCAAGATTCCTCCACAATCCCCCCCAGGAAGAGGTGGAGAAGCAGGGCGGAGAGAGGAAAGGAAGCTGCAGCCGAAGGGAGAGACGCTCGCCCCCGTTTTCAGCAAAGCAAGCCCGCTGGCAGCGCCTGTGCTGTGGTGGGAAGCAAACTGCGGGTCCCCCCTGCCACCGCTGCCTTCTTTACCTCTGCCTCTTCCAGAGCCCGGGGTGGCTGTCAGGGCGCTGACGGTGGAGCGGACGCGGCCAGTTTGTTACTGCTTCCAGGGATCGAGACGGACGAGGGAAGCGGCGGTGGCGGACGTCAGCAGCGACTGTAACGACCACGCGGGCGAGGTGCGGAGGAAGAACGGAAGGTCCCTCCCGCCCGCGACGACGGCTCCAGCCATGGACGAGCAGGCTGGCCCCAACAACAACAACGCGCTGCTCTTGCCGCCACCTCCGGATGGGAAGCAACCACGCCTGTGCGGCCCCTGTGCTGCGGTGGGAAGCGAGTCTGCAAGGCTTGGTTGCTTCCCATCCGGAGGTGGCGGCAAGAGCAGCGCGTTGTTGTTGTTGGGGCCAGCCTGCTCGTCCATGGCTGGAGCCGTTGTCGCGGGCGGGAGGGACCTTCCGTTCTTCTTCCGCACCTCGCCCGCGCGGTCGTTACAGTCGCTGCTGACGTCCGCCACCGCCGCTTCCCTCGTCCGTCTCGATTGCTGGAAGCAGTAACAAACGGCGCGTCTGCTCCGCCGTCAGCGCCTTGACAGCCACCCCAGCCGGCGGCTACCGGGCCTCACTGGAGTCAATTGCAAAACCGCGTTCAGCGCTTTGAGGACCTGAGGCATCTTGGGAAATGCAGTTCCCTATCGGAAAGAATGGAGTAGCTGCGAATTTGTAACAACAGAAGATAATAACTTGGTGCTTCGCAGGTTACGAAAATCTCAAGTTTGATTTGCACACTGTTTTTTAAAAGTTAGATAAAGAAATTATGCTGTGAAAGCGACTAGAAAGCCTCCCCTCCCCTTCCTGTGTGCGAGAAAGGGAAGGAGAGGAAGGAAGGAGGGAGGGGGGAAGGAAAAAGAAGAAGGGAGGGGGAGAAGATGGAAGGAGAAAAGATGGATGGAAGGAGAAAGAATGGGAGGAGAAGGAGGAAGATGGAAGAAAAAAAGAAGAAAAAGAAGAAGGGAGGGAGAAAAGAGGGAAGGAGGTAGGAAGAAAAGGGGAAGAGAGGGAAAGAGCAGAAAGACAAAGAGGATGAAGTTGATAGGCAAGAGGAAAGAGGAAGGAAGGAAAAAAGAAAAAGGGAGGGAGAGAGGAAAGAAGAAAAGATGGAACTAGAAAGGAAAGAAGGGAGGGAGGAAAGGGGAAGAGAGGGAAAGAGCAGAAAGACAGAGAAGGTGAAGGTAGATAGGCAGAAGGAAGGAAGAAGGAAGAAATAGGAAAGGAGGGAAGGAGGAAGGAACAGAAGCGAAGAGGAAGAGAGAAATGGAAAGAGCAGAAAGACAGAGAAGGTAGATAGGCAAAAGAAATGAAGCTGAAAGAATGGAAGGAGGAAGGAAGAGAAAAGGAGGAAGGGAGTGAGTGAGGAAAGAAGAGAGGATGGAAGGAGAAAGGAAGGAAGAGAGGGAAAGAGCAGAAGACAGATAAGGTGAAGGTAGATAAGCAAGAGGAATGAAGGAAGAAGTGAGGAGTCTCGAGGAGGGGGAAAACATTTAGTGACCAAAGTTACAATGGCATTGAAAAAAGTGACTGATGACCATTTTTCACACTTAGCGACCGTTGCGACCATTTTTCACACTTAGCGACCGTTGCAGCATCCTCATGGTCACATGATCAAAATTTTGTTTGGCAACAGATTCGTATTTATGCTGGTTTCAGTGTCCTGGGGTGACGTTTTGACAAAAAAAATTTTTTTTAATCAAGCCCCCCCTCCCCCCCCCCCGGTCAAAGGCGTCCCTCTTTTCCAATCTGAAAATCTGGTCACCTTAACTTAAGAGTAATATTGTTTTTGAGCTGGGTACGCCTTCTTTAACTTTTGTTTTGCTCAGCACCATTCTTCACAGAGTAATAAGCAAAGCAGCCAGCAGATGTCACCCTTTTATAGTGTATTGTATGACTGTGTTTCTTCAGAATGAATGAAAACTGATTAGGACACCATTGGAATTTCTGATATCAAGAAATAGCAATTAGGAGGATGAGATAATTGGGTGGTTTCTTTAAGCTTGTATTAGTTGATTCAGGTGAGGTGAAGAAGATCCAATTTAAGTAAATATTCTTAAAGGTAAAGGTAAAAGTTCCCCTCTCACATATGTGCTAGTTGTTCCCGACTCTAGAGGGTGGTGTTCATCTCCATTTCTAAGCTGGAGAGCCAGCACTGTCTGAAGACATCTCCGTGGTCATGACTAAATGCTGAAGGCACATGGAACATTATTTACCTTCCCACCAAAGGTGGTCCCTATTTTTCTACTTGCATTTTTACATGCTTTCAAACTGCTAGGTTGGCAGAAGCTGGGACAAGTAACGGGAGCTCACTCCATTATGCAGCACTAGGGATTCAATTTGCTGAAGAGCAACATTTTTAATATTATTCCAATATGTATTTGATTGGAAGACTCTTTATAATGGACACACTTTCTCTCTGCAGTTCCTCCAGAAATATCTGAGGTCTAACTCCACGCACTTTGAAAACCCCTATGAAATTTGTCATCTCAAAGAAATTAGTAGTTAGCGGAGATTGTTTGCTGGTGGACATCAGTACTTTAGCTGGCGTTCCCATTAGAACTTCAGTAATTTAGAAAAGGTGTAGAAAAGATTTCCAGGCTTATGCAATTTACCCAAGGCCACATGCAATTTATACACATCTCAGTTTTGCTCTTATCCTACCAACTATGAAATGTACTGGTATGGACTCAGGATATCCTTCAGTTGATAGATTGTGATCTAAATAGATATAATCTAGATCTAGATACTAAATCTGGAAGTAGATTGTATAGTAGTGAAGAAGCAGCTTCAGGTGGTATGAAAATAGTCTATACATATTAGCAGATAGAAGTGTGTAGAAGTATGTTGAAGTTACTTGCATTCTTTAAGGGAGTTGAAATAGAGAAAGAGAAAATCCCCCACCACCACCACTTTTCTTCTAGTGGTGTTGTGTGTTTGTGCATTTTTGTGTGCTTTAACAGACCTCCCACAGAAAGATTCTTTGTTTCAAAGCATGCCACCCACATTAGGAATTTTTGGCAAATGCTGTGAATATCTGAATATAATCAGGCAGCTGCTTTTAATTTTGGCATTCCCTACCACAAAGTTTCCAACACCATCTTTAGTCATAGAACAGATTTCAGTCAAGCAGCATTAAGGAGACCAGGAATTTGGCTCTACCATCTCAGCATAAAGAGCCATATAGGTAGAATGAACGTCATTGGGAATTGTGCCATTGGGGATTCCTACAGATAATTCTGCTTCCTGTGCTCTGCCATATTGTCCTTTTTTTTCTAAAGGACCAAACCAACTGGTATTAAAGAGGGCAAAGGTGAAATCATTGCTGTGAGTCTAACTGTTAGCACTGGGAGATGCTCATCTGAATTTTTAATTTAGAAAAAGAATGGATCTCATAAGGTTTTTTTTCTAAAATTTATCTTGCACTTATGATTTTAAGGGACACGTGGCTTAGTGGCTAAGACGCTGAGCTTGTCAATCACAAAGGTTGGCAGTTCGGTGGATCGAATCCTGAGCACTGCATAACGGAGTGAAGTCCCAATTACTTGCTCCAGCTTCTGCCAACCTCGCAGTTCGAAAGCATGTAAAAATGCAAGTAGAAAAATATATTTGGTGGGAAGGTAACAGCGTTCTGTGTGCCTTCAGCATTTAGTCATGTCAGCCACATGACCACGGAGACATCTTTGGACAGTGCTGGCTCTTCGGCTTTGAAACAGAGATGAACAGTGCCCCCTGGAGTCAGGAACAACTAGCACATATGTGCGAGGGGAACCTTTATCTTTACCAATGATTGAAAAAGATATCTTTTTTTTCCCTGCAAAGGACTGGAAAATTTTGGTGAAATAATCATAAGTGACAATTTTTTCACTTTCTTAGATGCATAGATACCAGTAATTGTGTACGAATAGTTACCATTCAGTCATCTCACTAAGAGGGTGAATAATCTTCCTGTTCTGCTATATCTCATTTCAGCCCCAACACAGTACAGCTCGAGGAGGCTCTCCCTATAAACCTTTGGGAAATCAGAAAGGATGAAGTCAGGGAAAGCGATCGAGAAAGAGCAGCATGTTCTGCCATTTTACAACCAATGTCAAAAGCCCCACCCAAACAAAATGCAAAAGAAATTCTAAACCACTCCGATAGAAAACTAGAATTTTTTTCCCTGGGGAAGAAAACTTTGGGAAAATGGGAAAGCAGATTGCAATATGGTTTTCGACTTTAGAAATCAAACATTGGGTGGAGACAATTTCTAGGCAAAGGCGTACAATATGTTGAATAGATTCATATGTTTGAGAAGGGGCTACAGTTGTTGCTGCATTAAGAAACATGGATGAGCTCACATCAGATTTTCTGCAACCTTACTGTCATCTCTTTGAAGAGAAATGACCAGGTTTTTCTTTGTAATCTCTTTGTACTTTAATGGACAAAGAAACAGTCTTTTGCTAAGATATTCACTTTCTCTCAAGAAATGCTGTTCTCTACCATTTTCCTCAAGAAGAAAAACCAGTAACACATACATTTAGAAATACATTTAGATTTGAACAGATAGCCAAAGCTGAGCGATGGCTACATTCCAAACATAGAGGATAAATCACATATTTCTAGATGTGTGGTATTTCCCCCCCTTTAACCATACACACAGAAAATCTCTTTCCACATTTATACTGAAATACTCTGTCAAAGAAACAAATTGAGTTGGGTAAAGAGAAATTCCACTGCTTATAACTCCACTGATATATTGTATTTACCTGCTACAGAGGATCTGAGCTCGGCCTGTTCTGCATTTTTTTTTAGATAAAAAACATTTTGCACTGAAATAACCTTATTACATAGTAACTGAAATTTAGGGCTGCAATGCAAAACCAATGCAACTGGGATGTTATTTCAGACTCTTTTAAAAATATCTTTTTTGTTATTATTGAATATTATTAACATGATTTCTGATGTCTGATGATGGATATGGCACAAGAAGAAGAAGAATTGAGTATTATTAAAATTATGAAATGAGTAGTTCAATAAATATTAAGGAACAAAAGGCAGAGAAAACCTTCAAATGGATTTGGAAGACAATTTATACTATAGCTTCTCTAGCCAGTGTACAAACATTTTTTTCCTTAAAAGAAATGTATAATTTTGGACACTGCTTGGAGTAGAATGTGAAGGTTCAGTTCCATTCCTATTTCACCCTTCCTCCACAAAGAAATGATGAAAAGGTTGTTTTTATGTTTGAAAGAATGTAAGAATCCTTTTTCACATTATATAGTATGGACTGTAAGAGCAGGTTAGATTCACTCTGCCAACTTTAATGGTTTGAATAGAACTTAAATCATGACTCATAGTCTTGATCTACTATGTATTTTCTAAAAGTGCTTACAAATTAGAAATACAAAATGGGCCAATTCAGATATAAATTTTGGTCTAATAATCCATGATATATTAGGCAACTAAAATCTACCTTTCTCCTTACTTGCCACTTCTATTATGTTTAATTTTTTTAAAAGAGTTCCTTTTATATCCAAATGAGAAAATGTGACTTAATTTCAATGTATATAAAAAAATTACCAAACTAGAAAAACGGCCATAATTTTACAGGTAGTTCTTGACCTATGATCACTATTGAAGCCAACATTTCCATTGCTAAGCAAGGCAGTGTTAAGCGAGCTTTGCTCCATTTTACAACCAGTTGTTAAGTGAATCAGTGCAGTTGTCCAGTTAGTAACATAGTTGTTAAGTGAATGTGGCTTCCACAGTGACTTTGCTGGACAGAAGATCCAGCACAACCCTGTGACACTAACTGTCATAAATACATGCCAAATGCCAGGAGTCTGAATTTTGATCACATCAAGATAGTATTTGTTCAATCTTGGCTAACCCTGAAAATCAATAGGTCTCAAATATGTTTTTCCCCTCAAAAGGTAACTGGACTTTCTTTGTATTTTTGTTGTTGTTGTTGTTGTTGTTGTTTAAAATGTTAACCTTCACATCCAAGACACTTTTTCAATAGGGTTGAAAAATATAGGATTCAATAGGGTTCTGCCTGAATGGGAGACCACTAGGAAATCCAAGACTGGGAAGAAAGCAATGGAAAATAATGTCCATACTGTTGCCCCTTCAAAAAACCTATCAATTTGTCCCTGAACTGACTTGAACTTGAGTTTTGTTTTTGACAGCATCACCCAATAGCTATAGATCACCGTATAAGGATAGACTAAGTTGTAAGCCACTATAAATCACTAGCGGGGACATAACCTACTGTGGAAATGGGTAACATGGAGCTATACGGATTTGAACTTGGCTTGGGAGCACACTACACATCGCGCACCTGTTTAAAGCTGACGCTCCGACTAGCGCTTCCCTTCGCCTGTCGCTAGAGGGCGAGCACTCCGTTCCTCAAGCTGGCGGTCGGGGCAAAGTTTTCTGCCGGCCCAGGTGCGTGCCCCGCAGCAGATGTTTTGGATTAAGGTGAAATCAAACGCGCGGCCCGGTTTGCAGTTCCCGCCCGCCTCGTTTCCCCTCCCCTCCCGCGGGTGGGTCGTTTTCTTTGTAGCGGCGGCTTGAAAGAGGTTTCCCCCTCTCTTCCAGCGCCACTGAAGGTACCTCCCAAGGTGAAGAAATGAGGCTTTCTTCAGGAGCAGGATAAGAAGCCCTTGTGCTTTGCAGGGAGGGAAGGGGGGCAGTTAAAAATAGAGCGACCGCACCTGAATGCAAAACTGAGGACGAGCACGAGACGGCGGGGAAGTAGCCTTAAAGCAGGCATGCACCAGTGTTGCCCTGTGGGTGTTTGCGTCCCAGATACAGGGTAGAAACGGGTGGGAAACTGTGACAAGTTTACAATTTGTGGACTTCAACTCCCAGAATTCCTGAGCCAGCATGTCTGACTCAGGAATTCTGGGAGTTGAAGTCCACAAGTCGTAAACGTGTCACGGTTTGCCAAATCCTGGTGTGGCAGCTCTAGTTAAAAATAACTCCTTATACCAGATAGCAAATGAAAACAACATTGAGAAGGTAGAAAGGATATTTTCCTTGAGTAGATGTGTTCATAGTACTAATTCTCAGGTTTTGTTTTATGTACAAGGGGAAAGAACACAAGGAGACCGCATAGAGGACAGAGGAGAGAAATAACTACAGTACCTCATATATAAATTACACAGTCATATCAGAGTTGGAAGGAGCTTTGTAGGCCTACTAATCCAATCACCTGTTCAAGCAGGAGACCCTATACCAGTGGTCTCCAACCTTGGCAACTTTAAGACTTGTGGACTTCAACTCCCAGAGTTCCTCAGCCAGCAAAGCTGGCTGAGGAACTCTATGAGTTGAAGTCCACAGGTCTCAAAGTTGCCAAGGTTGGAGACCACTGCCCTATAGCATTTCAGACAAATGGCTGTCCAATCCTTTCTTTAAAACTCCAGTGTTGGAGCATCCACAACTTCTGAAGGCAAGCCATTCCACTGATTGTTCTGTTAGGGAAGTTTTTCCTTATTTCTAGGTTGAAATTAGTTTATTAGTTTCCATCCATTACTTCTTGTTTTGCCTTCAGGTGCTTTGGAGAATAGGTTAATCCCTCTTCTTTGTGGCAGTTCCTCAAATACTGGAATACTGCTATCATATCACCCTTTTTCCTTCTTTTCATTAAACTAGACTTATCCAATTCCTGCAATTGTTCTTCATGTTTTAACCTCCAGTCCCCTAATTATCTTTGTTGCACTTCTCTGCACTTGACAGAATCTATAATAATGATTTCTTGATTTTTAGAAACAAAGATTTGCTAAAGAGCAATTTGAGATAGAAGACATATACAGTAAGTGACATTTTTTAAACGTATGAAAAAGAGAATATGTTTTATTTGCACTTGTCTAGACTTTTTTTTTAAAGAAAAGTTTTGGAGTATCATTGAGTTGCAAATGAGTTCTGTATGTTAACAATATCAGGATCCAAAAATCCTGTTGATCAATATAGTAATAAAAAGATGTTTATGATTATGATGATATATGATCCTTTCTCAGAAAAGGCTAAAGCATTCATACATGGACGACTAATACTTGGATAGAGATCCAAGGCTCCATACATACTCCAAAACACAGATTGGAAGCAAATAAAGTAAGGCATTAGATAAAGAATACCATTCTTTCTAAAATTATTCACACCAAACTCAGATATTATAGGGATATTATACACCATTACTGGAAACCCAGTCTTTGGTCTATTTACAAATGGGGCTCATATGGGCTCCCTGAAGAATGGCACATGCCTCCTGCATGACCATTTAATTCAGTGATTTCTTCTTCACACTGTTTTTCTATCCACTGAGGGAAAACATTTATTACATTTTACATTTATTTGACATTTATAGGCCGCCCTTTTCCCTGAGGGGACTCAGGGCGGCTTACAATTAATAGGGAGGGAGTGCAAGACAGAACACAAGAAAAAAAGAAGAATGTGAATTAAAAAAAATAAACCAGTAAAACACAACTTTCATTCAGCGAGGTTAAGGTCTTATCCCCAGGCCTGACGGGATAGCCAGATCTTGAGGGCTGTGCGGAAGGTCTGGATGGTGGTGAGGGTGCGAATCTCCATGGGGAGATCATTCCAAAGCGTCGGAGCTGCAACTGAGAAGGCTCTCCTCCGCGTAGTCGCCAGTCGGCACTGACTGGCGGATGGAATTCGGAGGAGGCCTACTCTATGCGATCTGATGGGACGCAGGGAGGTAATTAGCAGAAGGCGGTCTCTCAAATAGTCAGATCCACTACCATGGAGGGCTTTATGAATGGTAAGTAGCACCTTGAAGCGCACCCGAAGATCAACAGGTAGCCAGCGCAGCTCACGGAGGATCGGTGTTATGTGGGCGAACCGTGGTGCGCCCACGATCACTCGCGCGGCCGCATTCTGGACTAGCTGAAGTCGTGCTTCTACTGAGCATTTGGAAATCCAAAGGTAAAAATCTGTTGAAAACAGGTTTCATTGATAGTTTAGTTGTGACATATAACATTTTTCTGGTAACCATACCTTATAGGAACACTAGTAGAACCATTATAAATAGCAGCATTGCTCATGTTTGGGCCCCTTGACATCTTGAGTTTCCCCCCTTCCCTTTATGACACCATATTTATTTTATATTGCCTAGATTTTGATGGCATTTGATCCAATCAGTAAGTCTTAAAATCAAGTTTAGTTGATGATGATTTCATGAACATCGCTGTATAAATTTTCTTGGCAACAGTACAGAAATTATTTGTCTTGCTGACTTCTGGGATAGTTTTCTGAATTCCAGTCGATCCTGTATTCCTAGGACTTCCTGGGGTTCCTGTTCCAAACACTAAGTAAGTTCAAACCATGGCTGACTACAAGGGAGTCAAACAACCCCCCCCCCCCCCCAAATGACATCCATGCCTGTGAGATTAAATCCTTACCACTTGATTTTTTAAAAATCCTTTAACTAGGCATTTATTGAACATGCATACATATTTTATTGGTAGTATTATAGAATAGATTGGGCTGATTTTGAGAACTCATGAAAAATAAAAGTAGGTCTTCGATGTCCAAGTTGCAGGAAAAAATCTTATGAATGGGCTATGGCTGAATAATTGCACTTAGATGAATATACCGTATATACTCGAGTATAGGCCGACCCGAATATAAGCCGAGGCACCTAATTTTACCACAAAAAACTGGAAAAGTTATTGACTCGAGTATAAGCCTAGGGTGGGAAATGCAGCAGCTACCGATAAATTTCAAAAATAAAAATAGATACCAATAATGCCATTGCCCATTGAATAACATATACAGCCTGCCTGTGCCCATTAAATATACAGTAGCCATTGTAAAAATTTGCTCTGCATAACAAATTATTATCACACAATACCGGTGTATTCAATGAAATACTTCACTCACCTCATGATGCTGATGTCCCGCTGTGATGATGATGTCCCGCCTCCTATGACACACGGCACAGTGATTCCTATCATTGGATCACTGTACCAGAGGAGGTGGGACATCGCTATGTGGCAGCTTGCCATAACAAGGAGGAGGTGGGACATCGTTGCAGAGCGGCAGGAGGGGGAGGAAGGGGAATCGTAAGATAGCCCTGCATTACATTAGAACGTGAGGAGGGGGGATGGTGCGGTGCACGCTGCGCGGCAAACTGACACAGAGGGAGGGGAAACTCAGGGGTGCTGGGCCATTCACGAGCGTCACCCAGCGGCATGGCCCCGCCCCTTTTTCTCCTCCATTTCGGGCAAATTTTTCACTGACTCGAGTATAAGCCGAGGCGGCTTTTTTCAGCTCAAAAAGTGGGCTGAAAAACTAGGCTTATACTTGAGTATATACAGTAAAAGCAAGACTTACTGTAAATGGAAGGCTTTTATAAGATAGTTCAGCCCTAGATTGAAAGAAGATTCTGTTGATACAACTTTTAGATTAAACTCAAGGTTCTTGTATAAACTTGGGTCCTGCCTACCTGAAGGAACAACTTCCCACATAATTCTGATCTAAGACTTTTGGTCACTTTCAAAAGGTTGAGAGTAGGTGCAGACAGTTGTCTAGGTCTTAAGGGTCTTAATGCTACTCTCTTTTTCTCAAAATTCATAATATTCTTCCTTGGTTTGCTTTATAAAGAGGTCAAAAGATTTTGATTAAACTCTAGCTTAAGTATTACAGTATGTTTTCTTACAAATGTCATGTATATATTTTCAGTTGTATTGTTTGGGAATTGTTATATTGATTTTATATTATGTTGTAAGATTTGTAGTCATTGTTGGGCTTGTTTTTTATTCATATTATTAGCTTTCAAGGACTTGTTTTATTAGGAATGTACAGGTTATAATTTAAAAAAGAAATGTGTTTTAAACATTCAATATTGCACAGTGCAGAAATAGATCTGGGATTGCTAAACATAGCTAGTCTTACATTTAGTTATTTTTGTTGATTGGTAGTATGTGTAACTTTGTAAAAATTAATGCACAAATTTTGTAAAAGTAAATTAATTGTACATTTATTGGAACAATCACTAGATGTCACTATTGGGCAACACAAATATATCTGTTCCCTGTGTCAAGCATTATTTGGGATGATTTAATTCTGCTGTGATCAGGAAAATGAAATGTGTTCCTCTGGGAACATTTATGTAGCTCAGGAATCCTTGCACTCAGCCATGAAGAATGAATAGGTTCACTCTTGTCTAATTTCTCTTACTTAGCTGGAAAGCAGTTTTGCGTTAAACATAAACATATTTAGCATATTTAGACAAGCTAACAGAGAAGCAAAGTCGCTCACCAAAATGGGTCTAATGTGCATTCATGTATTACTGTTATTCTAAAAAGCCACTCTGAGTCCCTTCCATAGGTCAGCTCATAAGTTTCCAAGTGTATAAATGATGCCTTTATAGAAAGAGGTTGCAGACAAGACAGATTAAATCTACCAGTCCCATGGATTCTGGGCCAATTATTACAACTATTATTGGGACCTTTTTTAATTCATGTTTGGGAGCAGTCCAGACTGACTGTAGAATTGCTGAATGGTGTCTGAGTGCTTAAAGGCCCAGATATTGATTTAATTCATTTTGAAAAGACAATTTGAAGTGGGTACAAGAACTCAAGAGCTACCCTAACCCTTTCAGTTTCTCTAAAGTTTATTTCTCCTGGGGAAAAAAAAGACTTTTATTTTTTTATGCTACTTTTTGAGTGCTTGAGATTTTCTTTCAAATTTCTCTTGGCGATATATTTACTTTGTTGATGGATGTCTTGAAGGGTGATTTTGCTGTTGCTTGTTTTTAATATTATATATCCTTTCATCATTTTGAAGTCTTCTTATCTGCTTACATTTCCTAGTCTGAAGAAACCTAATTGAAGAATAGGAAGCCCAGGAGACTACAATCCTCTGGGTAACTTACTCATTCAGAGATAAGACATTCACACCTATTCCCCAGTGTCCTCATGAATCAAAAGAAGCACAAACTCCAGACTCCATCTATAGGTATTTTCCTATGAAAGAAATGTCAAAAGCTAAGCTTTTTTCATCATATTGAATGAAAAAAATACAGTGTTGGTTGTTTTTTGTGCATACTCCCTGCGATGGTGGGTTCCGGGTGGTACAGCCCGGTACAGCCGTACTGGTAGTAGCCGGGAGCAGCAGCCACCATGCTGGTATGGTGGCTCATTTGACCCAGCCACCCGTCCTCCCGCGTTCCATAGCTGTTTATAACACAACTGGCCAATTGCGCACACATGCATAGCATGCGGTGCCTGAGCAACCTCTGTAGAGCAACTGGGTGTCACAGGGCAGTGGAGTGTGCATGCGTGTGCAGCACGCATGCCCAACTAGGATGCCCGGCCCCGTGCACAGCATATCGATTGCAACAGGGTCTGGAACCCTCCACTGCCTCCCTGGTTGAGATTTCTGTTCCTACAGATACCTTTAAGAAACTCACAAACAAGATTCTTGTCAGGGGTGGGTTGCTGCTGGCATTACTGCCAGTTTCGTGTCTGCGCAATTTTGCTCTGCATTCATGCACAGTTGTCCATAAATAGGTCTGCGCATGTGCAGAACATTTAAAAAAGGGGGGAGCAAACATGCCGTCCTGACCGGGGAACCAGTTTGGAGGTGTGGCAGGCCCGGCAACTCAGGCTGACAAACCACTACTGGTTCGGCTGAACCAGTCTGAACCGGTAGGACCCCATCTCTGGTTCTTGTGGTTATATTCTCTAGAAATTGGTATCTTCTTTGCAAGTAACTGGTAGCCCCTGACAGCTTATCCTTTGTGTCAAGAAGGAGAAAGGGCGGTGTTCCAAATATTCTTGAACTGTACAATTCCCAGCACTTTTCAGCATTGGTAGTGCTGGCTGGGGTTGCTTGGAGTTGTATTCAGAATCTGGAGGATTATGTATTGCATTATGTAGCATAGAGTTGTGGTGAGAACACATTAATTTATCTGCATTTTGTGCTGTCTATTTAAATATTTGTATGCAATACTTCCTCAGGGAATTTGGCAATATGTTTAATTAAAAACATACAAAGAGTATAATATCAGGAAATAATGAGGCTGATTCTTGAATCGCAGGGTATCTGTACTTACTGTTTAAACTGCTCTGGTTCTGTGGTCATGCCAATTTGTGTAATTCTTGTCCAAGTTAATAACTTTGGCAACAGCTTGCAAGGGATCCAAACTGGACAGCAGGGCTCTCATTTGACTGTGCCATTGCTACTGTGTCTTCTCATTGTTCTGTTCCAGGAAAGTGATTGCTTTTCTTCCCATGAACAGATCTTCCTGGACATATATACATTTATAAATTATGTATATCATCATCATCCCAAATCAATCTACTGGATGATGAAGGCCTCTTCACTTTATTTATGAATAGTTATATGTCACAGTGGTTCAGTACTGGCTAGAATACAGATGTTCTTCTACTTCCCAGTCCCATCTGAGAGAGAGTGACTGGCTCAAAGTCAGTTAACCAGTTTCTGTAGCTAAGTATCCTGGCACCTTAACCAAAACACCCACACTGGCTGTAACAGCTATACAATATGTGTGTGTGTGTGTGCAAATCAGTGGTGGGATTCAAAATTGTTTACTACTGGTTCTGTGGGCGTGGCTTTGTGGGCGTGCTTTGGGCACGGCAGGGGAAGGATACTGCAAAACCTCCATTCCCTCCCCACTCCAGGAGAAAGATACTGTAAAATCCCTTCCCTCCCAATCAGCTGGGACTCAGGAGGCATATAATAGATGGGGTCGGGGCCAGTCAGAGGTGGTATTTACCGGTTCTCCGAACTACTCAAAATTTCCACTAACGGTTCTCCAGAATTTGTCAGAACCTGCTGAATACCACCCCTGGTGTATATGTGTGTATGTGTGTGTGTGATCTATTTGGAAGTTGGTGCCCTTTATGCCTCTTATGTTTGGAAAAACTATAAAAATGTATACTGCTCAACTTTTAAAAAACAAAAAGCTCAGAGAAAACTAGAAAACTCAGAAAATAAAAATAATAATTAACAAAAGATATTTCTGGCGGATTTTGATCTTACAAACCATTTACTTACAAGGAAAGTAGTAAAATCTTTGTTCTATTTTAGAATTCAGGATAAAAAGCAGCTCTCTCTTTCCTGTCTCTGTGAAGTAGTAAATTTAGGGTCAGCTTGCAAACCAGCAATAGCTCATTCTCCAAAGTGGACAGGAGCTCAAACCAATATGGAAACGTGTATTTTGAAACTGGAGGGGAAAAAATGAGTCCTAATTGACAGTGATTTGCAGCTGGCAGAAAAATAGACTATGAAAGGGCACCAATTTGTTAAACATTGAATTGGTTATGGCAGTGTTTCTAACCTTGGCAACTTGAAGATGGGTGGACTTCAACTCCCAGAATTCCCCAAACAGCTGTCTGGGGAATTCTGGGAGTTGAAGTCCACCCATCTTCAAGCTGCCAAGGTTGAGAAACACTGGGTTATGTGTTTATTGTCCAAACTGGGAAGAGTTGCTTGGAATCATATGTCAAAATAAAAGATTGCCTTGCATTTTGTGGGCTTTGAATGAATGGGGATACCATCTGTTGTGCTGTCTATGAAGATGCAGATTAATCAAAACATGGCAATAAAATTTCAGGCTACAAATGGGCAACAACACAATGAAAAGCCAGTTGGAACACCCTTGAAAGAAGACATCCGAGAAAAGAATATACGGTAAAAAAAAATCCAGTTGACATTGGGGAAACTGTTGATATGGACGAAAGGGAATGCAAAGTTATCATATTGCCTTTTCAAAAAGAAAAACACATTGGGTACATGATCCTCATCTGGAAATAATTTCTTAACATTTGTGTGCCACGTTTCAACATAAATCATTTGGCTTTCACTATACCTTAAATACACTATACCTTAAAGGGATGTGGTGGCTCAGTGCCTAAGATGCTGAACTTGTCGATCAGAAAGGTCAGCAGTTCGGCAGTTCGAATCCCTACTGCTGTGTAACGGAATGAGCTCCTGTTACTTGTCCCAGCTTCTGCCAACCTAGCAGTTTGAAAGCACATAAAAACGCAAGTAGAAAAAATAGTAACCACCTTTGATGGGAAGGTAACAGCGTTCCATGCGCCTTTGGCATTTAGTCATGCCGGCCACATGACCACAGAGATGTCTTTGGAGAGCGCTGGCTCTTTGGCTTTGAAACAGAGATGAGCACCGCCCTCTAGAGTCGGGAACGAGGGAAACCTTTACCTTTATACCTTACCCATCCTATAAAACCCTGATTATATTCTACTGTCTGCTAGTCTGATTGTTAAACCCTAAATGATATAATTTCTAAAATCAATCATTATTTATAATTAAATAGAGGAATATGATTTAGAAGATGCTTCCAAACCTCTTTGCTGTTTTTCTTTTCATGTTCTGTAGATTCCCAACTACTGAAATTAAATGCACTCTCCTACAAGGGAGATTTTCAAAATCCGCTTGGGCAAGATACATATTAGGCTACACTTAAAAACATTAAAAGGGCAGCTGAGAGTTTTATAACATTCTCATCCTTCAGGATGATGAGCAAAAGTTGAGACAGTAAATAAAATTCATGCCATAAATCTGTATTGGATGGACAATTTGTGAACCTGTAGATCAGAGGTGGCATTCAGTCAGTTCTCTTCGATTCGGGCGAACTGGTAGCGGTGACTGCGGGAGGCTCCGCCCGCCCACCCCCGACATAATGTGTGAGCACTATGCATGTGCAGAAGGCACGCACTCACATTTGCAAACCAGTAGGGAATGTAAGTGAATCCCACCACTGCTGTAGATGTTATTGAGTTTAAATCCCCTCAGCATTGCCCATCCAAAATAATATTTAGGTACAGTCTTGATTGCAATAATAAACAAATTATTATTAATTTCCATGGATATAAGGCTTCTTTGCACAGGTTTCCAATCTATCCATGAATAAATTCTTGTGTGCCCCCCCCATAGCACATTATTAATATGAGAAGGGGGAAATCTATATGAGATCCAGTTTCATCTAGTGGTTAAGACAACAGGCTAAAAAGTGGGAGATCTTGAGTTCAAGATGTAGCTTAGCCATGAAAGCCAGTCCCTCCCCCTAAGTCCAGCCAACCTCACAGGGTTGTTGGTGTGGGGAAAATAGGAAAAGGAAGGTGTGTTAATAACTTCACTGCCTTGAGTTTGTTTTGGTTGGGTATGCTCAACATGGTGTGTGTTTGTGTACACAAATATTTACCAAATATTCCACTAAAAAATAATAAAAGCTGGATACAAATAGATAAATAAAATGTATCTTCCAGACATTACCATTCAACTGCCCAGTCTATTTGCAACTCTCAGTTGCTTGATCAACAGCATATGCCTTGGTGACTTGCTTTCCCTGGCCAAAGAAAGACTTGGTAGAACATCTGTAGGACATTAAGGCTTCCCATTACCTGGAATTGTTCTTGCCTGAGTTTGCCCATACATGTCCACACACATACGTCACCATCACCATGTACACCATCACCAACTGTGTACAGGGATACAGAAATAGGGCTCTGGAGACCTTACTGTGTGCAGGTGCTATGTTTGCCTATGTTCAACTTCGTTTGTTCTTCAGGGAAACGTCTCCAGTATAGAATAGAATAGAATAGAATAGAATAGAATAGAATAGAATAGAATAGAATAGAATAATAGAGTTGGAAGTGATCTTGATGATCTTCTAGTCCATCCCCCTGCTTAGGCAGGAAACCCTACACCACTTGAAACAAATGGTTATCCAACATCTTCTTAAAAACTTCCAGTGTTGGAGCATTCACAACTTCTGGAGGCAAGTTGTTCCTCTGATTAATTGTTCTAACTGTCAGGAAATTTCTCCTCAGTTTGATTAGTTTCCACCCATTGCTTCTTGTTCTACCCTCAGGTGCCTTGGATAATAGTTTGATTCCTTCTTCTTTGTGGCAACCCCTGAGATATTGGAACACTGCTATCATGTCTCGCCTAGTCCTTCTTTTCATTAAAGTAGACATACCCAGTTCCTGCAACCATTCTTCATATGTTTTAGCCTCCAGTCCCCTAATTATCTTTGTTACTTTTCTCTGCACTCTTTCTAGAGTCTCCACATCTTTTTTACATCAATAATAATGCCTTGGTAATGCCACACTTGGAATACTGCAACCAAAACTGAATGTAGTACTCAAAGTGTGGCCTTACCAAGGCATTATAAAGTGGTATTAACACGTCACATGATTTTGATTCTACCCCTCTGCTTATGCATAAATGAGATTTATTTATCCCTCTCTTTATGTATAAATGAGACTTATTCTCCTACTTTAGAAAAGCTTAAATAAACAAAGGAGCCACTGCCATTGTGAAATGATCCCAAAGGTGGATTTTGTGAAACCATCAGAGGAAACTCATGTCCACCTTGCCAGACCCGACCATCAGACTATGTGTATCTGCAATTGAGGCTTCTGAGCCAAAATGCAATGTGAAACTGAAAAGAAATATTTTTATATACACAATCGTGCACACCATGTTGAACATGCCCAAACCAAAACATACATTCTGTTGGCAGACCAGAACATCAAAAATGCAAATATATGCATTTGAATGATATACACCAGAAAAGGAAAGAGTTAAATTTGTAGAGTTATTGTCCGATCGTTAAATCTTAGGAAATATGTATTTGTCATATGATTGGCTTTGGTATGTGCAATGTCTGTATGCCTTTGAATCAGTTTTTGATGCTTAGTGATTGCCTGGACTAGTCTCTGCAGTTGTTTTGGCAGGTTTTTGTTTTTCTAAAGTGACTTGCTATTGCCTGTTTTTTAAGACAGAGAGAAAGAGAGGGAGTGGCTCAAGGTCATCCAGCTGGCTTCATAGCTAGGGCAGGATTAAAATTCAGTCTCCCAGTTTCTAATCTGATGCCTTAACCATTACAATAAACTGGCATTGGCGTAAATGATTATAATGTGTAAGAAATGAATCCAGAAGGCAGGGAACACGCTTTGCAAAACCCCCAAAAGTTATTTCTTTGCAAAAGACATATGACACTTCAACCATTTTTGCTGAACTACCGTGTTTCCCCGAAATTATGACATGTCCTAATAATAAGGCCATGCTACATTTTTTGGTGGGCAAAAATATAACCCCTCCCCTGCAAATAAGCCCCCTGGACAACCCTCCACCTCCAGCCAAGCAGAGCGCCACTCACCAACCTAGCAGTATTCCAAAGGTGTCAAACCGCGGGAACCAGGGGAAGGCAAAGGTGATCGTGTTGCTGAGCGGCTTTGTGCCCAGCTGAAGAGGGGGGTTGCTGGGTGGCTGGCCTCTTGCGAGTGGGCTCCCAAAGAGCCGGGCACAGCCTCATGGGCGAATGGATGTGTTGCTTTATCTCAGCAGCGCAGCACAGCAGCCATGAAGCGACCACACTCATGAGCAGCCACCCAGTAAACCCCCTTTCTAGCCAGGCACAGTGCCATTCACTGACCTAGGGGTATCGCCAAGCCGTGTGAGCGCCTGTTCACCACCGCCTGGCTCCTGGCCGCTCTGGTCATATGCTCTATGGTTGTACGCTCTGCTGGCAGCTGGCCCACAACCATAGAGCATACGCCCAGAGCAGCCACTGCTGGAAGATTCGGTTTGGAAGCTGCAGAAAAAGCTATGTGGCAGTGGAGGTGCCCTGGCTCTGCAGAAAGAGCTGGGCCAGGGCATTGTGAGGCTGGCAGGCGTGTGAATGAGAGTGGAACAGCCGCTTGCACAACCCCCTCTCCAGCCATGCAAAGCGCCATTCACTGCCATTTCAAAGGTGCCAAGCCACGGGAGCCGGGCGGCAGCGAACAGGCGCTCACGCGGCTTGGCGACACCCTTATGTCAGTGAATGGCGCTGTGCCTGGATGGAAGGGGGTTTGCCAGGTGGCTGTTCATGAGTGTGGTCATTTCATGGCTGCTGTGCTGTGCTGCTGACACAGCACAACACAGCCATTCACCCTTGAGGCTGTGCCTGGCTTTTTGGGAGCCCACTCACAAGAGAACAGCCGCCCGGCAACCCCAAAACAATAAACCCTCCCCTCATAATAAGGCCCAAGCCATATTTTGTGTGTAAAAAGAAAATAAGACCCTGTCTTATTTTCGGGAAAACATGGTAATATTGTTCCTAGTGTTTTTCCCACTTGGGCATGATCCATCCACTTTGCACTATGCTTGCTTTAGTTCATATAGTGAAATTATCAGTGCAGCATAATGTAACAAGGAATTTTAGGTTCAGATGCCTTGTTTAGGGAGATTCTTAATCATCCAGGTGATAGCTGTCCCAAAGGTGCTTTTTCCAAAAGGCAAACTGGACTGTCTTGGTTTTTTTCTTTGAAAATTTTTTGCTTCTCATCCAAGAACCTGCTTCCAAAAGTCAAGGTGTCTTTTGGGGGAAAAAAAAAAACCTTGGGATATTTCAGATGCCTTGTTGCAGATCTTGACATTGATTAGGGCTGAGAGGGAGCAACTCACCTGTGTTCCACCAGCTGGTTTCCAAGCCTAAGGAAGGACTGCAGCTTTGGTTTCCCTATTCATTGACAGGCCCCTTAACTGGTACACTATGTTGTTTTTCATTTTTGATAATGTGTAGTGCTAAAAAGAAGCAAAAGGGATACTTATTGTGCCAATTTAATTAAGGTTGCTTTGGCTTTCTGATTCCAATAATCCACCCATTCGTCCACATGATACAAGTCATATCCACTTTCTGCTCTACACACAGATTGAAAATCTGACTGGCTGTGGGTTAGAAACTGGAAAAGAAAGCAGCTGAGAAGTCTAATTAGAAAATGCAAAATAAAGGAGTTGGAAAGGACCTTAGAAGTCTTCTTGTCTAACCCTTTACTCAGACAGGAAACCCTATACCATTTCAGACAAATGGTTATTCTGTCTCTTCTTTAAAACTTCCAATGTTGGAGAATTCACAACTTCTAGAGGCAAGTTGTTCCACTGATTAATCGTTCTAACTGTCAGGAAATTTCTCCTTAGTTTTAGGTTAGATCGCTCCTTCATAAGTTTCCATCCGTTACTTCTTGTTCTGCCCTCAGTTACTTTGGAGAATTGGTTGACTCCTTCTCTGTGAAAAGAGTACAACTTAGGTAAGAAAATGTAGTAAATGACCCAGGTGTGAGCATTGTAGGAAAAAAAAACATTTCAAAGAGACTCCACCCTAATTAAGTTATTATAAGTCTGGGAATTCAGTCTCACAGTTTTCATGATTATGTTTTTATCTGAGACTAGTATTTATAATTCTTTTTGGAACTTGTGCAATTGTTGTTGTTTGCTTTGCCAGTTACCAAGTACTTTACACAATATGAGACTATTTCTTGTCTCTGTCTCTGCTTTCTGACTACAAGAAGTCATATGCAACATGAAGAGAAGCCTAAAAATGACATCAAAGAGAAAAATAAAAAGAACTCCAGGAGCACTGAGCCATACAAAAGTTAATGAAATGTAGGAGGCCAGTTGTCAATTCTACTTTTATAAACAGGTTATATGTAAAAATTCAACAAGAGTTTGCATATAACAATATACTAATATAGAAATATGTTGTTAGGTTATACAATCTGAAGCTCAGGTTTCCATATGGTTCAAAATTCTTGGGGGAGGACAGGCCACAAAATTCCAGCAAACTTTGCAACAAAATTAACTGTCTGTCAGTCAGTCAGTCTGTCTGTCTGTCCGTCCGTCCGTCCGTCCGTCCGTCCATCCATCCATCCATCCATCCATCCATCCATCCATCCATCCATCTATCATCTATCACGTTATCTATCTATATGAAAAGTAAACATGAGTATTTAATTAAGTTAAACATTTGCTTCAGTTTTAATTTAAATTTAAATTAAATCACTTTTACTTTGTATCCGGACTCTCCAACACATTGGTCTGTGTAGGCCTCCTGATGCCATTCAAAGTTCAGGTACAGCCTTCAATCTCAAAAAAGGATTATCATAAGTGATTATTACAATGCTTCTCAATCTTTCTACTCTTGTGAATTTGTATATGTGAGAATGATCATAGAAGTAATTATTGCATAATTGCAATTATGCTATCAGAGATGCTGCCAAAAACAAACAAAAAGACCACATTTTATTATCTTTAATGTTTGCTGTAATATTGTTTACCTTAGTGAATAGCTTTTCCTTAACTCTAATACAGAACAAAACATTTCATCCAAATGAGAAAAAATTGGGTAAAATGCTATTTTTACTTTATTCTGATGCCCAGGACCAAATCCTTAAGAGGTTCCTTAATTAAATGCTCTGCAGGACCATTATTTCCTGCTTTGCTTTGCTTTGCTTTGCTTTGCTTTGCTTTGCTTTGCTTTGCTTTGCTTTGCTTTGCTTTGCTTTGCTTTGCTTTGCTTTGCTTTGCTTTGCTTTGCTTTGCTTTGCTTTGCATTGCTTTGCATTGCTTTGCTTTGCTTTTCCTTTTCCTTTTCCTTTTCCTTTTCCTTTTCTTTTTTGCTTTTGCTTTGCTTTTGCTTTGCCTTGCCTTGCCTTGCTTTGCCTTCTCTCTTCTCTTCTCTTCTCTTCTCTTCTCTTCTCTTCTCTTCCCAACCCTTCCTCCCTCCCCTCTCCCCTCCCCTTCCTTTGCTTCTCCCCCCTGTGTGTGTGTGTTTGTCTGTCTGTCTGTCTGTCTTGCACATGCACCCAGGCATGCACCCAAACAATGGATTTAATGGAAATGCATGACAATTCCCTTACTTTTGGGTGTACTGGCAAGAGCCAATTAGATTGTTCAAAACAGCTTGTGGACATAAGGTTGTCTACTTACATAGAAATATAAATAGTTTAACCATCCATTATAATTTCTCTTGCTTTTAATGACCCCTTCACCCCCTGCTTAAGGAAAAAAGGTGGCAGGTCATTTCTTTCATTGTGGTATTGGCTAATGGGAACTGCATACCAAGGAGTTCAGCACAATTTGATGCTCTTTAATTAATGGCCTTTTTAATAGCTGGTGACAGTAGAAGAGTGAACTTCCATAGTTCACAGCCTTTTCCAAGACCTTTCCTGGAATATTTCTTTCTACTATCATCAACCAAACTCCCCCTTTGACCCCTTTATCACTCTCTGAGTGGTACCGGAATCTTAACTGTCTCATAACCACAACAATTCACTGCAACCTCTTCTAAGGGTTCACCATTATAAAAGGGAAAGAGATTTTAGGAAACCTGTGAAAGATCAGTTTGTCTTTCTCCAAAGTTGCCTGAGCCTCTCTCATTCCATATTTTGTAGGAATTTCATCAGTAGGTTGTAGAATGAAATTGAAAACACAAATAGTCCCAAACAACTTTCTTGAGTTGAAAAATAGTAATATTTCTGCATCTCAGTCTTGAAGTTTTGAAGATATTCCTTGAAATAACCATGCAGGTTTAAGGCTTCTATTGTACCAGCATGCTGTACGCCAGTCCAAATTGGAGATGGTTTTAGAAGTGCTTTTTAAAAAAAAATTATTGCTACTCCATTGTTACTTCAGGCAGGTGGAGTTTGTGGAATCTTCTGTTTTAGCATTAAGCATCTTGAATATGGAAAACATCCACATATTTTAGCCAAAGCTTGGAATGAGACAGATGGGATGGTATAGAATATATTATATATATTTGAATTAATAGCCGGGCACAGACATCTGAGTACAGGACTAACTTCATAAATGCTTTTCTTTCCCAAACTTTAATTATTCATTAAATATTTCAAAGGCATTTTCAACAGCAGCTAGTATTAATGTCTTCCTCTGAAGAATGCCAGCTTTCTTTATCACTAACATTACAATATTCAGTTTGGCATTTCCTGCATCATGGTTTCAGTTATATCTACATTGGTTTTTATAGTTTTCAAACTATTGATATACAAGTTTTTGGTCATGATGAGTATATCCTATTGGCTTTCAGGAATCTTAACTCACTCAATATTTTCTCAGAAAGATACACCTCCAGCCATTATGGATTTTATCAGAATGCCTGAATTTTTATGGTGTGTGATAGATGGCGAGCAAAAAATTGTTATCAATTTATACAAATCCTGACTCCAATAAAATTTAAATTCCAACTAAAGATGGCATAAAACTTTATTTTAGATGGTTAAAGGAATACAAAATATCTATATGTTATTTTTTTCTTAGTCTTGTTTGATAAGTAATTCCACTTTTGCTTGAACTGATCAGAAAATGAACATGTGCCGTATACTCTAGGTTATTATTCATCATTGATGAGATATTAAAATGGATCATATTGATTAAAATAGTACAAACATTAAAAATAAAAAAAATCTCTTCTAATGGCTGTCTCTGTGATTTTTCCATGTAGCATTGGAACTATAATTAAGTATAGCAACATCACTTATTAACACATCAGATGGTTTTGAAAGAAAAAGTAGATATAATCCTGATCCTTGAATTTGCATTTTGTCCAACATTCTTGAATTGCATCTGTTTAAATATAAAAACGGGACATTACATTAAAATAGTATGGTGAAATAATCTGATATACGATTCCCAGTATATATTTATGTGTTAGATTTATATACTTGCTTTAGTTCATATTTGTTCTCAAACAACCCTAAGAGGTAGCATAATTTAAGAGTTAGTAATTGGCCATGGTCACCCAGTGAATTCCACAGGTAAGTACAGATTTAAGCCGTTTTCAGTAATGTGCTTTTTAGGATAATAACTTAAGATGGTCCAATATGTTTCCCCTCTGTTCAGCAATCCCTCCCATTTGTCAGATGGAAAAAAGAACAATCAATCACTCTCCTTAGCATGGTGCAGGGTGGGTGATGGAAGCTTGCAAATCAAAGCTCTGCTACTTGTATTGTACCAGGAGCTTACAGATGACAATTTAAAAATCACATTGAAAATTAAATGCTTTGCGATACTTTGCAACTCACCCTGTTGTGTGATCTCCACAGCAATTGTCCTGTTGCTCCTGCTCTATTCTTGTTTTTTTTTAGAGGTCTTTAAATAGATCTCTAGAAATCTTTTTTCCTTATCTAATAATCTTGCTGCTGTTGTGACCTACCCATCTTTTAAAAATATTTTATTTTTCTAAAGAGAGAAAGTGAGAGAGGGAGGTATATTATTTGATAATAGTATAAATAAGGAGGCTACATTACACTTGACTTGCTTTGGAAATCTTGAACAAGGCATTGTTCAGGCCTCTGGAAACCAGATGTCTTATCCATCCTGCAGTGCAAAGCACAGTGAACTTGGAGGGGAGGATTATATGTATGTCTGCCCTTTAATCAAAAATAGACAATGGAAACTGAATAGATCCCAGATTCTGACCATGACATCACATGCCACTTTAAGTCATTACTACATTATACCAAAATGCCAGAAATCCTGCATGTAGCAAACCTTTTTTTGAGAGAAGATGAAACACTTAAAAAAAAAACATGGTATTTCCTCAAAACTAAGTCACATGGCCTCAACTCTGGGAGGGGAGATCACAATAACCTTAAAAAGATTTAGCAAGGTATATTTGGAGGATACAATATGTGGATGAACACTGAATCTAGTGGTATATGAGGATGACTACAGGAAAAAGAAAGGGATGTGGTAGCTCAGGGGCTAAGACGCTGAGCTTGTCGATCAGAAATTTCACCAGTTTGAATCCCTAGCGCCGCGTAATGGAGTGAGCTCCTGTTACTTGCCTCAGCTTCTGCCAACCTAGCAGTTCGAAAGCATGTAAAAATGCAAGAAGAAAAATAGGAACCACCTTTGGTGGGAAGGTAACAGTGTTATGGTTAGGGTTAGACGGAGATGAGCACTGCCCCCTAGAGTTAGGAATGACTAGCACATATCTGCGAGGGGAAAATTTATGTTTACCTATAGTAAAAGGGGGGGAAATTATCTCTCTCTATTCCAATATTCATTCTTCTGATTTTCTATTTTAGCCATATTTATTTTTGTATCAGAAATAGTTGTGCATTGTGGTTTTAGACTGCAGTGCTAAATAATGTTGGTAAAATTGCATTTATCTGCCTCAGTTAAAAACTTACCCTAGATTAATGTCAGGGGTCCATTAAAAACTAAACCACCTTTTTCTGCACCTCAGACTGAAACTGAGCTTTTGCCCTTCTTTTCTGACCTTTTCCTTCTTCAATGCCTGTGGTCCTGCCACAGGTCTCTGAGAAATGTAATCTCCCTTTTGACACATGGTTCCATACTTAGGTGAAAAAAAGCTGGGACACAATTCAGCTTTTCCCCCCTGGGAATGCTGTTGACTGGATGAGCAATGTTCCCTGTTTTTGGATATGGTAATCATTCTGTTCATTCAATTCTAGTGCTCCATTTCTTACATTCCTATTTTTAACATAATCAAGCCATCCATCAATTCATACATTATAATTTAGCCAAAATAATTCCCAGAAAATTTCCAGGATGTGTTTGCACATTTGCCAATTTCAGTTCCCTGAAGTGTAAGGGTTTCTTTTGCCAAGACACCTCTTGAAGCATTAATTTATCTTCATTGGTTATTGGAGTATTTGATTGAAACATTGAAACACTGAATCAAATTGTAATGTTAGTTCTTGGTGAACCCAACATGCCATTGTTACAACATCCCTTAACACCTCTTACTCTTGCTACTATCTCTGAACACCTAGTCTGGGGAGGATTTCCGAAAATGGTATTTTGAGGGACTTCTAGAGGAGGCATTTGGGATATTGTCACATTAGCCCTGTGCCTTGTGATTTATTTCTGGTATAGCTTTGATGAAAGAAGAGTTATTCTGAAGGCAGATTTCAGTTGAAAATGGTAGAATTCAGGAAGCTTCAGGAAGGAGTATTTCCTTGTTGGAAAGAACTTTTGGCCCAACCTTCTACCTTCCTCCTTATTTTCATTCATCTTGGTAGAATCCTGTAAGGGAAAGTCTAGTTTGTCATTTTCAACTCTTCTTCTCAATAAAACCAGATCAAGTGACTAATGTGGAAATTGACAATATAATGTTAATTTCCCCCTTTTGCTTTCAACTCCCTTTGTTAGGAGCACCAGACTGCTTGGTGTTATTGTTGATTATGATTGTACACCACTCTCAAGTGGGCTTTGAAGGTTATGGTTAGGGTGAGGGTGACCATGCAAAAGTTACTTTTGTGGCAAACTGTGTTGATATGGGATGAATCAGCCTGGCAATGTTGAATAGGAATGCTAGGAGTTGTAATCCCAATATCTCTGAAGCTACTAGTTTGGAATGCTAAAGCTTAGCATTATAGTATAATTACTATTATATGACTATAATGCTTAGTAATTTTATTAGTGCTCCACAGTGATCATTCCTCTCTGTTCAGCATCATGCACTATTTTGATTGTGTAGTAATAGTTTCTTTGCTGCCATCATAATCTCACTAATTCACATGTGTCATGGAAGTCACAACACATTAATTTTTCAAATCACTGTACCATCTCCATTGGTAAAGAATTGAGAGAAGATGGAAACCAGAACATTGAAAAAGAGAATGTAGACACTTAATAATAGCAATCTGGAGGGAGATACTGAAAGCTACTCTGGACATGTAAAATGAGTAGATAATGAATTAGGAAAACAAACAATAACTGTGCTTGACAAGATTGAGAAATTGAAGCAGGAAAGACAGTTGGATAAAGTGGATGTACAAGATCAAAAAGTTCATGGGAATATCCTTCAGGTTCTCACCAGAAACTAGTTGAGGTGACAAACATTTGTTCATGTAGTTATCAGGAAGCATGTCCAATACAAAGAAACCCAACTGATTTGTATGGCTACGATTTCCAGTAATCATTACCAATATGGAAACTTAAGCAACAGAAACCAGACATTTTTAAAAAAATTAATACCATTCATCCACCTAAACACATCTACACACTCATGCAAATGTGTATCATGGTGGTATAAAAATGAGATACCGGTAGGTTGTACCAAGAACTTGAGACATATGACTCACATGGGTGAAGAGAAGCAATAAAATAAAACTCTGAAACTCTGAAAGGGATTTAACTTGCAAAAAATTGCAGGTGCTTCTAAAAAATTACTTAAATTCTGCATTCTAAAAACTTAATGAACACCTGTTGAATAGTTTCTTTAAATACAAATTTTTGGTTTTAAAAAGCAGTCTGTTAGATAGTAATGTTGATTACCTCCAATAGAAGTATAGTATAAATTGGCAGATATGACCAGTCAGATGTCATGTTTTAATTCAGTTATCTTAATGCTCATTTTCCTGAAATTTTTAAAAAAGGTTTCATGGTTTATTGTTGTTTTAGAGAATTTACCTTCTCAACCCAGAAACTCAACCCAGAAATCTCTCCTCAGATACTTAGTCTCTGAGTGCAGGAAACTATTGTATGATTCTCTATATTTGTACAGAAAGCTAACCTATGGGTATTATAATCCTGGTTTATTGAACAATCACAAAAAACTGGGTTTATACATAATGCAATATTTAGAGAAGAGCAAAATCAAATAAGCAATATTGTGGTTTATCGTAACCACCTTTCACACGCATGAACAAAGAAGACTCATTTCATCCAGACTCTTCTGAGTTCAGCTGTTTTGGTGCAGTGGACAAAAGTAAGTTTCTGAGTTGGGTCACCATTCTTGAAAAGAGAATAGAAACCAATAAAGTAATGTGCAATATAGTAACAAGATCTGGCCTCCTCCCCAGCTGTTAAGTGAAAGATTTTTGGCATTGTTTGTTTCTCTCTTTCTTATCTGAATTAGAAATGTTACTTTGATAAAACACATTTTTGGCTTGCAGTTTCAGTTGCCTCAAAAATATAGTCAAAGAGATGCCAAATGTTGTAATTTTTGGTGCAAAGAAGAAACACAGTTCTCTCTCCATTCTTCCATTTATTTATTACAGTGACAGTTTTATCTTTCTCCTCAAGCTCTTTCACCACAGATTTCAATCTAAGAATTAAGAAATATCAAAGTAGATGCCTAAAGTAAATGCAGCGTGAGTTAGGAAGTGCAGCTAACAATAAGAATGTTCTGGAATAATAGACTTGCTTTATTTGTATGGATTCCGTGAATGTATGCACTTCTCAATCAGCAGCATATGGCCAGAATTATCACATTGAGATTTCAAGAAAGCTAAACATTGTGAAGGGTTGTTTTTTTTAAAGCAATGCTGAGTCAATCCAGTTTGCCAAATATTTTATCAGTACAATGTGAATCTTACTGGCTTAACTATAAGAAAAGCAATCAGAATAAAATAAAACTATATGAATAATTGCCCTGCTGGATCCAACCAAAGTCCGGCCTAGTCATGGTGGATCTGCCATCTATCCTCTCACACAAAATAGAATCAAATGAACTGCCTTGTCCTTCAAGAAAGTAGGGGGTGGGCTGATAAAAGAATGGAATGACAGCAAGAGATGTTGCCAGAAAAATCTAGAATGTCTGTGACTAAAGTAGAACATAATTCACATATAAATTTAAGCACTTGGTGGTTGTTTCCAGCACTAGTATGTTTACCCTATCATGGCCTTCATTAGCAATTCCAATGGAGAAGCATTCTGATCAGTCGAAACTGATTACACACTTTTCTTTTTGGATGATAGGAGAAACTTCAGGGTAGGGGGCTTCTCTCATTCCGAGATGCACTTTTAACTGGAAAATGTTTTCAGATTTGACAAGTGTGGATTAAGTTCATCAATTTTAAACTTAAATTTATTAAAAGTGAAGCTCCTCAAGAGGAATTCTGCTTTCATGATAGAAAATGCTGTATGAACATGTTCTGACTTAGGCTTCCTTAAAAAGTATGAAGCTGAGTCCTGGTCCCAGCAAAACCTCTTTTATTTACACGACTCTGAATTCCTTTCATTCACACTCAGCAAGGCTTGGTAAACAGTCTTTCAGAGGAATGTTTATCAATACGAACCTTATCTTGCTTGGGGAGCTGCCAGTTAACTAGTTTCCAAATGCAGGCCAAGGCAATACTTGGCACAGAGTCTCTTATAGTAACAAACAGAACTTTCCACTCTTGAAACCACCGAAGGAATGAATTGTTTCCTACAAAATCCCACTCCCCATTTGCTCCTCTTTTGTTTCCTATGGGAGGAGCCAATCACCTCCAAGGTGTGGCTTTACTCCCATGTCAAGCCTGCTTTCTTAGTTGTTCTTGTCTTCTGGCAACTCTATGCATGGGCACACTGGGAACAGGCTCCAGCTGTTCCTCTGCCTCACTGCTGTCTAGCTCCCTCTGCCTCCAACGCAGAATCCTCTGCCTCAAATGCAGAGCCCTCCTCTGAGCTTTCCTCAGCCCTCAGGACTGGCCCATGTTCCTCTCCAACCTCCCCACTGTCTGACTCTGCTGCCAGCTCCACTGGCTGCCAGCGGGCCACAACAGAACATGTGATGTTAGAGAAGAAGCATTGTGTATCCATTGAGGTCCATTCCAACCAGGATGGTGTTAAAATGTTGAAATGGGTATTGTGACACCATGATGCAAGATCCATTTTTGCACTTGCCCTGTGCTATCACATGCAAGTATATAATGGACAGAATTTGCATCTTGGCATCTCAAGGGATTTTCTCACTTGCCTCCTTTACCTCCACACCCTCTTCTCCCAGTGGATATTACTGCCTAGTTAAGGGGTGTCAAACTCGCAATGACACATTGTTGTCATGTGATGTATGGCAACTTCCCCCCCTTTGCTAAACCAGGAATGGGCGTGGCCAGCACGTGATGCATCTGGCCCGAGTTTGACACGAGTTGCCACGCATGTGTGGCAACTTCAAAACAGTGCATTATGGCCACTTTGAATGGCGTGCCATCTCAGACGTTGACAGGCAGCCCCCTCTACCAATGGGAACGAATCTGGAAGAGAACAAGCAGGTGCACAGATTAGTGGACCCCCGACCCATGTCCTGTCTAGGCTTCAAGGGATTTTCCTTATGAAACTTGATCAGTCTTTCTGCCTGTACATCTTGGCTCCTCACCCATGGGATATCCCTTCCAATGAACTAAGTACTGCAGGGGCACCCATGCATCCAAGAATCTAATACTTGGCCTGTTTCATAGTGGGTGTCCCGATCCACCATTAAAGGTCTGGGCAGGTGTGGGGTTGAGAGTCTACTGCCCTAGTGCATTATTAATGTTCACGCTTTGTTTGTTTTCACGACAAAAATAAATCATCCAATATTTTGTTTTATTTTTATTGCCAGTGGAAAATCTCTGGTGATATGAGCAAGATTTTTTTTTAATTACTGGAATATGCTGAAGAGTATTGCAGGATAGCAAAGGGGGAAGAGAGAGGAATGATTGAGCAACAGTGGGCATTTCTGATTTCTCAGCAATGCAAGCCCAAGTGTCTCTGCCAAGAATTTCACAACTCCTAGACATACTTTCTTTCCATTGGCGCAGCACCTGATGAAGCCATACTTGGTGCATTTCCAACTTATATGTTTTTTTATCTTCTTGCTAATTTATTATCTTCATCTTGAGTTCAGGATTTCTATGCTGTTATAGAAGAGATCTCATTTGGCTCCTCTCCATGAGATAATAACTGAAGCAAAAAAAAAAAAATCTAACAAATCCATTCTAAAGCTATGGGTTCTCCTGCAATAGAAACCTGTATGGTCTACTAGGTAGGCAATGTGAGCTTTTGAAATATACAATTTATTTGGCCTAAGGGTAAAAAAAAATGGACATGCCAATAAATTAATCCACTCCCACTTAATGTAAATATTTCATCTCCATTTTACATTAGGAGCCAACAATTCTTCTTATATATTAATGGCGCACAGATTCCTAGAGTCATGCCAGAAAGCTGTATAAATATTATAATCAAGGAGTTTGTTTTTCCCAAATAGCATTTAGCAGCATCACCTACATTTTATATTTGGCTTTGATATATTCTCCAAGATATGGTAGTGTTCCTTTTTAGCCCTCACAGCATTTAAGTTTCAAATTTTGGTTTTGTTTTGAGCTACGTCACACTTAGCCAGAGGGTTTTAGAAGTCTTTGGCTGTTTAAGCAGATGCATTTTCTTTGCAAGGACTGGAAAGGGAGAGGGAGGAAAACACCTGCACTGCCTTGATTAAAGAATTGCCTTTGTTGGATGAGAATGAGACATGAACGCAGATCAGGCCTCTGTTCCTCCCAATAAGATGTTGGCATTACATCTGGGCAAGTAGCCAGCCTCTAACTTCAGCTATAAGCAGGGATGGGAGGCTAGATGACATGAATCAGAGTAGATTTTTATTTCAGTTAAACTGACATGTTTTCTTTCTTTCTTTGGTACTTTTTAAGAATAAGGAGGGAAAGGAAAAGCTTATCGCTTTGGTTACCTAAGATAACTCAAATCCTCTTGTCCACCTCAAATATTGACTGAGCCCAACAGAACTGGCAGATTTCTTCAGAGGAAAGATAAGGAGACATTTTAAGCCCATGCTTAACTTTCCGAAAGTCCTACATTGTGAGCAAGCCAGTAAATATGGAAGCAAACAGATATGGATGCTTTTCTAGTGTTCATTCATGTCCTATTCTTGGAGGCAGCCTGGATAAGCCCCTGCAGTTTTCTTGGCAAGGTTTTTCAGAAGTAGTTTGCCATTGCTTTCTTTCTAGGGCTAAGAGAAATGGCTGACCCAAGGTCACCCAACTGGTTTTGTCCCTGAGGTGGGACTTAGACTCATAGCCTTTCAGTTTCTAGCTTGATACCTTAACCACTACACTAAACTGACTCTTTGTTTTCATTATAGTTTCAAGAAAATAAAATCCAATTGTAACCACTGAATTGCAGGCATTTTCTGACTAGTTACAATAGAAGTTCTTGATTGCAAGATGAAAATAAAAACAAGATAAAAAAAAGCAAAAGCAAAAATAAAAAAACCTGAAATGAGTGAGTGTAAGGAATCTGTGTTGGCTAAAAACAATAACAACCCCAAAATGAAGATGTCATTAGTCAGAAATATACAAAGGAATAAACTCACGAGTTGAAATTATTTTGGGATATCCAGTGGTCTATATATATCTGGATTAACTGTGATTTAATTACTATAATTTAGTTTGTGGGATGCTGCCCTTGAAAATACTTCAAAAATTCCTACTATGCAAATGATTTAAATTGTTTAAAGTTAATTCAGCAAGAAGAAGCTAAGATCAATGTAGAGATGTCATTAATTTCTTTATTTCTTTTTTCTCAATAGATTTTAGACTGTGTTTGTTAAAAATCCATACCGTGTACGGGTTCTGGGAAGTTGGGGAGGGGAGGAGGGGGTTGGGGTGGAGGGTGGAGGGAGGGAGGGGTATACATTAGGCTAGACAAGAATTTGGTGGTAAACTAGAACTATTTTGACAAACAAAAAATTGTACTCTGATGTCTTACTGATTGAGGAATGATGAAATGTTTGTTTTAAAAGAAATAAAACTTCTGAACCTTAAAAAAAATCCTACTATGCTAAATGGTAGTTTTTTGTGAATCAAAAGAACAATCATCTGATCCATCTCAACCCATCTCTGATCCAATACTTATATGGCCACCCTCTTGAAACTGTGGGTTGTTCACAACTCATTTCAGGGTATACTATTTGGGGTTATTTGCAATAAGACATGAATGCTGATGGATCTTTATACCTAGGTTTCTTGATCTTGAAAGTAGTATAGAAACTTTAACTTCATATTAGATCAAAATACTTTTAGCTATATTTCAATGTACTTACCATTCATCTGAGGAGATGCGGTGGCTCAGTGGCTAAGCTTGTCGATCAGAAGGTCGGCAGTTTGAATCCCTAATGCCGCATAACAGAGTGAGCGCCCGTTACTTGTCTCAGCTTCTGCCAACCTAGCAGTTCGAAAGCAAGTAAAAATGCAAGTAAAAAAATAGGAACCACCTTTGGTGGGAAGATAACAGCTTTCTGTGAGCCTTTGGTGTTTAGTCATGCTGGCAACATGACCATGGAGAAGTCTTCGGATGGTGCTGGCTCTTTGGCTTTGAAGCGTAACTAAGCACTACCCCTTAGAGTCAGGAATGACTAGCACATATGTGTGACAGTAGTGCATACATGTAGAAGCAAATGCTGTTTATAACGTTTACCATCCACTTTCTGAAGTAAAGCTTCCAGTTGTTCATATACCTACAGAATGAATCCTTTTCCAATTGAAATCTAGCTGGCAGCTAGACTAATTTGGAGTGCCAAAAGAATTGGGGATATTACTTTGTGCAGATCTAAGTGCAGTGCAAAGATAATACAAATTTGCAAGGACCAAAATCCCATACATTTTTACACTTTCTAGCTTGGCCACTCCTATATTAACACTTTACTCACAACTGCCTGAATGCCTCATTTCATCCTGTTCATATGAGAACCATCCTTAGTGTGGAGAATAATCGGTTACATTTTCTTTGCACTTTTCATTCTGGAAGATATCCACGTAATGCCTAAGCTGAAAGCTTCACGGGCAAACCTTTCCGCATTTTTGGCCTTTTGATCTGAATGAACTCCACATATTTCATCTTTCATACATCTCCATTCACAAAAATACATGACTGGATATCCTGGGAATCGTAGTGTCAGATTTCTGCAGGGCTGCCATATTCAAGGCAACAGGCAAACACAATTATAATTTGTAACAAGTTTATAAAACTATACCAAAAGCAGTGATATTATTTGCTCAGAAAGGAAAAGCAGAACCACATTTACCATGATAAAGCCCCACAGACAGAGTTCTGGAATAAACAAAGTATACTTTTGTTAGATCGGGTGAATGGATGAGGCAGACTCAGGCTAACAGTAACAACAACTCTTTATTAGTCAACACTATGTACCATCCAGCAAAGTCTGTCTGGCAGTAGCCCTTTTATAGAGAGCTGTCAGACCACTTAACCAATCACCTTTGAGTATTTTCCTGCCGGATCAGAGGACCTTGGTGAAAACTATCATACTGTCTATCAGTATGTAACAAATTTATAAAACCTCAACAGTAAATTATTTATGAAGAATAAATGACCGATGTCAACTGAAAATTTACAAGTTCTTGATTTATCAGCACTGTGACTGTTGATATCGACAAATTGTTCTGTTGAATTAGAGGGTGTGAAGAAGACATATATCTTTTCCTGATAATGTCTCACTGCTACAACAGCTTTATGCACAAATGATTGTGTTAGAAGAAAGGCCAAATAAGGGACAATTCTCCCATCTGTAGGATGGAAAACTGCTTTGCAGCTTTCCAATCTATCAGCTCTCTGTGGCTGTCAAAGCTATCACTGTTGGAATGTATTATTTGACATCATCTTGTGTCTCCAGATGTTTCTACAAAATTGTCTCCTAGCTGCAGGACATTCAAGCAGAGTCTACCAAGTAAGAGCGCATGTTTTCCCTTCAAACACAATAGCTGGACATAAATTATTTCAACTTCTACCCTCAAAACGATGCTATAGGGTACTGCACACCAGAACAACTAGGCACAAGGACAATTTTTGTCCAAATGCCATCACTCTGCTTAACAACTAATTCCCACAACACTGTCAAATAATTTACTGACTATTACTATTCTTCTTCTTCTCTTCCTTCTTAGTATCTATCTCTTCTCACTTAGACTGTAACCATGTTGCTTATATCTTTCAATTTATATTGTTTTTATTTGTTTTCTAGTATGATTTGTAACCTTGACTATCACTAAGTGTTGTATTTTTTATTCTTGATGAATGTATTTTTTTTTTATTTTTTTTAAAACCCTAGGTTATTGTGGTGTTTATTAAATATACAACAGAGAGATACGGGATGTATAAATGTAGTAGGGATGCACCTGTGATCCAATGATATATTGTATGTGATGATGGGTTCCCCCCCCTTTTTTTCTCTCTCTCCTTTTCCCATTGTTTTTTTTCTATTGTTATGTGATGTTGTCTATGTAATAAAAAATAAAATTATATATATATATATATATATATATATATATATATATATATATATATATATATATATATATATATATATATATATATATATACATATACATATATATACACATATACATATACATATACATATACATATACATATACATATACATATACATATACATATACATATACATATACATATACATATACATATACATATACATATACATATACATATACATATACATATACATATACATATACATATACATATACATATACATATACATATACATATACATATACATATACATATACATATACATATACATATACATATACATCATATACATATACATATACATATACATATACATATACATATACATATATATATATATATATATATATATATATATATATATATATATATATATGAATTCTATTCTATTCTATTCTAATCTAATCTAATCTTCCTAGGGAGCTGGGGAAGACTCTTAAGGACTGTATATTTATAGGACTATATATAAAGCAGGATCATGAGGATAAAAGAGAGCTAACTGAAGACAGAGAAGTTAATCCAGTGGAAAAGAAATACAGTAACAGGAATCAGTTCTATATTACCCCTGTATTGTGCAGATGTCTCTCATGCTGCTGAAAAATATCTCACCAAGACAAGGTGCTATAATCCCATGAGGACAGACACCATTTGGGTGCCTCTGGGAAGAGGCAGTCTTTCTTTCTATCTCAAAATGGTAGTAGGGCAACTGGACTTAAAGCAAACACTATGATTCATTGTCTTCAAGATAATATCTGGTCTTTTCCTGAATGGTCACAGTGGGGACAAAAGAGACAGAGAAGAACTCAAGCAAGGAGTAAATTCATCAGAATTTGCAGGGACACCCCCCTCCCAGTGCATTTGCTGCAAATGGTTGAACTTCTTTTTTTCAATACTTATTCATTTAAAGAGGCAACACACATATTCTTTGCAGGAGTTTTTTATTTATTTATTTTGCTTTTCACTTATCAATTCCTTACAGGCGTCCACTTGCTTTAATTTTCTTTTCCATTCTTGCAAAGCTCCAGTATCTTTCTCTGTGGAGATTCTCAGTCATCCAGGTCATGGTTATCACAAAGGTGCTTTTTCAAGAAGCAACTGAACTTGCCACTGAAGCTGAAGAAGCTTCTTGGGTGAGAAGCGAAATATCTTCAAACAAAAACCCAGAAAGTCCAGTTGCCTCTTGAAAAATCATCTTTGGGACTCCAGTCTCTCTCAAAAGTAAACATGGCCATTATTTTATTTCATTTCAGATCTTCCATTGGCACTACCCTATTATCATTCATCAAGTGAAGGAAAAAGGTTCAGGAGAGAATTCTTGTGCATGCCTATATATATTGAATCACATTGAATGTCAAGAACTCTGTCACTGTGATGCCTGACCCAGTACAAGATGATGGATATTTTGTTGCTTAAGTGACAGATCATAGCTTTTGCATCCTTTGATACATGCAATCCTCAACCTACAACCCCAATTGGGACCAGAATTTCTGTCACTAAGCAAGGCAATTGTTAAGTGAATCATGCCTGATTTTACAAGTTTTTTTTGCCATGGTTGTTAAGAAAACCATTGCAGTTAAGTAAATTGCACGGTTGTTGAGAGAATCTGATTTCCCCCATTGATTTTGTTTGTCAGATGCCAGCTGCGAAGATCAAAAACGACGACCATATGACTCTGCAACCATCATAAATATTTACCAGTTGCCAGGCACCCACATTTTGATCAGGTGACTGTGTGGATGCTGTGACAGTCATAAGTGTAAGGATCAATCATATCTCACTTTTTGCAGTGCCATTATAACTTTGAATAGTCACTACATGAATAATTGTAAGTCAAGGACTATCTGTATCTGCGCTGAGTAGTATTTATAGAACTGACAGCATCCATTCAATGAAGGATGCTTACATTTTTGCTACCTTACACAAGATTTGGTTTCTTCCAACATGAATATATAGTCTCCCAATTACAATATTAAACTCCCAAGATACCAGTAATCTTGGCATTAGGAGGTACCTCCTTTCAATTCTGTGGGATTTGCTTCCAAATAAACCTGAATAGAATTATATGACTCATGACCGGAGCCATTTATAAGAAATGAGAGCTAGTAAAAGTGTGTACTTTATTAGAAGCAGAGAGTAAGGAACAGTCTATAAAAGCAGCATGACAATTAACATCTCAAAGACTCAAACTTGGACCCATGCCCGCTTCAGTGGATGCCACCAAATTCCATTTTAATATGATAAACAAAGGAAATTATTAAATGCATGGAAAGAACTCCTACTGTTCTATTTAATTTTTGTATTAAAATACATGTCAGCATTCAAATATCATCAAAAATTAAATCAGAGTCCAAGGCAGAACTTTCCTCAAACTTCCAATTTATTACGAGAGACATGTTGGCACATCTGTGGAAACCCAAATCTGAAAGCTTCCGGAGGTTTCCCACCCAGTTGAAAGTTCATGATCTTACTCCCACACCCACAAGTCCATCACATGGTCCAATCTTCCACTGCCATGCTGGCAGTTCCACCCATCCACTGCCAGATCAGGTGCAGAGGTGCAAAGACAGAGAATGACCTTGGATTCTAGAAAGGAATGTTTTATTTTATTTTGACAACAACATTCTACTCCTTACATTCCTCCTCCCAATTCCCCACTAATGAAACAGCATAGTAAAATAAAAGAGAGTGTAGCAGGCGAAAGATCCTAAAAGCAATATGACTGCAGGCCTGATAATACAAATATTTCTGTCCAGGACATGTCTACTTTTTGAAAAGCAAACCCTGGCAGAACCCTCAAACCCTCAAACCCTCTAGGGTAGTCCTGATGTCACTTTTGTCATTTCTCCTCCATATCTCTTACACTCTTAATGGCCAAATGACTAAAACATAGGAAGGACGTTTGTAGGAATAGATATGTCTAATGCAGGGGTTGGCAACCCATGGCTCTAGAGCTGCATGTGGCTCTTTCACCCCTCTGCTATGGCTCCCTGTTGCTCAAAATATGTGTCATAACTGCCAATGTGTGACACCCGGCACACGATTTATTGAGGATGACGGCACACAGAAGCAGATGCCATTTTTGGTTTAAGTTTGGCTTTTTATTTCATAAATGCTAAAGTTTTTTTATACCCAGCATAAATGTAAAAAATGATTTGTGCAATGTTATCTTCATTTTAGATGTCAAAAGGGTTTCTTGGCTCCTGGCGTTTTCTTTTCTGTGGGAAATGGGTCCAGATGGCTCTTTGAGTGTTTAATGTTACTGACCCCTGGTCTAGTGTAATGAAAAGAAGGATTAGGGAGGAAGGAGGAGCCAGATCGCGATGTCACAACTTGCGGTCTCAATACTCTGAGACTGCCGTTGACACTTTTGCCGCTGGACGGTCCATTGAGACCTAAACCATCCCATAGAGACGTTGATCAGGAAGACGCCTTGCTGATCTTAGGGACATCACAAAGTCTCTGAACGACCCAAGGGAAACACTTCAAGTCGGTGTTAAAAAGGCAGCCCCCAGGCTGATGAAATCAGGACGCTCTGGAAGGAAGGAAGTGAAAAGAGAAAGTGAGTCCATTGGGTGAGGTATTTTTTCTATTTTACTAAAGACTGACCAAAGAAATTTTTCTTTAAAGCCAAATTAGATCCTTAAGCAAAAGAACTGAGCAGCGAAACTAACCATAATTGGATTGTTGTGGGAAGTTTTTTTTCCTTTGTAACTATTCTTTGAGGATTGAAGTACTCGCAATGTTTCTTATTTCTCCTCTTAACGTGAACAGATTGATATTTTTTCTTCTGCTTTTTGTTGCTTTATTTTTTGACTTCTGGATTAAAACCTTCCTTCTTATTTTAACAATTCTTCCTGTTACTTGTTATTAAAACTCACTAAAATAAATCTAAATAAATTTGTTTCCTATAAGCCAGAGATAAATATTAGAAAGTGAAAAGTAGCACACTGCCACTCAGAGGTCAGAAGCTGGGTTTTTTGAAACAATGTATCTCTTTTCTCTCCTTCTTTGACTTTGTAGCTGAAGGGTTTGCAATTTGTTTACAGGAGCTGATAAAGAGCCAAGGGCACAAATTGTTTTCACTGGTGCCTCTGAAAACTATTTTGGCAGGGGAAAGAAAGGGGGGAATTGAACCCTTCTCCTAAAAAGAATGTGTTCAAGTCAATCTAAAATAAAAAATAAAAGAGGCCCGGAAGGCTAGAATTGCAGTGGCTATTAGTTCCCCCCCCCCCCCTTTCTTCTGTTTTGGAAACATGGATCAATATTCAGATGAGGAAACCTTAAAATTCCAAAATATCTTGGCTGGAATTTAAAATCTATTAGAAGGATATGGGAGAATTGAGAAGAAGTTTGAAAGACTAGTCTTCCTCACAGCAAAAGATGATGGGGTTGGAGTCCCAAAAATTAAAGGGGAGAATGAAGATATAGAAGATAAAGATAAGACAATAGATGAATTTATTAATGAGCAAATGTGGGTGAAAGTGGAAAGAAGGGAATATGGAAAAGGGAATTTGACGAATTGGAGCTCTACCCCAGATTCCAGGACACAGAAGAAAAAAAAATAGTAATGATGATTGACTTAAGAAGAGAATTTTTTTCAGAAGCAAGATTGACAAGCAAAGACAAGCTAATTTTAGTAGCAGCTGGGGGGCAACGAGATTACCTGAGAGACCCTTCAAGCAACAAAGTGCGGAGAGAAGTCTATAAAAACCTTATAACGGAGATAAAAAGAAGACTGACAATTGGCAAGACAGATAAGACTGTTTTGTTACTAGAAAGATACAGGTTGACAATGAAAGTTGACAATAAAAAATTAGTTTATTTTGGTGATTAGTAAGTAGGAATTTTGTAACTCTTAGATTGTTTTAGATTGTTATCAAATGTTTATTCGCTAACAATTAATTAACAACAACAACAACAATAATAATAATAACAACAAAATGATAATGGATACAGTGTAATGATATATACATGTATTGGCAATCTAGTAAAATAAATTTGGATATAAATTGCAAATTGTGATTTGGGAAAAAGACCTATAAATGTTATTAATAAATTTTTATTTAGATCTTGTTATAAAGGTGTAAGGATTTTTTTGCCGGGGTGTGTGTGTGTTTCTGATGAGATGGGACATAAATAGTAAATGATTTTTAGCCAATTATAATAACAACAAGAAAATGTAAATGGACATTGTTTAACTATATATACATGCTATGGTATTGGCAAAAGTAACTTGGACATAAATTCTAAACAGTGATTTGGGGGAGGGGGAAGGTTTAAAAACTGTATTAATTGACTTTTACTTAAAAGATGTTATAAAGGTGTAATATTATTGGAGGATTTTTTGAAATAGCTAATGAATGCCATTATGTGGTTGTGTCTTTAAGTATGAATGATTTGAGGTAAAAGCATGTTCAAATACTTGTAGTCAAATGAGAATTGTGGTACATTGATAGTAAGATATACAAAGATTTTTGATTAAAAGTGTATAATCTAATATGAACTATAAGTAATGACTGTGGAAGAAATGCATGAAAGTTATCTGTAACCAACTGACACGCTTTCTACAAGATGTAATGAAGGATGATTCTTTTTTTGTGTTTTTGTTCAATTAAAATTTTAAAAAAATTCAAAAAAAAAAGAAAAGAAGGATTAGGGGTGACATGATAGAAGTTTTCCAGTATCCCAGGGGCTGCCACTAAGAAGATGGCGTCAACCTATTCTCCAAAGCACCTGATGGAGCCCCAAAGCAGCAAAAGGCAATGGATGGAAACTAATCAAGAAGGAACCTAGAAATAAGGAGAAACTTACTTTTTAGAACAATTAATCAGTGGAAGGACTTGTCTTCAGAAGTTGTGACTGCTCTATCACTGGAGGTTTTCAGACAACCATTTGTCTGAAATGATAGAGGGTTTTCTGCTTGAGCAGGGGGTTGGACTAGAAGACCTCCAATGTCCCTTCCAACTCTGTTGTTCTGTTATTCTGCCTGAGATAAAAAATACTCATGGCTTACACACACTTTGAAACACAAATTATGTTGAAACTATTGTATGAGAAGATGCAGTTGATTAATATAGAGCCCACTAAGTGGCTTATATGAATATGTGTTGTCACAGGGATGGGGTGGGAGACTATTATTTATTTATTATTATTGTTTTTATATGATTGTTTTTATATTTGTGTAAACCGCCTTGACGATGTGCAAGTAGGTGGCAATGCACATTTTCTAAAATAAATAAAATAAAATAAATAATGGCTCTTTAATGATGCCACGGAAAGAGCCATCTGTGATCAGACTTCTTTTAATAAGGATGGCCCAAGGGTGAGTTCCAGCTGCTGCTACTTCCAGTTCACTCAGGGACACACCCGACTCATGTGTGTGCTTCACACACACATGCTTGATTTGTGCTATGCGCACATGCACAGTACTAAAAAATGTTTGCACATATGCAGAAGCAAAGAACAAGATGGCAGCACCAATGTTGCCGAGAGAACCGGTTTGGGGGCATGGCAGGCCTGGGTGGCTGCCAGTTCCAGCGACCCAGGCCGCCAAGTTACTACCTATTTGGCCGAACCGGGCCGGACCAGTTGGAACCCACCCCTGGGCTGGCCCTATTTCAAATGCTGGCCTGTCTACTTATAACAACAAGCCATTTTCCAAATACTTCACAGAATCCAGATCTTGCTCTCTCCCTGAGTTTACACTTTAACAACAGGCCCTCTTGCTCTTTTCCCACTACAGAAATAAATAGAATCCACCAACTGACACAAACCTTTGCCATAGCAGGAGTCTTTTTTTTCAAAAAAAAAAAGAAATGCGTACAGATTAGTGTTTATACAACCTGTCAGAGACTGAAAGCCACAAAGATGATGGAAAGTTTTCTCTAGCTGTGTGAAGCCAACCTTTTGTTTAGCGTCAAAACCAGCCGGAGAAAAACTCTTGGCAGGTTGTTTATCTTAGCAGACAATCCCCCATTTGAGGGCTCATCACTATTCCTGCTTGTTAAAAAACATAAAAGTCTTCTCTGTGCTCCCTAATTCTGCTTCAGAAGAACCTTTACAGTCATGTCCCCAACAGGAACGGAAGCTGCCTTATACAAAATAACTCTCTATCTTTGCCTGATCACAAAAGTACATTAAGGATGGGGAGAAACATAGTCTTATGTAGCAAAATATTGGGATATTAAATGCTGTTTTGAGATTGTTCTGTGACTTAAAAATTCAACCATTACTTTGAAAATGCTTGTATCTTGATACAGTAAATAACATGTCAAACTGATAGCACTGGACAGTAAAATGACTAATTTATAGGAAGGAGGGTTTTTTCCTTCTCCTCCTCAGATGTGGAACACATCCATTTATTCACCAAACCACAAACATGGTGACCCTTTGAATGAGTAAGAAAATGGGTCCAAAATACTAGAAAGTGCAATAAGAATTCTGTTTCTTTTTAATATTTGTTTTAATTAAAGATCATACTGCACTAATAAAAACTAATACAATCTAAAAATATGTGTAAAATAATGGAGTAGAAGGGGCAGCAAAAAGAGAAAAAAATAGAAAAATGGAGAACAGGACGAGAAAAGCATGAATATAATAAAGAAAATACATATCTAAAGAAGTGTCTTCCAAACTTCAAAGTAATTTATCCCCTCCTTGTAAAATGTACAAAATCTCTTCCTCTCATATTTCATCTCTTATCTATAAAGAAATTCATAAAACACAATCATTTCAATCTGAGTTATCAGCAAAAGTCCATTAAGGTTTCCCAGAAATAACAACTTATTTATTATCAGTGAACCTTGCTCAAATAAACCAACTTTATATTCCTTTTCATTTTATTTTATCCTTTGTCAGTAGATTCCTCTAACCAGTCTCTTCTATATTCAATATAGGTCACTCTTGGTTTATTGTTTCTATATCTCTTTTAATTATTAAAACATCACCCAGTCTCATTTGTATGTCCAGTGTAATATCTTTTTCCATATAATTCTTCTAGTCTATCATTTGTAAATCTAGTTTCAACTCAGTCTCAGTCTTGTCAGGTAAAACCTGTTCCTCTTCCATAACATATTTTAGACACAGTTTCTCCATAGAGGCAGATGTCTGCGTTGACAATATTAATACCAACTTCAGGGACTATTTTTTTAAAAAACAAATGCTTTAATATGTTGAGTGTTAGAATAATTTGCTCCATTCTGTAATTGTAGGATCAAGTGTTCTTTTAATTACAGGTAGCCCTTGACTTACCACCATAATTGAGCTCAAAAATTTTTGTTGCTAAGTGAAACATTTGTTAAGTGAGTTTTGCCCCATTTTATGACATTTATTTCCATATTTGTTAAGTGAATTACTGCAGTAATTACATTAGTAACATGATTACTAAGGGGATCTGGCTTCCCCATTTACTTTACGTGTCACAAGTTTGTGAAAGGTGATCACATGTCCCGGGGACATTACAACAATCATAAATATGAACCTATTGCCAAGCAACCAAATTTATAATCAATTAATATAATTAATTCCAAAATCTTGTTTCAAATTTATTTGGCCCGCTAGTTCATTTGTAACTTTCTAGAATCAAAGTTTTAATCAGTTTTTTTTGTTTATTCCAAAAGAAAGTTCTTCAACCTGCAGTTAAACTTAATTTTGCTAATGATTGAAGGGAAACTCACCTGACGCTGTCAAAAAGTTTCCAATAGCTGAAAAGCAGTTAATAAGCAATTTCTAAAAATGTTTAGAAAAGGAAGTATGGGTTCTTTCAAAAGTGCCAAGTGCAATTTCAATCAAATAGCTATTTCCTTGTCTCCCTGAGTATTAAACCCTCTAGAGTATTAAACCCTCTATTTTTTGGTCTCTTTATGAGGAGCAACCATCTGGAACACTTGTGGGCAATCTTAAGTCCTTTCCTTGTCCAGAAATGTTTGAAGAGGTGGCTTACTCACCAGCTGTTTGTTCTTTGCCCAGTCATAAGCTTCCCTTTTTATGTAGCCATTTCAGTCTGCTATTTCTTCTCTGGCAGAAGAAAGGAGCAGGAATGATAAAGAAATCATACAAGCCACTGAGAAGAAGAATTATTTAAAAATACAGAGTTTTTTTAATTCATCCCACTCATTCAGTTTTTATTCAGAACTCAGGGGATAACTTTGGGCATAAAAAGGGGCGGGACAGCCTGAAGAGTCAGTGTATACTGGTGTCAGCTTGCACCTAAATTACGTCCTTACTCACAAAATCATTTAAAAGTGATGGTCGTAGACAATCATCTTCATTCAAATTATATAGGACTTCTGGGAAGATGAAATGAAACACCTCCAGCATATAAGAGCATCTTTGAGAAAAAGCAGGTTACTAACTTGATGTATCTTAGCCATGTCCTTAGCCATGGACCAGAGGACCAAACTTTTTAAAACTTCCCATCCATATGACCCTTTGATCTCCATAATCCTTAAGTAACTGTAAATAAAGGAAACTGTAAATTAAGTAAATATAGAAATTATTCCCATCTATGCTGGGAGTAGAGGAACGATAAGGGGAAAAAAATGATATAATTTTTACTGCCTGCAGAACCTGTCCTTTTGTCTCATTTCAGCAAGAAGGCAGGATAGCTGTGCTGTCCTTAAACTTTGGGTTACATGGCTCTTTCAGGATAGCTACTGATAGATTCCTGATAGCCACCCATTTGGTATCACTTACTTAAGGAAAAAGTAACCATCAAACACTCTCATGAGCATCTGATAGGGCAGGATCGAAGGGGCAAAGTATATTTTTATTATTATTTTTACTTAGACTTTTTTTTGTGTATTGATTGTGTGAGAAGCTGACATGGAATAATCTGTAAGACTTTTAGGTAGCATCCACAGAAATTTATTATTCCTATGTTAAACCACCAAACATCTGCCTGAGTGATTGAAAGAATCAATTCAAAATAGCAGAAAGTCTGAATCAAAGAGTTCTTAATCCTGTTTGGGTTTCTGGATCTCCCCCCTCCTTTCTCCTTCCACTTAACCCTAATCAATTTTGATCAAGCAAAGAGGCTCCTCTTCCTCAACCCCATACCACACCCTTGTAGGTATTTGTGTACCTGTTTGTCACACATGCTTTCCTATTTTAGATTTTATCAATACATACATACACACACATACAGTATACACATACCTCAAGTAGTAGTGGTGGGATTCAAAATATTTTAATACTGGTTCTGTGGGCATGGCTTGGTGGGTATGGCAGGGGAAGGATACTGTAAAATCTCCATTCTCCACACTAAAGATGAACTGAATGAAATGAGGCATTGAGGCAGTGGTGAGTAAACTGTTAATTTGGAATGGGCAAGGTGGAAAGTGTAAAAAATGTATGGGATTTTGGTCCTTGCAAATTTGTATTATATTTGCACTGCACTTAGATCTACACAAAGTAATATCCCCATTCTTTTGGCATTCCAAATTAATCCAGATTGTCTCAGCTGTCTAGTAAGGAAACATCTATAGGAAGTTAGAACCCACCCCTCTCCTAGAAATATAAAATATTCTAGGAAATATTAAAAAGGCAGAATATCATTTCCTGGATGAGAAATGGAAAAACATGTTTCTTCATTTCTCATCCAGAGAAATATAATATTATGCCTTTTTAATATTTCCTAGAATATTTCATTTTTCTAGGAGAGGGTGTGTACTAACTTCCTACACACCAAAGCACCTCAAAAACAGCAAAGCACCTTAATGCTTCCACAAGCAGGGATGAGAATTAGTTTTTAACCTAATAATTCATTAACCTCCCAATGAAATTATATCTATTGATATGGCATCAGGTAACTATTAAGACAGAAACAAAGATTGTGATAACAGTGGGTGGCTCAAAATACATCAGTGTTGTGCATGACACTGGTAAAACAAAACAAAACAAAAAGGTTATAATCTATGCTAAGAATGGTTGAAGATTTTTTTAAAAAAATAAGAAAACAAACAAGTAGTTTAAACTAGGCAAATGATGTTGAGGCTACATATGCTTCCTTTTGCCCACTGTCAAAAAAGAGCATTGTAAAGATACTGATCTCCAGGTTACCCATATTTAAATGACATTGAAGTCCATGTTGGTTTGGGAATTGTGGGACTTACTTTCCCAACACATTTGAGGACAGTTGATTTTCACTAGTTGGAACACATTCAGTATGGATGCCTTAGGGCCTTTTTAGATTAGCAAGTGATAGCTTAAGAGATGGTGTGTCTGAGTGAAGCTATTCTCTCTTTCTCACAAAACTAGAACAAGAGTCTTGATCACCTGCGGTGTCAAACTAGGGCACTGCCTGTGGGGCAGAAGTTCCAAGGTGCCTCCTTCAGCTTATTTCTTTTGAGGATGCTGCAGCTGCAGCTTAAAAGATCATTTACCGGATGACAGTCTGCAGGATGCAATCAATCAAGCTTTTTTGTTTTGTTTCTATTGGTTACTCGACCATGAAAAAGTAAAGAAATGCTGTGTACACACACACATGCATAAACAATCAGAAAAAGGAAGGCATAAAGAATGCTACACACATACTCATACCCTCTTCACCTGTCAGGATAGATAGATAGAAAGACTCAATATGCCATTCCCTTTCAAGAATATACAAATGTAAAATGATACAGCAAATGTAAAAGGATGGCAGCAAAAGCTTTAAAACTAGCATGCCAAAGACTATATATCCTGTTAACCAGGTATATTTTCTCTGTAGGATGTATTAGATCAAGACAATTGCATTATAAAAACTAAATTCCCCTTTCCCACCTGAAAGCCATGGTTCTGTTTGCCTCTAATGTTCTGATATAATGTTAAAACTTTGCAAGAGTTTTGTGTATATATACATTCAAATGTCTTGCCTGGGAAACCAAGATGAAGAGTGTGTTAAGAGCGATGCTTGGAATCTTGACCTGATAGCTGAAATATGATGGTTTCAAGATGTGCCTCTCTCAGGCCTGTCTTTTTTTTAATCACTGCCATGAGAAGATGCTCCCAAAGTGTTGTATTTCTGCCTCCTGCTTGATCTTCTCCATTATCTTCGAAAGACCAGAGGGTAGCACTTGCAAGGAGATAGATAAATAGATAAACAGAGATTTGCAAGTTTCCTGTTTCATAAAAGACAATGATTAGGAGAGGCATAGACTTCTGTTGAAAAGGATTTCTTGAATGTAAACTAGTTTTTTGTGTGCAGCTATGCATAGAGTATATGCGTAAAAGAAGGAGCATATAATCCCAGTGCTATTTTAACTGCGTGAGATCACAGAAAATGAACATCAAACTGAGGATGGATATTAACTAAACAAGATCTACAACAGAATAATCTTGAGCTCTTTTTTATAAGCACAGTTCCTCGTTCTTTTCATTCTGCACTCCATGTGTAACCAGGAGTGATTGTTTTTAAGTCAACACATTTTTTCATTGGCCATATGTTAGCGAAGGACTGGACCTGATGTCTCCAGTGGGTTGGCCCTGGGCAGCAATCAGTGGACAGAAGCATACTGTTTTTTTTCTTTCTGAAATTCTATCCTTTCTTTAATATCTCTTTCTCTCTCTCTCTCTCTTTCATATTTAGTGAGCTCCTGCAGATAGACAGGCGATCAGAATTTTTTGTTCATTGTGCTTTAAATCAACACACACACAGAGTGATCCAAGTTACTAATGTCTCTTCTGAAAATCATCTCTTTGACTTTCTATTTAGCCATGACACCAGTTTAAAGAAAAATAAAGGTTCCCCTTGTGCTACACTAGAGGATGGTGCTCATCTCCATTTCAAAGCCGAAGAGCCAGTGCTGTCCGAAGATGTCTCCGTGGTCATGTGGCCAACATGACTAAACGCCAAAGGTACATGGAACACTATTACCTTTCCACCAAAGGTGGTTTCTATTTTTCTACTTGCATTTTACATGCTTTTGAAGTGCTAGGTTGGCAGAAGTTGGGACAAGTAATGGGAGCTCACTCCATTAATGGTACTAGGGATTCGAACTGCTGACCTTCAACAAGCTCAGCATCTTAGTCACTAAGCCACCAGGTACCTGCTTTTTTCCATGAAAAAAAATCATTTCCATGAATACATTATCCAAATAAACCTGGTATTGTTCACAATTCTCTTCTAACTTTCATGTGCAATTTAAACATGTCCAAGAAACATATAAATGTGAAAACAGAGATATCAGAATGAAGGATAGTTATCTCTGTCTATCACCTAACTCTCCATATGAAGTTAAGGCTTGACTCTCCTCCCCTTCTCATGCACATCCCTTTAGTAGGAAAGGATGCAGAGATGCCAAAGTGATCTGTTGAGCAATATCTTGGGGACTTTATGATTTCCTCATTTAGATTCCTTTAGTTAGATTCAACAAATAGTTCGCAGCAAGGCTGGGCTGGGGGCATCCTGTAGGCATACACCTTCCCATCTCTTCTGTAAACTCTACAGAACAGATCGTGGCAAGAACTCATTCTCCCCCCCCCCACTTTTAACACTATTAAAAGGCTTCAGTTTTGTGCCAGCGTAACAGCGGCTGAAATATTCCAGCAATGCTGAGTATGAAGGGAGGGCGTTAGTCTCCTGCGTCAGGCACACACACTCTCTAAATCTCCTCGCTTATCCTTAGAGACCAGAATTAAGGCGCAACGTTCCCAAATGTCACCGGCGTTGGACAGCAAACAACAACGCTCATAAAAAAACTGTCCCAGCTCACCTTTTAAGCCCTACTCAATCCAACCTGTAGCGCCGCCACAAACAGGCCGAAGTTTAGGGTCCCTGTTTGCGCAGGTTGGCTTCTTGCCAACGGTTGCAAGAGGGGAACCGCCAAAGAAGGGCGACCGCAATTAATTCGGGTCTCTCACTTTCTCTTTATCTCTCTCTATGTGTGTGTCTCTCGGTTAAGCGGCCGATAAATACAAAGCGGTTTGGAAATTCAAGCGGGGTTGACAGAGGAGACGCGGTTGGGGTGAATCGATTAATCAAGGCAGAGGCTGCAGGTCTGGGCGGAGAAAGGGGAGGCTTGTGTGAAAAAGGGGGGCTGGTGAGAGAGGGGGGAGAGAGGGAGTGAGAGAGAGAGAGAGTATGTGTGTGTAAGAGAGAAAAAGATTGAGAGAGAGATTTGAGAGGGAAAGGGAGACACTCACAGAGTGTGTGTATGTGTGTGTAAGAGAGAGAAAGATTGAGAGAGATTTGAGAGGGGGTGTGTGTTGCGTGTCGGGCTTCTGCACCTATCCATCTCTCCAACACCCTCCTTCAAATCCGTCCCCAATTCCTACCGAGTTCAGAGCTTGCGCGGCTGCCCGCAAGGGTCCTTACTGGGAGGAAAGCTGAAGGCAGCAAGGGCAGGGAAGCTCTCTGATCTCGCTCCAGGGACGAACATCAGATGACAGCTCCAGCACACCGAGGGAGGGGAACCCCGCTCGCCCTTGGCCGCTAGAGACAGCAGAGCTGAACCCAGCTTCAGCTTCCCCGAAAGGTCAGGCGCCGCGCAGCAGCGGCCGGAGCGAGGGAGCAGCTCTCCGGACATCCCCGCGCAAAGCAGCCGAGCCCCAGCGCGAAACCTTGGGCGAAAAGTTACCACTCGTCTTCCCCCCGCATTCACTTAACCTGGAAAGAAGCAGCCCGCGAGGACCAAGGAGAGCTCTGCGCTTGTAGCTGAAGATGCTGCTGCTGCTCCCGCTGTGGCTGCTGCTGCCGGAGTTGGCCCTCCTGGTGCCGGCTCAGAAGTTTTCAGCGCTCACGGTAAGGCAGCCGGGGCTGGCTTGTGAACCTCCGGCTGTTTTTCCCCCCCTCCCTTCTCTTCCTTCTCGTCGCCGCGCCGGGGCAGCAAAAACCCTCTCGCCGTCCTTCTCCTCCACGCTGCCCACCCGCTAGCCATCCACGAGGGTGCTCTCCCAGTCCTTTTTGCCCAAGCGGGAACCTGCCTTGAAGTCGACTTCCCTGGTCTGGGAGTCCCAAATCTGGAGGGAGGGGGAACTGTCTTCCAAGCGTCCCTCACTCTCACGTGTTGGCTGATATCCTCACTCGGGGTGGCCGGCTTGATTTTAAAGCAAAAAAAGGGCTCCGGTCCTTAATGCTAAATCTACCTCACCCCACCCCTTTAAAATGTGAAAGTAGCAATTGTGGCTTGTAGATCTTCGACCCCTCCTTTCCCAATTATCAGCAGGACTGGTAACCTTCGTTTGCTAGGGTACATTTTATTAGAAGAAATTGCATCCTATGGCTATCATTAAGTGTTATACCTTATGATTCTTGACGAATGTATCTTGTTTTTATGTACACAGAGAGCATTTGCACCAAAGACAAATTCCTTTTGTGTCCAATCACATTTGGCCAATAAAGAATTCTATTCTATTCTATTCTATTCTATTCTATTCTATTCTATTCTATTCTATTCTATTCTATTCTATTCTATTCTATTCTATTCTATTCTTAAAATTGCCATCGTTCTTAAGAGTTCTTGTGCGCACAAACATGCTTGTTTGCAGTTAGTTGGTTCTCTCCGCGAATTTTTCATAATTATCTTCCAACCAACCAAGGGGGGAAAAAATCACTGGGTATCGATTTCCCTGTGCCTAACGAGCACGGATATTTACATCAATTCTTCTCGGAGAGGTTGAAGGAGCATCAATAAGTTTAATTAATACTGAGTAAACCTCTGCGCCTTGGGTATTCTCTGCCAGGTATTGTAAAGTAATTTGGAGCAATGAAGTTTATTGAATTTGTGTTCAGTTTAAGTGCTGCCTTTAGGATATATTCAATCTAGTTTGGTTCTACTGAAAGTGCTTGGACGAAGTGCAAGTGCAAGGAAAGTGGTTAAGTGGTTTGGGTTTGGCAGCTTGCAGCTTGCTGGAAATCCTGGGGGAATTAGGCTCCCGGTTGCAAACTAATTTGCTTTTTTGGGGGAAAAAGGGGGGACAGAGGGAACTACAGATTTACGAGTCTGAAACACTGGTCCTAAATGCAATGAGTTGGAATACAATGAAATGTTCAAAGGTTTTAGGGCAATTTACTCCAAAGGAGACCGGCTTGAAATAATGTGGCTTGACGATAGAGTTCACTCCAGTGAATGGGAGTCACTTTCACTTTCTAGGTAGATGCTCCCTGCGTATTTTTTTTTTTTTAAGGAGAGTGAATAGGAAACAAACTGGTGCTGAATAGGCTTGATAAAGATCCAGCTTCAGGACTGCTAGCTTATAACAACTGGGCACGAGGCAAAGGAACCTGGCTGTGCTTATCTATGCTGTTTCGAAACTCAATAGAACTTTTACGCATTAAGCCTAATGAATGAATGAATCCAATGTCTAATCCATCACTAACTTTCTTTGAGTCACTTCCAATAGATTTAACATAGCATCGAATGAATACCGTGTTTCCTGAAATATCAATTCACCAGGTGTTTGAACTTGTTTTGGGGGATGGCATGGATATTCATTTCCCATTAATGCACTGAGGATTCACTGAAATTGTGGGCAGAAATCCCAGTTATTCTTGGTAATTTCAGTTACTCTTCCCTCCAAGCACATATGCTTAGAAGTACCTTGATCATTTTGATTTGTGAACTGTTTTCCTCCCAAAATACTTCTAGGCAGCTGCTGGGTTGCCCAAGAAGTAGCAGTAGATGGGCAACAATTTTGGAAAGGCTAGTTTTATAAAAATACCAACCATCACTTCCCTGGGAAAACCTCAGAGTTATAGAAGTTACATTTTGTAAAATGATGGTTTCTTTCAACTACCTGGATAGCCTTTCAGATACACAACATACTCTTGCTTTAGAGAGTGGATGTCCTTCTCCAGCTTGACCTCCTAGTTGATTAGACTGTTGAAGACCAAATATTCTATTGAGCATTCATTTATTCATAATGCCTTTAATTACCCACTAACTAGTATTCCACACAAAAAAATATTCAATGTGGAAGACAGCTTGAAGGTTCAGAAGGATATCTCCTCTTCCAGTGTTGGCTGAGAATACCTTAAAAATTTAGTCAACTCTCCTAAATCTTCCTGTTGTCCTTTGTCATGAGGCAGAAGACTTTCCTTCCTCAAGCTTTATGCTGGGGAACGAAAGAATAAATAGGTGTTTTGTGTGTGTGTGTGTGTGTTCCTCTTGGTATGATTAGCTACATTTCTGCCCCCTTTATGAAATACAGAATGGGTAACTTATGATTGTAGATTGACCTCTGAGCTGTATTTCATGTTCAGTCCAAAACACCAGCTTTTTGGAAAAGGAGCCAGTTTGCTGCTTTCAAAAACTTGTCCTATTCCAAGATTCCTCAGCCATGTTGCTAGGATATTGCATATGAATTTTACTAAAGTCAGTCTTGGTAAGAATAAATGCAAACTGATTAGCAAATAAGCTATTGCTCCACATTAAAAAAAACACACCCAAGTCTACATATAATTTACTCACTTGTCAACAACAAAAGAAAGCAGAACTAACTTCTGTTGCATACACTATCAGTTTCACAAGAATACTTTAATAGAGATGTTCATTTACATTACAGCACCTGTATGTAAATTGAACTGAAATTATATTCTATATATAAATTTATGCAAGCTAGTTATCACAGTTTATCATTCTGAGACATTCCAGTTTTCTTTCTCTCATTGTAAAAAATCTTTTGTGGGAAGGAATTCCAAAAAAACCCAAAGTGGTGAGTTATCTAATTTATCTTTAAATCATCTTAAATATTGCATACTGGATAGTGATGTAGCGGCAAATTCCAAAACATGAACTAAGAAAACAAGTAGGTAGAAGAGGTTTCTCTGCATTTTCCTATCAAATATCCTTTTATTTACATTTGAAAAAATAATATAGCAACAATAATAATAATATACAATTCTGTCTGGCCAAGAAACAACCAGTTAAAATCCCCCATCCCACCCCATAACACTGAGTGCCTTTGCAATGCTGCATTTTCATGACAATTTCCTTACTTTGAAAATTGGTGTTATAGTCTTTCCTTTATGAGAAAGAGTGGGCAGCATATATTCCACATATCCATCTCTCATCAGCCTTGGTCAATATAGTCAATGATAAGAATATAAGAGATGTAGTCTTACATCTCTTAGTAGATGTAAGTAGATGTACACTTAGTAGGATGCTGGTTGCCCATGTCTTCATTAGATGAAAGCTGCCCTTACTTCCAGTATCCTTGACTATCTTCATCACTACAAAGGAACAGCTACACAGATGTAAAAATAGATACAGCAGCCAAGTATTAAACAACGGGTATATAACAAGTCTGGGTTTACATTGCTTCTGAGTTAGCTGCTTAAATCCAGTGGATTTCCAATGGGAATTAATTTAATACATCTGTCTACAAGTTTATAGCTTTAGGGCATTACTTGAAAGCATCCCTAGAGGTAGTGTTTGATGTTACTATTGGCTTATAGCTTAGGCAGAGAGGGGGAAGAAAAAGATTGGTCCATCAGCTGTGTTGATTTCAAAAAGGCAGCCATGCAGGTTGCTTGTGAATTGACATTTATATACCATCTTTACTTTTAATTTTTTTGTTCTGTCAACAGATTGGTGATCCAGTAGCCAACTAAAATCAGAATTGTGGTACAATATTATAAATTAAAATGATTCCTTTGTATCGACTCTATTTGATTGTCTAATCAATCAAAGTTTTATGTGATTTTAATTTTCAAACTAAGCCAATGCAATATGCTGGTACAATGTGATATTTCATCCCTCTGCTAGATTACTGATTGATCATTGCATTTTGATTGTGTTACCATTTGTGAAGTTTCAGGTTCTTTTACTCATTAGGACTTGGCCTAGATAATCCTTGTGGTGCTTATTAAGTTTACAAGTTTATGATTCCATGACTCTTTTCAGCACACCTTAATTGTACAAAATGAGCTGCATTAAGGTAGCAAAGAGCTTTGTCTTTACTGATATAAATCTAAGGTTATAGGCAGACCAGTTTTGGAGTGCTCCAATAGTTAACACTTGTTGGTAAGGATCATTTGACAAGAAAATTTAGCTGGCTGGCCATAATAGAGTGCATAAATGGTTCTTGTTTTATTTGGTATGATTTTGTTAATTGCATCAAGATAATAGAATAACAGGACATTGATGACTAAAGTAAATGTGTAAAAAGGTTAAATTAAAGCCATAAGAATGATCCATTTCATTTCATTTATTTAGTTTGTCAAACATGTACGAGATAACAAATATAAGTATAAACATGGATATGAACACAGGAAATGGGTACGAATAAATGGAGGCAGTAGGACAGGGACGTTAGGCATGCTGGTTCACTTATGCATGCTCCTTACAGACCTCTTAGCAATGGGGTGAGAGAGAGGATGCATTTAAAAAGCAGCTGAGCAATTAACTGTAAACAATTTGTATAGTGAAATGACTCAGATTCACTTTATGCCCCTTTCAAATCACCTTTCACAACTAACCTGTTTACCCCAGATTTTGAGATGATCATGGACTAAATGCAAGGGCTGAATGTTTTTGTTAGTGCTAGGTTTAAATAACTACTTTAAAACTCATAAAATGCCTTAAAACCTAACGGTTCTTTAAAGGGTTGGAACTCTGAGGAGGAACTGTGTTATAGACACATTATTTATAACAGTCATAAAGTGGACATACCATTTTATTTATCTTAGACTTTCAGTAAATGAGAGTTTCTGCTATACAATACCATAAATGTTATCCAACAATCATTTTTTGTGCAACTCAAAATGAGAATGGCTGGGTCATTCATGCCTGACATTCTTCAGAAGATGTCCCATTCTTTTTGCAGACTTTATTTACCAGAAAATGATTTCTGGGTTAAGAACTAACAATTGGCAATCTTAAAGAAGCTCCAAATATATTATGGTGTGTGATTTCTGCAAGGGCAGATCATAGTAAATCAGGTAGATATTGACAAATGTTTATCCCTGGGGTGCAACATTTTAAAGTTTGGCTTGAGGTATTTTACAGTAAGTAATATAGTGTCTTTCCTCATCCTTAAACTTTGAACAATATTCTAAGTTCTATTCCATACCACACTTTTGTGCTGTATCATGAAATTTCCTGGTTTTAACAAAAATGTATGCATCATACAAAAGGATCGGTGCTGTTAGCTAATAGTAATTTTATCTTACAGGTTAGCAGCTTTGTTCCCAAGGGGTTCAGAGAGGTTTGCAGCTGCCTAAATGTGATTGGAATTTAGCAACTTTAGAGGGGAGATCATAGCCAGGGGATGGGAAAGTAACAAGGAGGGATAGAAATAAATTTTGGCTATGGATGCAGGTCACATCACTGTTTGATAAATGAACTCAAGGTAGAAAAGTGACTTCCTAAGAAAATCTATTGCACAAGAGAACCCATAGAAAAAAATGAATGATTTATAATAATTGAGAAATAATTGAAACATTTGCATGTTCTGGTACTGTCAGTATACTAGTTATGAGTCACATTCACTGAGGTACCTAAGATAAAGGTAAAGGAATCCCCGCGGATTTTTCTGTCTGAAGATGTTTCTATGGCTATGTAGCTAGCATAATGTCATGGAGTACTGTTATCTTCCCACCAAAGTGGTACCTATTAATCTATTTACCTTTGCATGCTTTAAGACTACTAGGTTGGCAGGGGCTGGGGCAGGAATGGAACTCAACCTGTTGCATGATGCTCAAGTCTCAAATTTTGACTGTTGGCTGGAAAGCCAATAAGCCCAACATCTTAATCACTGAGCCATCCCGCCATCCCGAGTCATCTAAAGGAACCCAACAATTGTCTACCACGTAAGGGATATTACTTAAATTGCCACAATGACTCTGTGGCAGGCAACTGGGATTGCTTCATGAAGCATATCAAAGTGTAGTTCAGATTGTGAAGTATTGAAGTCACATTGCCTAAGCTAGGAATGTGACCATTTCAAGACACATGGGCTTTATTGGCTGCTGGTTTACCATCCATTCCCAAAAAATTTTTTCAGTGTATGCTAGGTCCATAACATTTAATGAAGTATTCAGAAAATATGGAACTTCAGGAAATTGCCATTCTTCTGATGATATTAGAAATATGCATTCACATAGGTCAAATTGCACCCATGAAGAATGTTCTGGAATATTGGTTATTACCTCATGGAACCATTATTCTAGATCTTTTGTCCCTGTGAACATGAAAACATTTTTTTACTTCATTCTTTCATATCTTACTTGTGTCAGTGCATATTGGCATACCTATTAAACTTGACATTTGAAGGATTTGCATTGTTCCACTATCATCCTCATTTCCACTTTCTCCAACACAAAGTTAAGGAAAGCATAAAGCATAAATACTTTTCCCAATGGGATTGCCTTAGTTTAGTTCCAATTTAGCTTCAGTAGGGAGAATAGAAGTACCTTAGACTGTATGTTAATGTCAAGTGCACTTGGCTTCCATTTAGAATCTTTATCAATTGCTCAAAGATAGCAAAGATGCAGTTCTGAGCTTTCCAAGAAATAATGGGCCATTTTTGTTCCTGCATTGCCAGTAATAATGATTAAGTAACTAAGTATATCTATTGGATCCTTATACCAGCTCTCCCCAATCTGGTGCCCTCCAGATACCTGTTCCCCAGAATTGAATGATAGCAAATATGGAAAGCCCAACAACTCTGATCTAGCAAAGTCTGAATCCAACAAATTGAAGAGCATCACCTGAAAAATGTTAGGATATGCAGTTGAGATGAGCGCTGTTTTGTGGGTGGGGGATGCAGGGCATTATCTATGATCTTCCTTCATGATGTGCTTTATCTTACTGTCCCCCCCCACTTTATCTTACTCTCTTTGTCATAGGTTTTCCTCTCTCTGTTTTTATGGCTGATCTGTACTCTACATCCCAAAGGAGATGTGAAGGCCAGTGATGACAATTGGTGCTCTTTATCCTTGTACATACTTTCTTGAAAAAGTCAGGGAAACAGATAGAAAGAGTAAGAAGCAGGAGCAGTATCAGAAGGTTCTGTGGTCATCGGAAAGCCTGTCCTAAAAAGAAGGGTTTGGCAAGGAGCAGATTAAAAACCAACGATGGATCACACACTTTTAGCATATGTGCACATCAAACAGATTCGTTACTGTAGATACATTCCATGTCAGATGCCCAGAAATACTTGGGAGGAGTGTTACTCTAACAATACAAACACTGCAGGAATTAGCAATTTATACTATGATAGGTTTGAAAAATAAAAGGGACTGAAAATCATTCAGAAATGTACATAATGAATAAGCGCTTGCATATTTATTTGATTCTGATGCCACCTGACTCCATCAATGAATCAGAGTTAGTGACTCAGATTCCCACACACATATTTTGATTTTATAATGCTGTATTTAAAACGCAATTTCCCTTATATATTGAGAGCCAAAACTGCAAATACTAAATGGCATGACATGTGATTTGAATTGTATATTCCCTCACACTTAGTCAGTATCCCAAAGCATTGTCAAAAACTATACAAGCTTTTGTGGAAGATTTTTCTGAACTCTTGTTTTAGTTTTTTAGTGCATGATGAATATGCTAATTGCAAAGAAGTTTTTGATGGATTGTCAAGCAGCTCCTCATTGCTAACTAAAACTGCCAGTATAGAAGCAACTATAAAGAATACCATGTCTGTTGAGGTTCAGTTCAGGGGTGGGTTTCTCGCCCCGTTCCAACCGGATCGGTTGGAACGAGGCCGGCGGCGTCCTCGCGCACGCACATGGCGCGCGCATGCGTACTAGCATCTGCGCGATGCTCCAGCTGCTCCTGGAGGATCACGCAGGTGTTCTGCGCATGCGTGGAAAGCGCGAAATTCGAAAAAACCGGGTAAGGAGCGGGCGCAGGTGTGTGGGTGCGCGTGCGCGGGTGTGCGGGCGCGCGCGGGCGGTGCCTTCGCCGTTCCCGGAAGTTACTTCGGTGACCAACCGGATCGCAGGGACCGGTGTGAACCGGTCGAAACCCACCCCTGGTTCAGTTGATGATTTTTCAAGGCTTTTAAAATATCAGGCTCAAGAACTGTTAACCTGTCCATTTCCAAACTTTCTTTGTGCAACCATAAGTTAACCAGAATCTTGACAAAGTCTGGTTTTTCTGGAGGTCCAGTAAGGGTCAGAGTTACTACCTTTTTTTAAAAAAAGGTTTATCACTAGGTGACTAAAAGATTAAGGACAGTCATGTCCAGTCAGTACTTGGCCTGTACACTAGACAGGAAGTAAAAATAAGAGGAAGAAGGCAAGGACAAACCATTTCTTTATTGGGATCAAGAAAATAATGTAGCTGTGTCCCTGTAAATCATTAGAATAGCACGTGATTTGAAGGTAACTTTGCCTTTATCAAGGAAGTAATCTTTAAATCGATAAATCTGAATTATTTAGTTCATTTAATCCATTATTTTTTTACGCACTTTCCCCTCATCCTACTTGATATAGTATTATTTGTTTGCATGTGTGCTTGATTGCATATGTATTTATGGACTCAGTAAGAAAGTCAAAAAGCCAGTTAAGAACCAGTTGAATGCTCTGGCATTGTCTATGAGATTGAACTGGTTCTTAACTGGTTTTTAACATTTGCTATAGTCCACAGTTATAGTCAACAGTCAGTGGTCTCTAACTCTTGATATAAATGACTAAATAGTTTTAATGCATGTACTTTGTTATAGCATGGGGTACAGTCTTGTCTACGATCCTGAGTATATATAGGGAGGAATTAGACTGACCTTATTCAGTCCAGATTCCAACATATTAATCACAACACACACGCACATATGAGAGGGAGAAGGAGAGAAGGATGGAGGAGGGGGCTAACAATCAGAAGGGCATTATTAGCAGTACTAGCAAACATTAAGATTTCTTGAGAATAACAAATAGTCATATTTTATTTATTTGCAATCAGTGTCATTTGAGAATTCTATGTCTGCGCATGTGATGAACACCAGATGGTGACTAGCAGCTGATGTTTTGCAGCTTGCCATGGCAACTCATCACCATTTTTCAAATGGCATGATGATAAATTGATTGAGAGTTCAGATAATTTGGTACGACCTTTGGGAAGTTGTGTGGCCTGTTAAGATCAGATTACCAACTCAGTTCTCTAACTTGGCCAGGGTAAACAGAGCCTTGTACTTAATCCTGCTAATTTCCCAATCTTTAAATCACTTAAATTACTTCCTTAAATTTATGTTACTAGATTTGAAATAGCATGCACAGGAAGATAATTGGAAATTTGGAATATTGTTCACTTTCTGAGCCATTGGACTGGGACTATCACAATGACACCAGGCTGACCATCTGTCTCCATGTGTAGTTGCTTGGCCCTACGTTTGTGGCACCTTTTATGTTCAGTGATGTGGGATAAACTTTGTTACAGTTAGTAAACCTATTTTGGAATAAACATAAAACTCTGTGTAGAATGATAGAATCATAATTTGAAAGGGGGCATTTATATCATCAAGTCCAACATCCCCTCAGTGCAGAAATCCAATTTAAAACGTTCTAGATAAACTACTTAACCTCTCCCCAAAGTCTCCACATCTGACTATACTGTATTCGGCAAAGGGGAATTTGCTTTATGGAATGTTTCTAGGTTGCACTATCAAGCTATTCTTAGGTTAAACATTTTTCTAACATTTAGTCAGAATTTGTAAAACAGCCTTTCTAGCTTGATATCTTGAATTTAGGTTAACTTCAGCTTCCACAGATTATCAGCCAATATTGTATACATTGGCTGAAAAGTATGAAAGGTGAAAGTTCAAGATATTTTCAGCATGAAGTTGGGTTGATAACTTTGGGCCTTTACTCTCTGTCAGCCCAACTCATTTGATAGGGTTGTTGTTGTGAGGAAAATTGAAGGAATATTAGGTATGTTCACCACCTTGAGTTATTTATAAAAAAATAATAAAGGCAGAATATAAAGAATAAATGTATAAAGAAGTCAAAAGAAAGCTAGTAAGAACATACAAGGCTGTCTTATATCTTTAGTAAGAGGTTTGCTCCACCGAATGGGCTGGTTTACTGTAGAGGTAAGGCACCAGGTTAGAAACCAGGACGCTATAAATTCTAGTTCTGTATTACATAACTTCAAGTTTTATTAGTTTATCAAACTATAAAATATGAAGAAAAATGAAAATTATGGGAAACAGAAAGAAACCAGGACACCATGAGTTCTAATTCTGCATTATACACCAAGGTGACCCAGTTACTCTCTCTCAACCCTGGGAAGGAGGCAATGGTAAACCACTAATACCACTTTATAAAACCTTAGTATGACCACATCTAGAACACTGCATCCAGTTTTGGTCACCATACTATAAAAAAGAAGTTGAGACTCTAGAAAAAGTGCAGAGAAGAGCAACCAATATGATTAGGGGGCTGGAGGCTGAAACATATGATGAACGTGTGCCAGAACTGGGCATGGCTAGTCTAGTGAAGAGAAGGATCAGGGGAGACATGATAGCAGTGTTCCAATATTTGAGGGGCTGCCACAGAGAGGATGGGGGTCAAACTATTTTACAAAACACCTAAAGGCCAGTCAAGGAATAATGGATAGAAATTGAACAAGAAGCGATTCAACCTGGGAATAAGGAGAAATTTTCTGACAGTGAGGTCAATCAACAAATGGAACAGCTTGCCTTCAGAAGTTGTGGGAGCTTTAGCATTGGAAGATTTCAAGCCATCTATCAGAAATGGTGTAGGGTCTGCTTGGGCAGGGGGTTGGACTAGATGACTTGCAGTGTCCCTTCCAACTCTGTTAATCTGTTAATTACTTCTGAAAATTTTGTCAAGAAAACCACAGGAACTGGTCCAGGTAATTGCCAGGAGTAAGACACAAAAATAAATAAATTGTTCCACCTTGTTCAGTGCTTTTCTCCAGGGTTTTAAACAACTTTATTTTCTAACCCAACCTGGACATGAAAAGAACAGCACCAAATGCCTTCTGCTTGCAGATAATTCAGTCTTTTTATGTGATGGCTCTTTGATGTATCATTAAAGAGAAATGGGGAGGTTTATATTGAGGAAAAGTGATAACCAGAGGGAAGTAAAAAGGAGTGAAAAGCGAAAAGAAAGAGATTCAAAGTGTCTGAAAGTCTTTCTTATTATCTCACCTATCAGTAAGGATCTTATGCATACAAACAAGCTTCACTCTCCCAAAGCTTTCTTTGGTTTAAATGGCTGTGTATTTGAGAAAAAGCTGTGTATTGTGCTCTTTAAATCTAGACAGGTTTCAGATTAATTACACCTTGATTTTTGCTTCACATGGCTGTGTCCCTCAAAGAAGGAAAAAAGGACCAAATCTTTTAGTATATTTTACTTTATTTTCTTTAGTTTACTTTACTTTATTGTCATTGCATATGGTACAATGAAATTAAATACTGCCTTATATAACTATAAAAATAAAAACATAAACATACATCCTTTACATTCTGCATACTTGAAATTGAAAACCTGATATTGCACTATGCCATAGAATTCAATATGGTTACTGCTCTGGGATAAAAGCTGTTTTTCAGCCTATTTGTCCTTGTTTTTATTATCGTGTACCGTCTGCCAGATGGTAATAGTTCAAAAAAAGTGTCCCCGGGATGAGATGGATCTTTAAGAATATTTTGAACTGTGTTAAGGCAGCGGGAGCCATAAAGCTCTTCCAAAGAAGGGAGAGAGCAACCAATGATCCTCTGGGCAATGATGTTGACGCTCTGGAGTGCTGTGCAATTGCCAAACCATACACAGATGCAGTAAGTTAAAATACTCTCTATGGTGAAGTGGTAGAAGGCCACCAGCAGTTTTTCATTCAGTTGTTGTTTCCTGAGAAGTCTCAGGTAGAATAATGTCTGCTGGGCCCCTTTGACCAGTGCTGCAATGTGAGTGCCCCAGGTCTGGTCCTCTTTTATTGTTTAATCCAAATCTATTGTTTTGTAGTGAATAAATATGATAAATCATGGTATGATATAACACGGACCCTGGTTTCTCATATGTAGCACTGCCTTATTGCTTTGGTAATAGGATATGGCGAGTGTTTGATTTGGAGTTTCTTTGAAGGTGGCAAATATTATCATTTTAATGTGTGGTTGTTGATGTTTCTGTGCCATGGGGCATAATAGCTTTTTTTTTTTTGGCTTAAAGCCTAAAGATTTCAGGCTGCTCTGCCAATATTCTGATGGTTTGGATAAGTGAACGATCTGCATTTGGCAATGGATATTTTCAACACTAATTCCCCAAATTCAGTTTGCAAGTTTCATTTCATTTTATTTTTTTTGTTTCCTGTAATATCAATTGGCAACTGTAGTTGTTTGGAAAATATTGTTTGGCAGCCAATAGAATGAAAGATTTTTTTTAAAAAAAAACAATTCTGCCAGATGCTGAATATTTTGGGCAACATTTTGTTTTTGTTTCATTTTGTTTTTGCCCAGCACTTACCTTATGTGATTTTAATATCCTGGATGTTTCCACATTGGTTTAGATGGGCCACTACAGTTGAACAAAGAAAACCAAAACACAATCAAAACCTTTCAATCTTAGGGACACACTTGGATGGCGCCTAGAAACCCAAACATTTGGAGAAGTTACTTTAATTTAATTCAAACCAAGACCATAAATAAAACTCTGTGTGGCTCAGATCTTAGCAGCAGCCTTGTTAGGAAAAAATGGGCACTGGTGCAACCAAAAGCATTAACCTTGAAAATCAAAAATCCCTGGCTTTTTACTAAAACAAATTTCCAAGATACGCTGCTTACTTTGAAAAGAATATAAAGGAATACAGCAAACCTTTCCATGATAACTAATGGAAAATAAATTGCATCCAGAATTCTGTGTATTCTTATTATCGGGGGCAAGGGGATGATAATTGGATTTGTATCTCATCTTTTCATTAAAAATCGCCAGTTATTATGCAATAAAATGCAAATAAAATAAAATTTCATGCCTAAAACATGAAAAATGATTAATTTAAAAACATAAGTATCCATGAGATTAAAACATACATTAACTACAAGTAACCTTGAAAGCCAAATATCTGTCTGGAATCTATCATCTGTCTGTCTGTCTGTCTGTCTGTCTGTCTGTCTGTCTGTCTGTCTGTCTGTCTGCAGTTGAAAGAATTGTAGAAAAGGTATTGAATCTCTTTCTCTGACATGAAGTTCTGGAGCTTTGGAGCAGTCATGAGGAAGGCCCTGCTACAGTGGGCCCAGGGACCAACTCTGTGTAGAGAGGAGACTTTTCTGAAGACCAGAGAGGGCGTGGTTTCACAGGCTGCCTGCATCCTGTGGATGGTGCTTGCTTGTTGGACTGGTTTGGTCCATGGACTGTGGGTTGGGGACCCCTACTCTATTACATGTGTCTCTGCATTGTGCAAAAGAGTGAAGGGCCTCTCTTATAAGGGAACACATTATTTCAAATATCCAAAGGGCATTATAGAAACTACTCTGAACTTTGCAGAATCAATTTTACTGTAAGGTTAATTGCTTCAAGCCACAAATGTTGGGAGGCAAGGAATGGAAGATGTAGTGCATGCACTGTGAAGTTTTCCCCATCATCCCTTAAACTACTATGTCACCCTCAAGAAAATACCATGCCCAGTAACAGAATAGTGAAGAGTGGCTGCATATTATCAATCTAAGTATGATTTGATGATGATGATGATGTTTGTCCATCGTGTTCAAAAAGGACCTTGACATCTAACAGGTTGTGACCCATCTATGATGTGTCCACAGGTACCTGGTAAGACCTATATGGGCATGAAATGTTCTGCCACATGTTGGACAAACATATGTGGGCACCATTGTTGCACCATTTGCAGCTCTGGCTTTGCGGAGGGCTTACTTCTCTTGTACTGTGGTTGTTCTTCTGCTCTCAGATGTCTGGCAGCCTTGGTGGATCAGTGTGCGCCATGTTGATCGATCTTGTGTCAGGGTTTCCCAGGAGGTGGTGTCAATTTCCAGGGACTTGAAGGAGGCTTTCAACATATCTTTGTATCTTGTGTGATCATTTCCCTTGAGACAGCTCACCATAGAGGAGCTGTTTGGGGTGATGGTCTGGCATCCTTGCAACATGGCCTGCCCAGCATGTCTGGACTTTCATCAGCAGGGTGTGAACTGATGGCAGTCCTGTTCTGGAGAGGACTTCTGTGTCTGGCACCTTGTCCTGCCACTGGACCTCAGTATTCCATGGAGGCAGGTCATGTGGAAGTGGTTCAATTGCCTAGCATGCCTCCTGTATAGTCCACTGGCATACATCAGGATAGTTAGCACTACTACTCAGTAGACTTTGAGCTTTGTAGCAAGGCTTATTCCACGGTTGTCTAATTTAGAGTGGATTTAAAGCCTCATAGTTAGTGATAAAAATCACCTGGTTTTATGAACTACAGTATTACTTTGGTTTATTTGAATCATCTGCTTTTGGCCATTTTAGAAATCAAGGCATAGAAGAACCATGTTTTGCAGGTTTCCCTTCTCTTTAGTTGTCATAATTGTGCCAATTCATGGAGGCAAGACAAGTATATTTTAAAATAGTTGGGTAATGTCTTTGTTGTAGCGGCCGGGGAAAACTCCCCTGAAAAAACTTCTGAAGAACGAACAAGTTTGCATTCACTTCTCTGACATTTTTGGTCACCATAGAGCAATTATGGACATTATTACACACAAATGCACACTTAGATAGACATAGAAAGCAGAGATAAAAGAAATCTTGCTCATGTGCTACCGGTAGTCCTTGACTTATGTCCATAAATGTGCCTAGAATCATGGTTGTAAATCGTGCCAATTACTAAGTGGGCATACGACTGATCCAATTTTACAATATTTTTGCTGCAGTTGTTAAGCAAAGACGGTGGTTGTTAAGCTTGTAATTGTTAGGCATGTGGGAAAATTGGGAAATAATTTCCATGAAATAGAGTCCCACTCACTATGCTGGAGAAACCAAGGGATCTGTGGTTTGTCAGTTAATCTGCTGATTGGGTGAGTGAACCACTTGAGGTCAATTAGCTCAGTGCCTTTATAGTTCAATGTCCATTTCACGGAATGAATGTCAAATGATGGGCATTGATGTCCTAAGTGACACAATCTTATATTCAAAGCATATTTTGAAGCCATTTCAGAAAGTAGCATCTCACTTGTAACATTGAGTCAAACCATTCTGTCAATATTTATGACTCCCATCATTTAGTATACAGTACGAGGTACGAGTGTTTTGTTCAGCAATTTTTAGTGTTATCAGGGCTAGCCATCATTTTGATAATATTAAATTATCAAATGTTAAGGAAGCTTTAATATTCCACAGGCTAGGGAGTACTGTAAATTAAAAAAATAAAAGGAAATGTTCTTTGACACAAGAAATACCACCAAAGCTCAGATTAATTTATGAGGCCATCATTGAATCTTTTTGGAGTTTAATAAATATGGAGTTTAATAAATATGGAGTTTAATTGCAGGAGAGTCTAGAATTACCTTCTATTTATTTTACTTCTTTGAGGGAACTCTCTCTCTCTCTCTCTCTCTCTGTGTGTGTGTGTGTGTGTGTGTGTGTCCCTTTTCCTTTTTTTGTACTTGAGAATGGGGACAATATTGCATTAGATTCCTCAAACGCTGGAGTTTCTTCCTACATTGCTACAATCATGATAAGAGAATATTTTGAGTAGCTGCCTGTACCAAAAGCATGCTGCTAAGAGATCACAGCAAATGAGCTTGCTCTTGTATTTGGTACAGGGGCTATTCCACTGTCTTTTTAAATATTCCTCAGTTTAAATAAGAAAGAAGAACCTGATATGTATCAATAATGCAGTGAATATTAAATTAAAGAAATCTAGACGAATCCTTTGCAAGAAAAAGGGATCATATTCTTAATGCTGAAATTAAAAACAGACCATTGCATTATATCATCCCCCTAACTTTGAACTCAAAATCCCAGAATTGTCCACCAGAATTGGCCATGCTGATTAGTTATCCTAGAAATTATAATTGTAGCCCATCTGGAGGCCACCAGGTTGAAGAAACATGCTTTATAATTCTGCTGCATAAGGATTAAGTGTACTTATCTTTTGGAAGTGGTGAGAGTGTAACAAAAATGCTGTTCAGAAATGGAATCCACATTTTTGGGAGAAGAGAGACTGAAAGGTTTTCAGAATCTAGCCATGACTGATAAATTTGCTTCATTTGAACTTGTACAATGTTTTAAACATGTCTTGATGACAAAAGAGAGTCCTGTGTAATTAAGTTACAATTTTGTGATTTAAAGAAAAACACAAAGCCTGTAGTAATTGTATGTGAAAGCTGGCAATATGTCAAAGATAAATATACATCCATGCCAAAATGCTAGAAATAATTTTGAATAATAGGAAAATAATAATGCTAGGACTCACTCCTAGTTTATCCCGCCCAACGTCAGTTGTCTTTAAAGTGGACAATATTAAAAACTAGTTTAAACTTAAAATGAAAAGCTAGATTAATGTAGGATTAAACACTGAGAACCATAAATTGCATATTCTTTTTTGAGTGTTTTGATAATCATAGGTTTCAGAAATATGTGCCCTTTCATAACTGTAATTGTAATTTTTAGGCATTTTTCATGCAGACACGTTTTTCCTGTTAGTGTACATGTAAATCTGCCACTATAAGTCATCAAGCATTTTCACAATGACGATCTCACTTAAAAAAAAAAAAAGTAAAATTGCCAGGTAGCATCTCCTACTTGATTGAAATCCCTGTTCCCCAATACTCAAAAGCTGAGATTGTAGTCCCTTTCACCACTTGGAATCTTGCCTGCAATATCAAACATATGATTGTGGTATACTAGATACTAGATAAAGATTCCCACCCATGCATGCCATTCACATGGATATGTTGTGTTCTTTGGCCTGACTTTTGAGGTTGTTGAGAACATACTCTGTATTATTATTTATGCATCATTAGGGCTGCACAATGCATCTTGGTTGACTTCTGGATTAAAGCCTAAATGTCTCCTCCCAAGTAACTGCCATATTTGACTGTAAAAAATTATTGACTTATCAATAAATTTCTCTTTCTCTCTCTCATCTCCCTCTCTCTCTCCCCCTCTTTCCCTGGGTGTGTGTTTGTATGGCTCAAAATTGCTGTAACATCAATTATGGTCTCAGTACATTTTTATCATGATATCCTGCATTATTTGTATTCTTTGTGATTGAATTCGAAGTTATCAAATATCAGCAATATCTTTCAAGATAGTATTTGCAAGTCCTATTGGGCGTGGCCATATGACGAAAGAAGTCAGCATTCGAAAGGACCTCCAGGACTTAATACATTAAGATTGACCTCTGTGATGTTGCTTGAATGAGCCACTGGAGGGAGCTCAAGAACAATGTGATTTTGTTTTTATCAGTAGGGGGCTGAAAACACTTGCATCCCATCCTTAGTCACCCACCCCTAAATTTGGTAAACACAAAAGTTTGAATTTAAGTGCAATGATTTAAGAACGTGAAATATAGATGGGAAAAGTTAAAGTGAATCACATGTACATCATGTTTCTTTTTCAGTTGTTCAGTGTTACAAAAGAAATAAAGAGGAGACTCAGGAGAGAGATGATAGCAAACTTTCCAATAGCTGAAGGGCTGCCATGGGATAGAGTGCACTGATTTATTGTCCATAGCACCTGAGGGCAGGACAAGAAGCAATGGGTGGAAACTCATGAGAGAGACAAGCAATCTGGACCTAAGGAGAAATTTCTTGACAGTGAGAATGATTAATCAGTGGAAACAGAATTGGCTCCCAGAATTGTGGGTGTTCCATTGCTAGAGGTTTTCAAGAAAAGATTGGACAGCCATTTTCTGCGATGGTATAAGAACTTGGCCATAGGGTTGGATTAGAAGACTTCCAAGGATCCTTCTATGAAATTCTATGAAATTCTACTATGTAAAGATTGATGGAAGATTCCCAGAAATATCTGGATAGGTATAACTTCACGGAAGTTAATATAACCATAAGGTGAAGGTAAAGGTTCCCCACGCACATATGTGCTAGTCGTTCCTGACTCTAGGGGGTGGTGCTCATCTCTGTTTCAAAGCCGAAGAGCCAGTGCTGCCCAAAAACGTTTCCGTGGTCACGTGGCCGCCATGAGTAAACACCAAAGGAGCACGGAACGTTGTTACCTTCCCACCAAAGGTTGTTCCTATTTTTCTACTTGCATTTTTACAGGCTTTCAAATGGCTACATTGACAGAATCTGGGACAAGTAACGGGAACTCACTCCGTTATGTAGCACTAGGGATTCAAACCACTGAACTGATGACTTTTCTGATTGACAAGCTCAGTATCTTAGTCACTGAGCCACCACATCCCTCATTTATAACCATAGAGGAGTCCAATACATACAGTACATTGTTTGCACATGGCATTCATGTGGTTAACTAGCTCATAGGAATGCAGTGAGCAGAAGTGGTTCTGGTTTTGGATTGAGGTTAGGAGAGATCCACATTTGGCTAGGACCTTGGAGGAGAGGACCAGGCTAAGCCTGATGGTGGAGTCAAACACATCATTAGTTTGTATAGGTAGCCAGAAATAAACTTGCAGTACTTGTAAACTTTATTCTGGTTCTGACTTCTTGCACCTGACAGGTCTGTTTAAAGAGATCTTTCTTCAGCTATTAAGAATGATTTTAATTAAGCTTTTAGATGATTTTGGGCAGGCAAGATCAACCTATCTTACTTCACATAGCTTGGTGGTATGGCTTCAGATGAGAAATGGAGATAATATATGTTGCAATATATGGTACTCCATGAAAGATACCCATGCAGTCCAGTGCAAGGGGGATGATAATAGACATGGTAGTGAAATGATGCAAAAGCAATTAAAATTTGAACTTGAAGATTAGTAGGCAAATGAAACACAGAAGTCAAGAAAGACAAGCTAAAACCCAGAAGAAAGAGGACTATTGGGCAAAAATCTAAGTAGACTCTATTTCAGACAATCCATGTTGTATTGCATTTATATATGCTTTATTTTCATATCAGCCAGGTAGTAAAAACTTTCCTATAAATGTTTTAAAATAGCAAAATAATCCAAACCTATTCTCATTACAGTTGCAATCCCAAACCCACCTATCCAGCAATAGGCCCCATTTAATTGAATTCAATTTACTCCTGAATAGATATTGTTGGAAAGTAGTTATTAGAAAGTTGACCTAATGCCATTTAGCAAGGAAGGGTCAATTAGGACAGATAAGGAAGGAAAGAGAAGGAATGGTTATACTTGTAGCACCAGATATAACATGTACCAATTAGAAAGCGACAAACCAAACTATTCTTTATTAAGAAACTTAAACTTTAAGATTCTAGAATTAAACAGGTATCAATTGGCTAGTTTATTCATGACTACAAAAAGGATGGCACCCCTTGCCAGAGGACAAAGCTACACTTAATATTTGTGCTAATAAAGTTTTGAACTCTGATTTACAAAAGCTGGTGTTTGACTTGAGCAGTGTATGAAGCACAGGGAATAAATTTCTTCTTCCAACTTGTATAAATGACAGCAATGTAATAATAATAATAATAATAATCATAACAACAACAACAACAACAACAACAACAACAACAACTCCGCCGTTGCCGGTCCCAAGCCCGGATGAGAAAGGAGGAGGGTTGGGGTCAGGTTGGCATCTGGTCCCGTAAAAAAACACCCGCCAACCCATACAATATGGTGAAAAAAACAAATAAGAATTCCATACCGCATCAGTCGTCGCGCGGGTTAACAAGGGCCGCGGCGGATGTTGGGGTCCCTGGACATCCGTCGACAAGTGGGCTACAAGTGGACCAGCCAACAAAACGACAAAAATATCGTGCAGATGAAAACCGTGCCATAATGGCCTGTTACTACAACTCAGAGCCAGAAAAAAGAGGCTATTTAAAGCGAATGTATGAATTATGGAAACAACAATATCCAGATTCAAATGTTAGTGAACAACGACTAGCAGATCAAAGGCGATTTATTATACGGAATAAAGTATTTAGTGAAGTTGAACATGAGGAAATTCAGGCAAATTGCAAAACCCAAAAAATAATATCACAAGCGGAAATAACTGATATTCAAGACACAACTAAAGACATTATAGTAGAACTCCCAGAAGAAGCTCTCGGGGAGGAAATAACATCACCACCACTAGAACCAGTTATCACTGAACCAACTGATGAACTAACTCAAAACCAAAAAGAATTGAAGGATAATATCATGGAGCATTTTCTGCTTAATGAGGAAAGGCAATGTTTACCATCACTAAAAACTGTGCCTAAGAAAATTTTGGCCCCTATCATGAAAATGGTTAATGCAGTGTTTTCAACAATTGAACCGGGATCCATGTTGGAAACAAACCAGTTAATGTAAAGCGCAGCTGTAATAGTCACTAATGAACTAGGCATTAAAATTAAAGTACCTAGTCACACAACAGAAAAAGCATCAAAGCCAAAGTGGAAAATCCGTTTAGAACAAAAAATCAAAAAATTAAGGGCAGATGCTAGTAACTTAAAGAACATGCATGAGCAACGGCTTAAAAACAACAAAATCATAGATCGGCTAATCAGGAGATATAGATTGGATACAAGAAACATCAATGAAGCTGTAGAGATTGTAAAACAGCAGATAACAGCAACAGCTAGAAAAATTGAAAGATATGAGGCACGAATCATCCAATATAAACAAAATCAGCAATTTCAATCAGACCAACGGCGTTTTTATCAAAGTCTTAATGTGAATGGTGACACCAAAAGTGAAAAACCAGAAAAACAGGCCACAGTTGAATTCTGGAAAGAATTGTGGGAAAATGCAAAGGACTACAACAAGGAAGCAAAGTGGATACATGACTTTGAGAAAAGCATTGGCAACAAACAAATGCAAGTATTAGAAATAACAAGTAAGATGGTCAAAAATCGAGTTAAAAAGGTAAAGAATTGGACATCACCTGGAAAGGACCAATTACATGGTTTCTGGCTCAAATATCTGACCAGTTTACATGCAATATTGGCCAGGCAACTGAATGAAATTTTACAAAAGGGCCAAATTGATGAATGGTTGACAACTGGAAAAACATACTTGATTCAGAAAGATGCAACTAAAGGAACAACACCTGAAAGCTACAGACCAATAACATGCTTGCAAACAACCTTCAAATTACTCACAGGCATTATTGCAGATAACATGATGGATTATTTGGAAACAAACAACATCTTGCCAGTAGAGCAAAAAGGCAACAAAAGAAGGAGCAGGGGCACAAAAGATCAGCTTCTAATTGATAAAATGATATTAGAAAATTGTAAGAACAGAAAAACGAACTTGAATATGGTCTGAATTGATTACAAAAAGGCATTTGACTCACTGCCACATAGTTGGATCATAAAATGCTTAGAAACAACTGGCATTAACAAAAATATTACATCCTTTACTGAAAAGGCAATGAAACAATGGAGAACTGAGTTGGCAGTAGGGAATGAGATCTACGGAATGGTTAATATCAAGCGAGGAATTTTCCAGGGTGATTCACTTTCACCTCTTCTCTTCATCATCGCAATGATCCCACTATCAGTAATCTTTTTAAAAAAATGAAATTAGGCTACCAAACAGCCAAAGAAGCTGAAAAAATTTCGCATTTACTATATATGGATGATTTGAAACTCTATGGAAAGTCAAAAATAGAAATCCAATCATTGACAAACACAGTCTGAGTATTCAGCACCGATATTTCAATGCAGTTTGGCATGGAAAAATGCGCCACTGTATCCATAAAAAGGGGCAAAATCACTGCATGTGAGGGAATTGAAATGCCCAATGGCCAATTAATTAAATGCAAAGAAAATGAATCCTACAAATACTTAGGCATTCTGCAGTTGGATAACATCAAGCATGGAGAAGTAAAAACTATTGTCAGGCGAGAGTACACCAACAGAGTTAGGAAAATTTTGAAATCTAAATTGAATGGTGGAAATACAATCAAGGCCATAAATACCTGGGCAATACCAGTTATAAGATACACAGCTGGTATAGTTAACTGGACACAAGCTGATTTGGACCTTTTGGACCGAAAAACCAGGAAACTAATGACAATGCACTACAGTTTACATCCATGTGGTGATACTGATAGATTATATCTGCCCCGAAAATCAGGAGGCAGAGGATTATTACAAGTGAAGCAAACAGTTGAAGAAGAAAAACATGCACTGGCTGATTATTTAAAAGAAAGTCAAGAACATCTATTAATCGAAGTAAAGAACAAAAATCTACTGAAGGCCCAACAGACAAAGTCACCGAAAATCAGATGGTCAAGATCTTGTTGGGTTTCCGTATACAAACCGACAAAATACTGGCGCATAATACACCAGACATCACACTGGTTGAGAAAAATAAGGTCACAATCATAGACATCGCAATACCAGGTGATAGCAGGGTCGCCGAGAAGGAACATGAAAAAATCGCAAGATACCAGGACTTAAAAATCGAAATTCAACGACTATGGCACAAACCAGCAGTGATAATTCCAGTGGTAATTGGCACACTGGGTGCTATTCCAAAAGCACTGGAATTACATTTAAAACAGTTAAAAATTGACAAAATCACCATCAGTCCAATGCAAAAAGCCGCACTGCTTGGATCTGCACGCATATTACGAAAATACGTTACGACGTCCTAGGCCCCTGGGTGGGGCTCGACTAGTAATCAATGCCAAATACGGCGAAACAACTGGCCGCTGTGATACAATTGTATAATAATAATTCTAAATTGAATGGTAGAAATACAATCAAGGCCATAAATACCTGGGCAGTACCAGTTATAAAATACATAGCTGGTATAGTTAACTGGACACGAGCTGATTTGGACATTTTGGACCGAAAAACCAGGAAACTAATGACAATGCACTACAGTTTACATCCACATGGTGATACTGATAGATTATATCTGCCCCGAAAATCAGGAGGCAGAGGATTATTACAAGTGAAGCAAACAGTTGAAGAAGAAAAATAATGCACTGGCTGATTATTTAAAAGAAAGTCAAGAACATCTATTAATCGAAGTAAAGAACAAAAATCTACTGAAGGCCCAACAGACGAAACAAGAATACAGAAAAGATGTGATAAAATCAAGAATGGAGAGTTGACAGAACAAAGCACTGCATGGCCAATTTCTGGAAAAAATAAAAGATAAAGTGGACAGTGAACAAACTTGGTTATGGTTAACAACAGGTACATTAAAGAAAGAAACAGAGTCACTAATCCTGGCTGCGTAAAGAACAAGCTATCCGCACAAATGCCATTAAGGCCAAAATCGAAAAAGCCTCTGATGATGCCAAATGCAGACTTTGCAAAGAAGCTGATGAAACTGTTGATCACATACTCAGCTGCTGTAAAAAAATCGCGCAGACTGATTATAAATTGCGGCACAATTCAGTAGCACAAATGATCCATTGGAATTTGTGCAAAAATTATAATATTAAAACAGCAACAAACTGGTGGGAACATCAGCCTGAAAAAGTCACCGAAAATCAGATGGTCAAGATCTTGTGGGGTTTCTGTATACAAACGGACAAAATACTGGCGCATAATACACCAGACATCACGCTGGTTGAGAAAAATAAGGTCACAATCATAGACATCACAATACCAGGTGATAGCAGGGTCGCTGAGAAGGAACACGAAAAAACCGCAAAATACCAGGACTTAAAAATTGAAATTCAACTACTATGGCACAAACCAGCAGTGGTAATTCCAGTGGTAATTGGCACACTGGGTGCTATTCCAAAATCACTGGAATTACATTTAAAATAGTTAAAAATTGACAAAATCACCATCAGTCCAATGCAAAAAGCCGCACTGCTTGGATCTGCACGCATATTACGAAAATATGTTACAACGTCCTAGGCCCCTGGATGGGGCCCGACTAGTAATCAATGCCAAATCTGGCGAAACAACTGGCAGCTGTGATACAATTGTATAATAATAATAATAATAATAATACCACCAACAGCAAATGTCACCTCTGTAATGAGAAAGATGAGACAGTCGACCACTTGATCAGCAAAATTTCACAAACTGACTACCTACAACGCCATGACCGCATTGCTAAGATTATTCACTGGAAATTGTGCCAAAAGTCTGGATTTGAGTTCAGCAAAAACTACTGGGACCATCAGGTTGAGAAGGTTTTAGAGAATGAGAAATTCAAGATCTTGTGGGACTTCAGAATCCAGACTGACAGGCACTTGGCCTACAACATACCTGACATAACAATAATTGAAAAGAAAAAAGTATGGTTCATTGACATTGCAATACCTGGTGATGCACAAATTGAAGATAAACAGCAAGAAAAAAATCACAAAATACTGGGACTTGCAAATTGAGGTTGAGCGACTGTGGAAAAAGAAATCATGTGTTGTCCCAATTATAACTGGAGCCCTTGGAGCAATACCTAAAGGGCTACCTCACTATCTGGAAATTCTAAATTTACCTGACTTGAACATTCTGCTTCTACAAAAAACCACCCTACTTGGAACAGCTTATATCCTCTGACGTTACCTTAACAGTTCCTAGGTCCTTGGTTAGGACTCGAGCTGTTGAGCTACCAACCAGCCCCAAAGGCTGTGAATCTCACCAAAGATTAACCACTTAATAATAATATAAACAGAAATATGAAATCACAGCTGCCAGTTCTTTAGTTGACGTTACCTCTCATATGCATTAAGCCCTTCCCAAGAACCTAAGATGTCATAATGTATCAGCAGAGTATAAGTGTGGCCTTTTGCAATTGACAGATGGAAATTTTCCCAATGTGCAGATTTTCTAAGTGCCATGCAAAAAATTTTTTTGGGGGGGAGGGGTATGACATCCAGGGCTCCAATAACGATTGAGACCAACACAGCCAGTTTATGTCATAATCTTTCAACTTCAATTTTCAGATCTTGATATTTATTGCCACATCAATTATCCATACTTTCTTCTTTACAACCACAGTTATTAAAAATGTGTTGTGGCTGGTCATTCCAATAATTTTTTGGAAAAAGAGAGGCAACCCGAAACCTGTGCAATCCCCAAATCCCAGTAGATCCTGTAATCAAAATGTGGTTAATAAACTGACAAATCACAAGGCATTAACTTTTCCATCTTTCTCAACATCCACCCCCAAAAAACCACAATCAGAAAAGACAACCTTTTAAAGTCTGCCACCACCATCTAAACTCCCAAAAAAATGCAAGATTCTAAGACCTTTAAATATTTTTAAATGGTGGGTTCAATAAGGAAATTTTTGTCTTAACCAAAAAGCAAAAAGGAAGAGTTCAAGTGTTATTGAAAAGAAAGCTCTCTCATTTTTTGACATTTTTTGACAGTTTTGTTCTAGCACTATTTTCAGACTGATGTATGCATAATGCACTTTAGGAATCAAGGTGTGGTTTTTTTTTAAGGGGAAAATACTGAGCTGGATCATTTAAACATACTGTATATGGGGTACATAGCACAATACCAATCAATAACTTCTAGGTATGTCTAACTCTGGCTCAGTGTTTTTTCCCTCATTATATCTGTGTTTTCGCATGTTAATATTTTTAAAATAAAATATTATTTAAAATAAAATATAAAATAAAATAAAACTAAATAAAATTTGGAAAAGTTGGATAATTGAGTAGGATAAGTGTCAGTTTTATATTGTTATTTTTTTAAAAAAAAATAAAAAAGGTTAAGATAACCATAGAGAGATTTTTTCTCTTTCTTTCTATACACAGAAATAAATTTCTGGAGAAGCTTTTGCGGAATATGAATGTTAAAATGTTAATATTTATGAAACATATTTTTATTTTAAACTATTGAATTTTTAAGAAACAGAATCTAACACCAGAGAATTTCCTTGAGATGTCTAACCTGAGCTTTTTTGATCCCACCCTTAATACTACCCTCTGTCCTGTAGGTGATCAGGATATAACAAACAGATTTCTGTACAATATTAGTCCCTGTATCTAACCTTGTAAATGAATAATATGTGACATTAATACAAACATTAATGATTCCTGGTTGTTTAGAATTGCTGAAAACAGGACAGAAAGTTAATGAAGGGGAAAACATGATGCCAATTAAGATATGATAACAAGAAAACAATAACAATGATAGGATAGGATTTAAAAAATGCTTTTGCCAAAAAAATAAAGGCCAGTTTTGTGTTGTGGTTAAGCTAGAATCCAGAAGACTCTGAGTTCTAGTCCTGCCTTAGTCATGAAAGCCAACTGGGTGACTTTGGGCCAATGACTGTCTCTCACTCCATCTGACCTTACAGGGTTGTTGTTATGGGAAAAATAGATGGAAGAAATATTAGATATGATTGCCACCTTGAGTGGTATATGAAAATGAAATGGGATTAAAAAAAACTGTTTAAAAGCTGCAGTGTCTCTTTCAGTACAAGGCAAGCAAATCTTCCTACTTTTGAATAGGTAGATGGGATTAAAATATGGCTAAGATAGCTAAATACAAAGGGAAACCTGGCTTTTATTGGTTGCAGAGTTAAGGAAAAATTGCTTGGAATTCTTCCTTCCACATATTTATTAAATGTACAGCTTCAGTGCTCCTTTTACCAATTTATGTTAAAAATTTATAATACACAAATGTTTGCTATGTACATTTAGTAGCTGCATATCATATAAAATCATCAAACAAAACCTTTCAGGACATGATGGGTAAAACTCCTAACTTAGTGTTAAACAAAGAACTGGGCCGATAAACAATGGCGATTTGGATTTCATGCATTCTATCTTTTTTTTTTTACAGGAACAGTCATATTTTTTAAAAGTTGCTCCTTGCTTCTACTTACCTGTAGTGATTTTTTTCCTGAACAGGGAAAACCTATAATGATAGGGGAAACAAAAGAAGACTAAAAGTCTTTGTATGTACACCCAGAAACAAAGAGGAAAAACAACCTTCTTCTTCAATATAAGCTGTGACAAACCAATCATCTGCAGCCTCTTCATCTTCCTATCTTCAATAGTGTGGATCTCTGATTTCACACCTCACATCAACTGTCACGTATCTACAGTAATAAAAAACAAATGCGGCATATGTACTACAGATGGGAAAAAGGAAATGGAGCATTTAGTATGTTCCCAAGCTGCTATACTTCCCAGCTGTTTATAATTGGCGATTCTCTTTTCAGATGCTTGCAATTTCTTGGAATTCATGCCTCAACCAAAGATTTTCTCTTCATGTTACGTGTTTGCGGCACATTGGCATAGAAAGTAGTTTATTGTTCTACTGTTGGTACAGGAGTGGTACTTCCTCAGTATCAGTGGTTAAAATCTAGGAAATACACACTGCATTTATAACAGCTTGATTGGCAGTTCTACCATTTTTCTAAGCAGATTGGAAAATGTTTTTGTAATGTTTAATGTAAAATATTAACTTGACAATCCTATTTTTTTAGAGGTACCTTTCAAATCAAGTTGACTTTAATTTTGTTTCTGACTCAACTCAGTAAAAAAGCAATTCTACATATTTTCTTTTTCAAATTAATAGTTGGATTAAATATAGCTGCTCGTAGAAAACTCTTGGAGTCTTACACAAAAGCTTTCTTTTACATAAGATTATTATACTCATTTTTAATTATTTATTTAACAATCAATTTTTTTAGATTAGAAGAAATTGTTTTAACTCTTATATAATTTGAATAATATTAGCCACAGTTCTTAATTAATGTCTGATAATCTCATTTGGACTTACTTTAGTATCGACCATGTACAACATTTAATATGCAGATTTAAACCACTGTGATTTTAGAAATTAACAGCACATTTTTTTTGTTTTTTGTTTCATTGTTGTTTTCTTTCCCCCTTTTATTTTTTTTTGTTCATTCTGTGATTGTATTTCTAAGGTTAATACAATATTGCAATAAAATATATGTTATACAATACAGAATAAATGTACAACACTATATTGATAAAACATCATAAAACTGAATCATAATAACTTTTTATTAATGCTATTAATGTAGATTGATGTTGACGAAAGTTTGATTACTTGTCTTACTGACTTCATGAAATTCCTCAGGAGATTAAGAACATGAAAATTAATGCCACAGAATTAGAATACCATGTGTAACAATATTCCAGTACATAAACTAAATTAAATTAAATTAAATTAAAGTTCTTCTCTTGCCAAGGAGATACTTGGCTCTTCCTTTCCCAAAAGTTGTGGGTTATTTTGTCATCAAGAGTTTGTTTTGAGGTCAGTTTGCTTAGTGATAAAAGCTCATATTAGTTCAGAATTGTATTTTGTTAGTCATAGTGGTCAACCAGATGCCTCTGGAGTGTCTTCAAGCAGGGGAGAAAACTATATCCTTCTTCCATTATTGTTCCTCTGCGGCAGATAATTTGTGAAGACTTCCTGTCTCTTCATTATTATGCTAATTTTAACCCTTCTCTTTCTTTCTAGAGGCCTGAAGGAATCACTTTCCAGGAGATTCCGTATTTCTACCACTTTTATCCAATCCAGATGTTTTCCTATCTTTTTTTCTCCTTTGGTTCCCAAAACATACTGTATTTTTTGGACTATAAGAGGGACTTTCCCCAGCCAAAAAAGGGGGTGGAAATGTCTGTGCGTCTTATACAGCAAATGTTACTAAAGCCCTGCCCACCCACCCACTGGTCCCCACCTTTCAGCCTTCATCTTTTGGCCTCTGCCTCCCAGCAATTTACCTCCTAACAGCAAACAGCAAACAGCCTGGTCAGCTTCAGCACAGCCTGATTTAGCATGAGCAGCTGATTGGCAGTTGGATCTGCCTCCTGTAATACCACTGATCAGTTATTCCAGGCTGTGGGGATTGCTGCCACCTATCGGCACCTCCACGCACCTTATTTTCAGCCTCCACACATCCCGTTTTTGGTCCATCCCAGGCAGAAGGGATAGGTGTACTCTTCTCTTTTCTATATACCTTGTATCACTTATATCATGAAGGATTTGCTTTTATATAATTTCATTATCTTTCTGAAGATTGCCGTCTTCATTTTTCCAACCTTGGAGAATGTGTCTCCTCTTATACCCTTTGCTCAGTTTATTCCCAACTATCACAATTATGTTCTCTTTGAATTGGGACATGACATACTATTTTACTAAGGCTAAAAAAAAAAGGAAGTGAATGTCTATGGATATTCTCAATCATCAAGTTGTTCCAAAGGTGCTGTTCCAAAAGGCAACTGGTCTTTCTTGGGTTTTTTCTTTGAAAATATTTCACTTATCATCCAAGAAACTTCTTCAATTCTAACTTGTGATTCTCTACCACTTAGTTAGAACTGAAGAAACTTCTTGGATGAAAAGTAAAACATTTTCAAAGAAAAACACCCCAGGAAAGTCCAGTTGTCTTTTAGATAAAGCACCCGTGTATCAGAGGTGAGTAGTACCAATAAAGGAGAATATTTGTCACTCAGGGTTGAAATGTTGCTCTCTGAGCTTGCTTGTTTTCTTGCAAACACTTCATTACCCTAACTAGGTAATGTCATCAGTGCTAGTAAGGAGTGCTGCTTGCTGTCAGTTTATATTCTAGTGTCTTGCCTCTCTGTGTGGGTGGGTTGGGTCTTAGAGATTTTTTTATTGGAATGTTTACTGATGGCTCTTTGGCAGTTCCTTGATTGGGCTATTGTTGGTCTGAAATTGACTTTGGAGTTAATCTATGCTGCTCTGTGTGTCTTTGCATAGTGTGTAGATGTTGTTAATATCTATGTATCTATTGATGGCTGATTTGTCAGAGGGCCAGGTGTCTAGGAATTTCCTGGCATTTTTGGACTTGGCCTAGTCTAGGATTGTCACATTTTCCCAATTTAAACTATGGTTAAATCTGTCTATATGTTGTGAAATTAAAGAATTTTCATCATGTCTTCTGACTGCCAGTTGATGTTCATGAATGTGTTCTGCCGGTTTGTCTTACATAGTGATTGTTGTAGTTCTTACGTTGTGTGTTGTAGATGATTCCTGTTATTTCTCTGGGGTTGTTGGGTCTTTTGGTTTGCTTAAGATGTTTTGAAGGGCTTTAGTTCACCCGTGTGCTATGCTGATTCCATATGGTTGCAGTAGTCTATTTCTGGGTTCCTGAGATGCTCTTGATGTATGCAGGGGTAGTATTCACTTACTTTCCCCACCGGTTTGCAAATGTGAGAATGCATGTGCACACTCGTCCGCACATGTGCCCCGTCCATGCATGTGCTTGGCCTTCTGTACATATGCTTTAGCCTGAACATGTGCCTTAATAGGACGGCATAGAGCGGGGGAGCGGGGTGGGGGCAGAGAGGCGAGGCCACCTGCAATTTCCACTATTGGTTCAGGTGAACTGGTCTGAACCAGCTGAATACAGCTTCTCTTGTGGGAGGTTGGGTTGTTGCTTTGGTAGTGGAGCACCTGGTTACCATGGTTGGTAGTCATGGGTGGTAGTGATAGGCATTCATTAGCCAGAGGGGAAAAATTAAGGTGGGGAGAGGGCTACAATCAAGCTTGCAGTGTCAAGACATGTGCTTTTCATTCTTTATTGCAGTCACTGTAACATACATATATCATTAGTGCTTTTGTCTTAGATGTGACTTCTAGGAAAGCAAGTGTAGAGTACTTGCAATCTGTACTTATTAGTTGGAACTTCTCAAAGGCTGAGTTTGGTGATTAAATAGCCCAGGCCATTGAATTATTACCATATAGCAGAGATGTCTAGAGACTGGCCATTAAGAAACAGGATACCTTAAGGAAATATTGATTGCTTTGCATTTATTTTACTATACAGTGTAACAGTTTCACTTCCATGTTTTTCTATGCATTTCAGATGTATATCTCACAAAAAGCAAAGAATCTTGAGAATCTTTACAGAAAAATACGTTGACTGTGATTTCATTGATAGGTTGTTCAAAATGTGGGCATCCCTAGTGTATTACTTAATGTTACATATGAATAAGGCCACTATGGATTATTTAACATATTGTGTTTAAAGAAATAATGATTTAGGATGCCACATATCCTAGCCTCTATTGATTGTATTTGAATCCTGAAATCAGCCTGTGCCAGAAGCAAACGCTTTAACATCATGACTGCACAGAATTTCGGGCATTTTCTTTAAAAAAATTAGTTTGCAGAGTGTTACCCTAGTGTAGGTTACATTCTCTGCTAACTCTTGGGCTACAGTTTCTCACTTATTGGTGATTATAAATTGACTTTATTGTGTAGCTTCTAATGTGGGTGATATTTATTGTATTTTTGAGCATTACAAACATCAGGACATGAAGATGAACTCCTGTCTTTATCTTCTGGTTTGTTTCCTTTTACCTTTCCCATTTTAACTTTGGTAGTTTAGGAATGGTCATTCCCTCAGCCACAAGTCATGTTCCACCCCCTTGGAAAGATTTGCCAATGCCTCAAGTGTAGGCATGACATTATTACCTGACTGTGCTATTATTATATTCATCGGGAAATATTAGGGATGATAGAAATTCACTAGACATGCCCAGCCTGTCATAATTTGTATATTTGAAACTCATCTTATATTTTCCTTATTTATGATACTTTTATTGTATATACCATGTTTCCCCCAAAATGAAACAGGGTCTTATTTTCTTTTGACCCCTGAAATAAGCACTTGGCCTTATTTTTGGGGAGGTCTTATTATTTTTGAGGTGCAGGAGGCGGCGAACGTGATCACCTCATGACTGCTGCTGTGTTGCAATATTTTGGGGGAGGGCTTATTTTCGAGCGAGGGTTTATTTTAGCACATGCACTCAAAAGCCCAAATGGGCTTATTATCCAGAGAGGTCTTATTTTCAGGGAAACAGGGTAACACTGAATATAAACTGACAGCAAACAGCACTTCTTACTAGCACTGATGATGTTACCTAGTTTGGGTAATGAAACGTCTGCAAGAAAACAAGCAAGTTCAGAGAGCACCAAGGACCCATCATTTCAACCCCGAGCTACAAATATTCTCCTTTATTGATACTTTTATAGTCACTATAGACCAGAATCTTTAAACTACACATTTTTGCATCGCCCCATTGAAACACTTAATTAAGGAATATAAGACTCATTAAATATAACTGATTTTCCTGCAGGCAGGCCCAAGATGCCATACTACTGCCAAAAGTGTCACTTCTTTTCAATTACCAAGCACTTTCATATAAAAACACTGTCCTGAACACGGCAGGCAGTTCACTAGCTTCTGGTTGACAACTGTTTTATCATAAACTGGGTGTGGCTAGGTGTCCTTTCTTTGCACTCACAGGTAAATTTCACTGTCTATATGACAACAGAAGGAACCAAGGGATTATTTTACAAGTATGTGACATGCAGAGAATGGATTTATTCACTGTTCTTTCAGTTACTTGGTTGTGGGGGAGAGATAATTCTAAATTAAAGCACTGTGACAGCAATTGCCCATCGCTGAACTAAAAAAAAAAACTAAGCAGAGCAGTTCAATTACTATGGGAAAGCAGGAAATGCTTTCTGGAAGAAGGCAGTGACATTGGTATAATACTTTACTATTAAAGCAAGGAAAATGGGGATGCTGCAAGGGTCATAAGGATAAAAAATAGCCATGTCCCTTTTTTCAGTGCATTGTAACTTTGAACGGTCATTAACAAACTGTTGGAAGTCAAGGACTACCTCTATTATAACCATATTTTTTATCACAAATTATTTAACTTGTCCTTCTTCAGTTTCAAACATCAGTAAAGGTTTATGCATTTTAGCAATTACATCTTCACCTTTGGTAAGCAATCTCATTTTAAAATCTGTCTTAGAATATTCAATACCACAAATTATTCTATCTACTGTATTTTTCAGAGTATAGGACGCACCAGAGTATAAGATGCACCAAGATTTTGAAGAGGCAAATTAAAAAAAAAGGTTTTTCACTCTACAGACTTCCCAAAAATGGCCCTTTTTTTGCAAAAATGGACCAATTTTTTGTCAAAAAAGGGGGTATGCATAGCCTTTAGGAGGCTTGTAGAGTGCTCCTGGGGGCTGGGGGGGCAAAAATGAGCATAAAATAGCCAATTTTTCCTCATTTTTGTCCTCCCTAGCCCCCAGGAGCACCGTGGAAGCCTCCTAAAGGCTATGCACAGCCATTTGTTCAAAGGGGGTGGGGTTTTGGGAGGCCAACAATGCTATATTCAATGTATAAGATGCACCCAGATTTTCAGCCTCTTTTTTGGTGGGGGGTGGTGTGTATTATATTCCAAAAAAATTGGTACATTAAATCTTTCTGATAACTCTGTATAAATACAGGGACGTCTGAACTTACGACTGCTCAAAGTTGCAACGGCACTGAAAAAAATGACTTAGGACTGATTTTCTCACTTACAACCATTGTCTGCCTCATCCCCACGGTCACATGATCAAAATTCGGACACTTGACGATAGTCATGTATTTATTGCACCTGAGTCCCAGAGTCATGTGATCACTGTTTCCCAGTTGGTTTCCCACAAAGTCAAAGGGAAAGCAAGATTCGCTTAATGACTGTATGATTCACTTTACAACTACAGTGCATTTTTTAAACAACTGTGGCATAAAAGGTCATAAAATGGAACAAAACTCACTGAACAATTGCTTTGCTTAGCAATGATAATTTGGGACTCCATTGTTGTAAATCAAGGACACCTGTAAGTCATTAATAACTGTGACCCTCTGCCATCAGTTGTTCTCTTGATTTAACCCAAGTTGATTAATGATGTTTGGAGAATCAACCAGGTCAGAGAAATACTCCAAGAGTTTTGCAGCTATCCAGTCCTGGTGATGTTGTCACCCTTGATAAGGCAAACCAGATCTCAGCTAATGTGGCTGTGTAGCCAAGAATTCTGTTTCTGATTACTCTTCTTGCTCAGTTCCATTTTAACTGAGCAAAAGTAATAATCCTATCCAGGTACATTTATCAATGCATGAATCAACTAGCTCCATGATTAATTGCTATCCCTGCTCATCATGAAGTGTGCCAACACTTATTCCCTTACCTCTGTGGCATTCACATTCATAACATGGATCCCTGCTGGGAAAGCATTTTACAGGAATGGCCCCAGGCTATCTTGAATGCTGCGCCATCAGGATTCCAGGTTGCATGTAAGAATTTAAACATGCAGCTATACATCTAAAGGTTCCCTTCCTGCAAAGGATCCCGTCAATCCAGTAGATTACATATTTTTGAAGGCATACACAATGTCACTTCCAATCTTCCTGGTGACTTGGAATTTATTAGTTTTGCTTTTCTTTCTTTCTTTCTTTCTTTCTTTCTTTCTTTCTTTCTTTCTTTCTTTCTTTCCTTCCTTCCTTCCTTCCTTCCTTCTTTCTTTTTTCATCTTTGAAGATCAGCATGGTTGCTTTTCAGTTGTATTTGAAAATGTATGAAATTGGGGAGATGGAATCCAGGAACCAACTGAATACGGGTTTGATTAACGTGTTTTACTTTTGGATGCTATTTTGCTTTTGAGCTGATGGTTGCTTTAAGTGTCATAAGATCATATGGAAAGCATAAGAACTATGCTAGATCAGGTCATCGACCCATTTTGTTCAGAATTTTTGTCACACAGTGGCAACTGGAGATGCTCATAAATCAGCATTGTAGGTCAACTGTAAGTTCTCATCACTTCTCAGAAATTAGTATTTAAGACATTCTCCTTATGAATCAGGAGAAAGTCAACAGACACCAGTATTAGTAGCCTTTGACAGCGTGATCCTCAAAGAATCTATCCAGTCCCCTTCCAAAATCATTTAAATTGTTTTTCATTAGTATAATTACTGGCCATGAATCCCACAATTGAACTATGTGCTGGTTGACAAACTATTTCCTTCTGTCGGTCATGAATCTCTCTGCATTTAGTGTCAGTGGATGACCTGGTGTTTTAACATCAAGACTAAGAGAGAGGTGTGTGTTTTTTCTCCCTTAAGTGCCATAAGTGTCATGTTACCATAACACACTTAACCGAAAATTAGCCTTGAAAACTAACACAGAGGGGATTTGTTTTAACCCCAAATAGCCCAGAAGCGGTTTGGGGAATTATCTACTTCCAACTCAATTGAAGCATCTGAACCAGTTTCTAAGATATCAATTACCACTTTCCTCTTCCAAGAAACAAAGTCCTAGAGAGCCTATGAGAATGGGCCCTCCCTCTATGAACTTCCTCCCCTTCCCTCATAAGCAGACAGGGAGGTGTAGATGGGAAGAAGATCCACCGGCTCTCTCCAGAGTAACACTGAGCTTGTTGTTGTTGTTATTACTTGCAAAGTCATGTGCGACCCATCGTGACCCCATGGACAATATTCCTTCAGGCCTTCCTGTCTTCTTCCATCCCCTGTAGTCCATTTAAGCTCATGCCGACTGCTTCAGAGACTCCATCCAGCCACCTCATTCTCTGAAGCCCCATTCTTCTTTTACCCTCAATCTTTCCCACCTAATTAGGTGGCCAAAGTATTTGAGTTTCATCTTCAGGATCTGGCCTTCTAAAGAGCAGCCAGGGTTGATCTCCTCTAGGACTGATTGGGTTGATCGCCTTGCAGTCCAAGGGACTCCTCCTCCAGCACCATAGTTCAAAGGCCTCAATTCTTTGGCACTCAGCCTTTCTTATGGTCCAACTTTCACAACCATACATTGCATCTGGGAAAACCATAGCCTTGAGTATACACACTTTTGTTGGCAGGATGAAGTCTCTGCTTTTTAGTATGCTGTCTAGATTTGCCATAGATTTTCTCCCCAGGAGCAAGCGTCTTTTAATTTCTTGGCTGCAATCCCCATCTGTGGTGATCTTGGAGCCCATGAAAATAAAATCTGTCACTACCTCCATTTCTTCTCCATCTATTTGCCAGGAATTGAGAGGGCTGGATGCCAAGATCTTAGTTTTCTTAATGTTGAGTTTCAAGCCAACTTTTGCACTCTCCTTCTTCACCCCCATCAAGAGGTTCTTTAGTTCCTCTTCACTTTCACTTGAGCTCTGTAAAAAATAAAAGAAAGGCTAGGTTGTGAGTGCAGCTTCCTTTCCCCTTTAGTAATGAGCAGGAGGTATTAGAACATGGTTGCTTGGCTGACTGACTAATTCTGCTCCACAGTTCATCAGGACCTGTCACATGAAGACAGCCTTAGAGGTATGGGTTTGAATAAAATCTGTAGAAAAGCATCAGGATTGTTGCATAGGCTCCAAATGAATGCCCACAAGAGGAGAAGAGTATAGAGGCAAAACGCTCTTGGGTTTGAAAGGCTGTTTGTGGTGTACAAGATGTTCATTGCCCCTTCCACCCTTTATCTCTCCTCTTGATGCTCAACAGCAGTTGGTCTAGAAGTCGTCCTTCAAAACATCCTTTATACCACCAGCTAGCGGGAAACTCTTTGCAGGGCTGTCTATAGGATTGGTGGATCAATAATGTGCCATTAAGTTGCTTCTGATCACCTACATTGATTTTCAATATTGATCATATTGATGATGATCTGTTTCGAACCTGGTCCTTCAGGACATCCAATGGTGTGCTCATCTCCACAGTAACAGAATCCATCCACCTTGCTCCTAGTCATTCTCCTCTTCTTTTTCCTTCCATCTTTCCCAAGAACCTTCTGCGGAGAAGAAAAATGTCATGACACAGTGGTGTTTCATTTTGATTTAGTGTACTATTTGAACTTAGTCATTTTCGTATGTGTAGGTTAAGAAGATTCATTGTTAAAATCGTCCACCTAGTGCCCACGATGCTGTGCCTGTGGTCAATAGGAATTGCATGCAACACGGATTTAAAAAGAACCCTGTGGTGGCTGCCATTTTCTCTTTTTTGACCACACACTGCAGACATCCCAGCCTTTGCCATTTTATCAGAATAATTAAACAACTGTACATGCCTGAGAAATGAAATTGTGCTTTCATTTTAAAAGGGGTATAGAATTGAAAGACATACTTGTAAAGGGCTGCTTCTAATTTTCTTGCTCCCTTTCCTAGCTGCTTCTTCTGACTTGGGCTGTAGCTTCACCTGTGTATTGCATACAATAGGAAGCTGTTGCTGATTACATTCTCTTTTGTGTTCAATTCACTAAGAATGGTGAGACTGATCTTAGGAAGCCCATAGAACAAGGGTCTCCAAACTTGACAACTTTAAGACTTGTGGACTTCAATTCCCAGAATCCCCTAGCCAGCATAGCTGCCATAGAGGAACTTTGCAGACAGTTGTAACCTGGATTGTTGAAGTCTGTCTTGCTGAAGTCACTGAGACTTTTTGATAAGTATGCCTACAATGGCAGCTCATAACTTTTCTTGAACACAAAGACTTGTATTCAGGATCTAATTAATACCAATAAAAGTTAGAACTGGTTATGCAGCATATTTAATGCTAATTTCAATTGGCCATATAATAACATAGTTGTCTTGATCAGTTTTCAGTCTTTGGTCAAGAAGTGCAGTGGTTAGAATGCAATATTGCAGGCTAACTCTGCCCACTGCCAGGAGTTCGATCCAGACTAGTTCAAGATTGTCTTATCCTTCCATCCTTCCGAGGTTGGTAAAATGAGGACACAGATTGTTAGGAGCAAATTTTGGGGGAATATTTTTCCCCTCAAAGTTCAGGTCTAGAGATGAAAATAAACTATACACATGTAAAAAAATGTACCAAAGGCAGCATAGCCTTGCAGATCAAGGATTTATTTCTATGAGCAGATTTAGCTATTCTGAACCTGTTCTTTATTCAAAGAAAGGAAGAAAAAGTTGCGGACAAACAGAGGAACAATAGACAAAGAATGTCCCTATTGTTTGTTAGTATTCCATCGTACTGTTAAACATGTGCTCCAGTTCTGAATATTGGATTTATAATGAAATGTGTGACTTTGTTGCACAATTTGCAGAAAGTTATAATTATCATAGTTTCCCTTTAAGACTTTTATATTTTCTTTAGAATGAAATGTGATGAAATGCAACGACTGCAGCTGTTACAAAAAAAAATGAAGTGGATTTACCTTATATATGCTGGTACATGCATACATAAATGCATATAAATATTAGCTACGGTTCATAGATTCTCTATGCTCACTTTGGAAATCTCATGTTTAACAAAAAAAAAAATCACAATTATTTGTAGTGGATGACAAAGATTAAGTCAATTGTTTTGATTCCCAGTTCTTTAAGGCATTTTTGTAGAGATAAGAATTCATAATTTCAAAGATTTTCCGAAGATTCTCCAATTCTGAACAATGAGGTTATTATCATCATTACTATTGTTTCTATATAATACTTGAAGGAAAAACAAAAAATGCACATAATAAAGCAAAATCAACTATAAATGAAAGTATGTTGTGAAATACTTTTTAAAAAAATCACCAGATTTCCTAGGTGGTAGTTCAGTAAGATTTCTCACATTGTGGATCTAAATTGTTTGTCCTTTATCATACCTCTGTAGTCACAATCATCGGTCACATAAATGGAAATAATACAATAATATTCATTCTCCTCAAAATGGGAATGATTTTGAGTTGACTTAAATAAAGCACAGGCATGCCCATGCTGAAGAAATATCTGTGAGCTTAGAAGTCTACAATCTTAGCATAGCATATTTCATCAGTTGTTAATCCAAAAATAGAGTGACTAAATTGCATTTGTGGATAATTAATCACACAGCGAAACTGAAAATTTCAGTAATTTTCTTGAAAAAGGAGGAGAAAGGTGTAAGCTGGGCAATCCAGATAGATAGAACATTGAAATATTAAAATATTGGTGATCTAATAGGGGTCATTAAAGACATTGTAAGACATATAATTGATGTTTAAACATACATCTTTGGATAAAGCGATGAAGAACCATTAAGAGAGAATAGCACTGTTTAAAGATACGGCGATGAATATAGAAGAACTCCAATAAGGGGGGAGGAGGGAGAGTATAAATTGAGAAAATAGTATTATACATATTGATAAATAAAATAATATTTTATAATTATAATGAGTTTAAGATTAGAAGTTGGAAAACAAAAACTATGTATATGTAATTGTTCTGACCCCTCCCCTTCGAGGCATTCTGAGACAAGATTACTGCTAGACAATTTATTCACAGTAAATTAACACACCAACAAGACTTTGGCAGCAGTCCAGACTTCCAAGATAAGAAATACACATGACAGCTTCTCCAACGTTGGTATATTAGTTGAATCCTGCAAACAGCCTCCCCCCCCAAGTCTCTCCTTATATACTCTCTTGGGAGGAGCCTAATTACAACCACCTGGGTCCAATTATCTTCTGTATCTGCATAGTTGCTGTCATCGCTTATCTGCCCGCCTTTGCCTGCTGTCCGGGACCAACTCCCTTAGCTCCTCCCCACTGCTCCAAGGCCTGACATCTTCACCACTGTTCCAGGGCCTGATGTCATGGGCACAGTCCCTTTGGCTTTCACCGCTGCTCCATGCCTCAGGTGCCTCCTGATGGCCAACCAGTCTCTCTGGTCCCTGCTCGGAGTCTGAACCCTGTCCAGGATCCCCCACATCTTCCAGAGCTGACTTATAGGGCCCCTTGCTGTCAGAGTCTGTTTGCAGCTCCAACGGCTCCTGCTGGGCCACAACATGTAATTGTATTATTATTGTTAGCACTGTGTAAAAATGTATAGACCAGTCATTACACTGTCCACAAAATATGTTGGTTGTTAAAGCAAAACTGCAAATAAAACATATGCAAAAAACAAAGTTCCTTGACTAAGAAGCCATGCAAGTTGGTGACTCCCCATTCCTACATTATAGTTTTTGGCCTCTGGCAGAAAGACTGACAAAATATATGCCTAGAATTCCACACGTGGAGTCAGTGGGAAAAAGAAGATTTGTGAATGACTTGATAGAATGGCATTGAGAGAAACATTGAAACATTAAGGTTCTAATGCTTTTAGCCATTTGTGCTTGATAAAAACAGAAGCAGCATTAAAAGATTTGTATGTGTGGGCTTGTTGGCATTCTCTGGCTCAGAACCTTTTCTGAGAATCTCTCCCTTGTGCCTTGCAGCTATGATCTCCTGGTAAATACATGCCTTGCATTCTTTATTGGTATTTTAGAGCAGTTGAAAGATAGAGGCATTTGCTGAAAAATTAAGGTGAATTTACTTCTTTTATGTGTTGCCAGCCTTTATGGGAAATGAAAATAAAATGTCTTTCTGCTTTCATAGAATTAAGTAATTGATTATACTTTTGAAGAGTCATGGAGGGCCATAGCTATTTCTTTCTTTTCTGTCTTTCAAAATTAATACCATATGGAGTTTTCAAATAGCAAATAGCTATTATTGTTGCTATTAATACTATTTGCTATGTATGGGGTATTCTCCTACATTGCCTGCTTCTACTAAGTGTTGTTTCAATTTGATGAAAGAGAAACTTGGACCAATTTATTTTATTTTATTTATTATGTCAATTTATATTGAAATCTAAAATAAAAATCAAGCGAACAGTCAAAAAATAGTACAAATATAAATTGTGTCTGAGGCAAATATCTCGGCACACACATAAATACACACACACATGCACGCAAACACAGAGTAGATTTTTCTCATAAATTGTTGCTTATTGAGCAAGTGGAAGAAAATAGATAGTTTTCTTCCTATTAATGGTGGAAAACAGTAATTTTTTTCTGGGCTTTGCAAGGGGCTTGCTGAGGTGATGCTCCTATTGTAATCACTACTCTGCCTTTTGCTACAGTTTTGATTGCTCCAAAGAAATATCAGCCACCATTAAAAAAAAGAATGAATTCCCCCACAGCTATATATATTCTGAGGAAATACTCTGCAGTTTTAGAAAAGTAAGCTTGCCTTTGGAGTGAATTTTGTTTTCAACCAAGATGTTCAAGTTCAAATAAGAACTTGCTTGTGTAACAGTCTTCAGTGAACACTGTCAAAACACAAGAAGTCAAATCAAAATCAAAATTGTTTCTTTTTATAATTATTATTTCAGTGTGGCCTCTCTTCCAGCTTGATCTGGGATGATTGGTATTGAACCTGGAATACTTTGCACACAACAGTTTGTCATTTAGCAAAGACTATGAATAGATAATTTGTGTCAACCAATCAATTAACATGCAAGCTGTTTTCAATGTTACTTCAGTCTCTCACATCATTTTTTTTGTTCTTTCCCTCTCTCATCCTTCTACCTCATAAAGTTTTTAAGAGTGGAACAAGACAAAGACAAAGAATGTACTCTGGAATGCACAGGTTCCCCTCAGAAGTCCTTGTGTGCATCTGATGGCAGGACTTTCTTGTCTCGATGTGAATTTCTACGGGCAAAATGCAAAGACCCTCAGCTAGACATTGCCTACAGGGGAAACTGCAAAGGTAAGGAAATTGCCAGATATTCTGTAGACGCAAGGTGACAAATTTTTACTGTTTTAATCTCAGTTTTAGAATGTCAGCTTGTTTTTTAAAAAATCAGTACAGGTTGAAACACAAGGAACAGGTAGGAAACCAACTGCATCAATTTGGGTTTGTAAATTATGTACCATACTGTATCTCTGATGTTCCAGGCTCCTGATAGCTCACCGTGAATCACTTGCAAAATCACATCTCACAGAAATTATCTCTACAAAGGAGCGATGAACACATTAGTGTTTGTTCCCTATTTAATTATTACATCTTTTACAAAGCTAAAATATGGGATACAAAGTATTAAACATTTGGGTTTAATCTATAACCAATATAGTGTAAGCAGAAATCAGCAATGGATTCTTCATTCCCCAACAAAGTTTATATATAAACAAAAATCTAATTACGGAAACATTAATTCACCATTATTTAAGAGTGCTGTGTTTGCAGGTCCATCTTAATTTATTATCTACTGTTTGTAGCAAGTAGGGGAAGAAGTGATAAAGGGCCTCTTAATTACATTATGTTTTGTTCTTAAAAATATACATGCAAGATGAAAACAACAAATGAAAGTATTCCTTTGTCCATGAAATCAAAAGCTGTTGCTGGACATAATCAAGAAGGAGCATTAAACTTTATTTATTTATTTTAGGAAATTTATATTGTGAACACCCTCTATCTAGCAGCAGCCACCGCCAGCCTCAAAATTGTTTGTGTATCCTCCCTCACCCAGCAGCAGTTGCTTTCCTGCCTGCCAGCCTGCTTACAAGCCTCCTGGAGTTCGCAACTTCCTGCTGCCTTTTTCTACTGAGTTTGATTGTGGGAAGCTGAAGGAAGTTGTGAGGAGATGCTTGCCCCAATCCTCACCTAAAGACAGCAACGGGGACTGCCTGGATTTCATCACTAAGTGATGCAGTTACACAATGTTGCTCAGTTACATGATGCCTGGATTAGCATCACTAAGCAATGGAAATTCTGGTCCCAATTATCGTTGTTAAGTAAGGACTACCTGTAACACAAAATAGGGACTGGAGGAATAGGACATTAAAAATACTGGCCTGTTTGTAATATTTGGACAACACTGTAATACCTATTTAATTCTCCATAAAGTGTGTGTAAACAAGGAATAATGAAAAAGGCTGGAGTAGAAGCAACAAACCAAAACTGAAATATTTCTAAATAATTTATTTACATATTGGAAAAATATTTGAAATCATAGTACAGCTATTAATCCCTATGTACATTTTTTTATTGAGTATCTATCTTTTTATCCAGATATTCTTGATTGTGCTTTGTTTCTGGTGTTAATCTGACAGATACTTTGGCATTAATAGGAGCTGAGCTACTCTGGGTTTTGTATTGTTTGCCCAAGGAAAAAAGTTGAGAAGCTTCCCAGCTTAACTGCAGGGTTTGATTTTCAGCACAATACCACCCTTCTTTATACATAAATACCAGTGATCACAGAGGTTTACCTTCGCTTACACTTTATTCAGAAAAAAAGTGAGAGAAAGAGAGAGAGAGAGAGAGAGACCACACAGAGACATATTTGAGAGACAGTTTTGTGCACTGTGCATTCCTCATCTCTCTTAGCTTCAAAAAGCCTGTAAAGCACCAAGAATTCTTTAAAGAGACATTCTGTCTCATCCTTGTTCTGGCTTAAATAAAGCATTCTATAATGCTTTTTTAAAATTGTCTAATTGGCTCTACCTTTGTCTATGCTCAGCAGTGATAAAAATCCTCACTGAGCTTTGAAATCTAAACTCCTGTTATTTTCTGTGATAATACAAAAATATCTTTTAACAACCACAAAGCAGTTTTGCCCAGCCTGGTGCCCATGTTCTTAGCTACAGTGTATTTTTGTGAGATTATAAGAGTTGAGATCCAACACCTTTGGATAACAATGAGTTAGAAAAGGTTTGACTTTTGACCATGAAGGATTTTTAGGATTGTCTCTTATAAAGCAATGCTGAAAACAATACAAATAATTTACTTGCATTGTAAGTCCAATGTGTGTGTGTGTGTGTGTGTGTGTGTGTTCAGGGACCATAGTATAAAATACTTTCTTTTCCTCTCCCCCTTCTTTCACTCTGAACTTCTGGTGGTGGGTCAACATTTTCAGCCCTTTCTAGAATCTGGTGGATATGTTAAGCCTAGCACAGTTCTGACAACATGATATGGGAGTGTTCTGGAGTCACACACATACATTACAGTATGTAATGTGCTCCATGAACATACTCAACATACCAGGCTCGGAATCTAAGTATCAATAACTGTGAAAATGTCAAAGGAGAACTTTGTCTTTAAAATTGTCCTTTCTTCTTCCCTTTAAATCATATTAATAACTAAAATAGTGGTCAGGTTAAGATTTATCTCTCTTTCTTTCTTGCTAAATGTTGATGGAGATTCTCAGTTATCCGGGTCATGGTTATCCCAATGGTACTTTTTCAAAAGGGAACTGAGCTTTGTTTTTCCTTCCTTGAAGAAGGAAGTTTCACTTATCGTCTTAAAAGCTTCTTCGGAACTCATCAAAAACACCAGAACTTTAGATCTGAAGAAGCTTCTTGAATCAGAAGGAAAAACAAAGTCCAGTTGCCTTTTGAAAAAGCACCTTTTACTAGTTTCCTGCTAGTTGTATGGCCTGTTAATTGGATTCAGCAATCATCTTATTTGGGGAAAGTTCTTTGAATAATACTGCAAAGGAATTAGTTTGGTCATCCTGTGTACGGGATCCTAGCTTGTTTTCTACACTGGATCTTAAACTCTCATCCTTGAATCTTGCCCTGAAAGCACTAATTCTCTCTCAAATCCATTGGCCCTCATGCTATTTACAGAATCTTTGTAATTTTCCATCGACATCACTGCCTCGTTTTTCAACACTTTCTTTCCCTAACCCTCAATTCTGTTTTTTTATGCATTTGTTCTTAAGGCTTGTGCAGCCAGAATTACCACCTCTGTCTCTTTCTTCAGCTTTTTTCTTATCCTTTGTTAAGTCTTCTTGTTATCTGCTTAACTTTTGTTTTTGTTGTGGTTGTTGTTGTTATGTGTATGTGTGCTAACCATGTACGGTAATTCTTGCCTCTTTTTCTGTTCTTCATTTGGTCCTTTTTGTATGTCAGTTTGGTTTCTCTGGTATTCAGTAAGCTTTTTTCCCGTGTTCTTCACTGTCCTTCAGATATTCTTCCAATGCTCTCCCACCCCCAACTGTCTGGTGTTATTAATAATTCCTTTCCTATTATTTTTCCAGATTTTGGTAACTCTAATAACCTTAAGTTTTGAAGACTCTGTTACTTGAAACTTATTGGAGGCCAGTCAAACATGCCTTTCCAGTTGAGTTGTGCTGGTTTCAGAACCTCAAAGATTGCAGCTCATTTCACCAATTGAAGGTCTTTCTTATTATATGATAAAAGTGAAGGGAATCTTTTTGTAGTGGATACATTCTGTGCTCCCTGATGCACTGGTTGTGAAATGAGCAAAAGTGCTAGATGTCAGGGTTCCGACCTATGCCCTAATAAAAGCAAGAGCCTCAAGCAAAGTTTCAAGAAAAATCCAGTTGTTTATTAGGAACTACAAGTCGGCACGGACCTAGTGAAGCCAGCTCTGATCCCACTCAGTTCGTGCCTTGCCTCTGACCCTGTTTCCCCCTTCCCCCAAGGTGTGTCAACAGTCACATTCCCCAACGAAGCAATTTTGCGGGTTGTACAAGCCATTCCCTCTGTCTGTTACTGGTTTCTGTGGAGATGACCTTGACTTTGGCTGGCTAGGATGTGTGTTGTTTTGACTGAGGTGCAAATTTCTCAATGCAGCTGCAAGGCTCGATTCCCCCCATCCCTCTGCCTGTGGCAACTCGGGAGCAGGTTAGGGAAGCTCCGAGAGTTGACACTAGATTTGATGAGAGAAAATGAAGATGGGGTCATGCCAAAAATTTATCCTGCAGTTTTTTTCTCTGTCAACTATAATTCATTTTGATATGCATAGTTTCATTTTGAAATGTCTAAATTTGAATTTAGGTAAAGAACAAGGGATATGTCTATCATTGTAGAGATCAATGTTTTAGTAGTCTCCTCGGCTTCCTACTCTTTGATTCAGTTCCAAGTGGAAGACATCATGAGGAAATTTATTGGACTTTTTCAGAGAAAGAGCTATGGGCAAACAGGGAGGCTTCCAAGGGATATAGACATATAATCAAAAGTAACAATAATGGCACAGACAAACATTGCCCCTCCAATAATAAAGAAAACTACCCATCACGAAGACTAATTGGAAATAAATTCTCAAATGTTCTAAGAATAAAATAGTCTTCAAACAGCCTGGTGCTGCTATAAATGTGACAGGCTTTATAAACATTATAAAGAAGTGTACAAGGGATCTTTCAGCCACCTCAAGAAACAGCATTAACTAAACACAATACAAATCATCCATCCCACAGATTTTCCTCTGATGAGGGACAGAATAGCTCCTGGAATTTCTTCTGAATGCCTTCTTTCCCCTCCCCAAATATCGAATTTGCTTTCTCTGGGATTCTGGGTGGAATTTGTATTCAGCTTTCTCATGATCAGGCTCATTGAATTCGATCTGGCAATTAATCATAACTAGTGATGAGTGAGCTGGTTCAGCTCAGTTCTCAAAACTGTCTGCCAGTGGTATGTGCTATGTGGTGAGGTGAATGATTGTTGCTTCCCCTTAGTGATGGTGATTGGAGTGACTCAGTGTTGGAGGCACTGGTAGCTATTTGTCTATGCCAACACCTAATGCTTAGCTGGCCGTTTTGAGGATTCTTGAGAGAGTTTGGATGTGTGTATATTCTCCTTCATAGGAAATCACAAGCAATTTACCCCACCCCACCCCATCTCCTGACTGAGTCCCCCAGCTGTTAGTAATGAATTGAGATGAAAGGTTTTAGTCCCTGAATGGCATCTCTTCAGCTTACACCCCAAGCATCTTCAAATCGCACATCTGCGATCACTGCCAGCTTACTGGGTCTTGTCTCAATTGTGAGCAATATTTATAACAGACGTGTCTAATGGAGATAAAACAGATTTCTTTTTCTGCTGAGTGGTCAAGGCAGCACCACTGTAGCTCCTTCTCCTGTCCAATAAATGGAATATGAAGAATCCAGTTTAACCTTTCTGCACTATTAGCAGATTCCTAAATTATACTCAGGAAACTTTCAGTTTTCAAGGCTGGCTTTGACAAAGTGCTAACATATATAAACATTGCAGAAGGGATTAGACTTGGAACATGCTTTATTTGTTAATGATAATTATGATGAGCTTTTTTCTCTTGTGGGTCAAAGGATTTTATGGATCTAATGGAACATGGGCTTGCATAGCTTCAAGCAGAAGTCCCTATAACCTACTCTTATAATCTATGTTTTTGGAACTCCCAGTCTCTCCCCCCAGGAAAGCACATTTTGTATCCTACCAGGTCAACTCTTCTAGAGAAAATTCCTTCTTCGTTTATTCAGAAGGAAGAGAGTATTCTGGCTTTCTTTTGCTTTCAGTAGCTTAGCAGAGTGACTGGGATGTAAGGGAAGCTAAAATCCTTATCAGAATAAGGGTACAAATTCCAGAAACTATATATTTAATATGATTGGTAATATAATCAAGGTTGACTCAGCTTTCTTTCCTTCTGAGGTGGGTAAAATGAGAACCCAAATTGTTGGGGGCAATATGCTCACTCTGTAGACCACTTAGAGAAGGCTGTAAAGCACTGTGAAGCGGTATATAAGTCTAAGTGCTGATGCTATTTATTTTAATTCTTTTTTTTTAATCTGAGGGGTTTCCCATTATCCCATAACACCTAAATTCAGGAGATGTTAGCAGAGATATTGTCAAAGACTTTTTGAAAGTCCAAACATGTAATATGTATTGGGTCATCTTGTCTGTGTGGTTGTAACAGATCATGAGAAAATACCTACTTTCTCAATATCATTTTGGTTCTTTTTTTCACAAAGCTTACTTTTTAGGAATTTGTTTATTTTCCATTTAATAATACTTTTGACCATTTCCTCTAGAACAGATACTAAGTTAACTGGCCTGTTAACTGGCCTTTTCTACTCATAGCCTTTAAAAAAAATGGCACCACTCAGTCTTTTTTTTCAGTGCTAAGGAGCAGTTGATAAACAGAAGATGCGGATTTTCAGAGAAATAAATTGCTAACTTATGTTTAAGAATTATATTTAAGACTTCTTGAATAGATACCATCTTAATCCAGGGATTCATTTAGCTTTAGTTTCTCATTTTGCTTTTAACTCTTGTTGCCCCTTTTTGTCTCAGTTCATCAGATGTTCCCTTCTGAAATCCTGTAGCCAGCTCAGCCACAGATCTCTGTCTTATGTCTTTAACAGTGAAGAAAGAAGCAAATAATTCATTCTGCTTTTCTACTATCTTCTTCTTCTTTTAGGAGACATTTAATTGTCTCGTCATCTAACAGCCCAATGGCTTCTGTGGTCTGTTTCCTATTCCAGATATATTTGAAAAATGCTTTATTACTTGCCTAAATGATCTTCCTCATGCTCCTAAAAGTGCCTTTTATTTTTTATCACTTGCTTTCATTTCCTTTGATAGAGTTCCTATATGTTCTTATCTGGGCTTTTTTTTAATGACAACTTTGACCTTGTTTCTTAACCACACTTGGAAATTTCTTTGCCTTTGTGATATCTTACATAAAGTATTCTTCCCACTGGAGGGTCTAATATAGTAATTTTGAATTATTCCCAAGTATTTTGGAGTGAACTATTTCAACTTGTTTTTCCCCTTTTAATTCCTTTAGGTTTTAGAAAAGGTTCTTATGACATTCAATGTCACTTTACCTACTGGGTCATTGTTTCAGAGATATTTCCTTACCTAAATAGAAAAACAGAATAACCACGCATTGTCCTAACTTACTAAAAAAAAAGTGACGTGATCATTTTTCACACTTATGACCATTGCAGTATCCCCATGGTCATATGATTTATATTTGGATGCTTGGCAAATGACTCACATGTATGACGATTGCTGTGTCCCGGGTCATGTGATCACCTTTTACAACCTTCCGACAAGCAGAGTCAATGGGTAAACTCAGACTCACTTAACAACCTGTTACTAATTTAACAACTGCCATGATTCACTTAACAAATGTAGCAAGAAAAGTCACAAAATGGGGCAAAATTCACTTAACACATGTCTCACTTAGCAATGGAAATTTTGGACTCAGTTTTGGTCATAAGTTGAGGATGACCTCTACTTCTTTGTTTCCATGTGCTTTGAGGGCTTTGATTGTGGTAGTGCCCCCAAAGTGATCCAAAGCCCTCGTGTCCTTGTTGTGTCTCAACAAGTCAAAATACAGCTGTGTCCAGGACCAAAGAGCAGCTTTCCTTTTACCTAATTTGATGTAAACCTTGTGAAAATATTCCTTATCTGGTTGGTTTTGGGTCGTAATAGGACTTGATTCCACCTATGACTAGTCTCTCTCTCTCTCTCCTCCATTTTTGCTCCTTTGCTGGCATATTTTTTTTCTGTTCTGATGGCAGATTGTGGAAGAAGTTGACAGATTGTGGTTTAGGTTGGAAGAATGCAATTTAATTGGCAGAAGTGGCTGGAGCTGTCTTGAGTGCTTACATAAGCAGAAAAGTGTATAAATTTAACAAGTTTTTTTAAAGTGCCTTATCTTAACCCCCTCAAGCCACTAAATTTGTTAGTTGGGATGTCATTTTTAAATTTATTTAATAGACAAGCACCTTTATAAAAAAAACTTAAAATCTAGTATTCATCTCTTTTAAAAAAGCAACACTTAACAGCTTCCAGGTTTTTAATGTGGAGAGGAACTATAAGAGTCTTACTACTTATAGATAACAGCCACAGGATAGAGGTGAGGGAGTCTGAGTAATATTATTCCGAAGATGTAAGAGAGAGGAAGGAAAAGAGCTATTGAGGTGAGGGTAAGGCAGGAAACCCAGAACTGTCCAAATTGTGTGAACCGATTGTATGTTTCAGATTAGTACCATTTGTTCAAAAGGGTTTGTGGATATAAATAAATTCTGTGTGTTTGGTTCAAGAGCAGTTAAGCATCTGTATCTTGCCTTAGGATCTCTTTGGCCTCAAACATTTCATATTGACTATTTTCTAAATAGCTTTCCTCGAATGATAAATGTTGTTTTGATTTGTTAAATTAATGTCATATACCGGATGATTATATGACATTAATCAAATAAATAGCTGAACAAACGGGATAATTTTATACATGATTATGCTATGGAATTTCTTTACAATGCAGCATTTCTATAATGCCCCACTGAAATTAATTTAGTCACACAGCATGTGGTTATTTTCTTGTGATTAAATGAGGATGTTTAAAAGACATATTTCTAGTTTTACATTCTCTGGGTTATATATCTAACATAAAACTGGCCTATAAAACTAAGCTACAACATGATTTCCTGGCCTGTTTGTTCAAGAACAGAACAACATGGGGGTCTTCCACGCCCTTGAATAAATCTTGGTACTCTCACCCATATATCTGTTCAGAAATCAACTATAATTTCATATCTCTGCAACCATTCTGCTGCCTAAGATTCTGATGCTAATTTATGAGCAACAAACCAATGCAGCTGGATTTATTTTATTGTTATGATGTACAGAATTGGTGAGATTAGTTTATTGTCAGCTGAGTATATTATTAAAAAGAAAGTGAAAACTACAATTTTGAGAAATAAGCATTCAGATACTGTAATTTTGAAGCTGGCTTATTTTCCTTAAGATATTAACCTCGATTAATCACCAGTTAGTCAGACTCAGACACAAAAAAACCCAACACTACTTGAAGATTGAAAACGAATACAGGTAGTGCTTGACTTCTGACCACAACTGAATCCAAAATTTCCATTGCAAAGCAAGGCAGTTTTCAAGTGAGCTTTGCCCCGTTTTATGACCCTTTTTGCCACAACTGTTAAGCAAATCATTGCAGTTGTTATCCGAATCACAAGATTGTGAAGTGAACCTGGCTTCCCCCATTAGCTTTGCTTGTCAGAAGCTGGCTGGGAAGGTTACAAATGACCCCAGGGCAGTGCAGTTGTCGTAAATACATGCCAGTTGCTAAGTGCCCTAATTTTGATTGTGTAACCATGGGGAGGCTGCAACGGCCATGTGAAAAATGATTACAAGGCACTTTTTTCAGTGCCATTGTAAATTCAAATGGTCACTAAATGAATGGTTTTAAATCAAGGACTTCCTGTATTCAAAGCCATAAGGTAAGAAAAAAGGTGAATACCTGGCTAATATAGCATATCCTAATGTGACCTTAATGAATATCTCGCTATCATCTTCGCAGCTGAATATTTTTTGACTTTAGTGGAAACATTAAAAAATCTATCAGTTTCTTGATTGTTAAATTGGCAGTCTTAGGAACGCATTGTGAGATTGTGATGCAGATTCCATCCACTATTGACTTGTATGCAATGTTGTGATGTATGTTTGAAAGGATGAGGCTTATGCCTTAATGTCACAATGTACAATTCAGCATCTTAACATCATTCTGGCTAGGCGTTGATGCATAGCAATAGCATTTAGACTTATATATCATTTTCTAACACTTTACAGTCCTCTCTAAGTGATTTAAAAAGTCTGCATGTTACCCCCAACAATCTGCATTTTCATTTTGCCAACCTCGGAAGGGTGGAAAGCTGAGTCAACCTTGAGCCAATGAGGATTGAACTGCTGTCAGTCGGCAGAGTTAGCCAGCAATACTGCATTCATGCCACCATGGCATATGGTTTAGATAATTTTTGGATCAGCTGGTTTAGCTTAACAAAGAGAACTTGATTACTTCATTGTGTTTTATTTCATTGTGTTTTACGCCATTTATATTTACCATATATGATGAATCATATCCATAACTTGAAATGTAGGTTAGGCAATATTGGGAATATTTTCAGTTAAAAATGGTTTTCTTTTTCTTTTGTCAATAAACACCTGCATTTCAAAACCATTTGCCTAATTGACCAAACATTGTCAATGTTTTGCTAATCCTAGTTTTAGAAACACCAGTATTCCTATTCTGTTAGATGTATTGTTTTATCAATTTCAGAAGTCATATAAGAGAGCTTGGAGTTACATCCAAATTTTTATACACTCTCGATATTAGATATACTGTAAAGAGGAAAGCTGGCTTCCTTTGGTGATGATTCATAGAGAAGAACAGTTTATAATTCTATCAGCACTAAATCTTCAGTGCAATCCATTTTATATCCTATGGAAGAATAGATCCCAATGCATTTTAGTGGAATTTGCTCCTGAGCAAATGTATAATCATAACCCTCCTGTGTTGGAATTTAGATTGCTTTTCCTTTTGACATTTAAACCACATCTGCAGTAAAAATGAAGACAGAAGTCCACCGAAAGAGAGATTTATTTTCAGTTAAAACACTTGCTTCATTAAAACCACATGTCAGCAAGCATATGAGTTTAGGCTAAAGGCATATGGTGCAAAAGCTGTGCTGACCATTGCACTTTATTTTTAAAATAATATTAGCTGTTAGCAACCATAGTATAGTCATAGATTGACTACAGCAAGAGTTTTGGGTGTGAATGGAAGACTTCTCTGATATACAGCAAAAACAAAACCGATTATGGAATGTGCTTTAAAGGATTCCTTGTTTGGGAGATGTTTTTCTCTTTCAAATCAATTGGTGTTTCTAATGCAACTAGGGAGCACAGATTTTTGAATAGCAGAAATCTGTCATTAAATATTCATTTTTATTATTTCCAACACAGTGAAATATTGGAAATAAATTATATACAGTATAATGGGAGAAGCTGGCAAAGAAAATCCTTTCCAAAATCCCCCCAATGTTCCTTTGAGCTAGAGTTCATAATACTGCTGATAATAGAGAGTGTAGAGACTATAGAGAGTAAGGAAGATGATTTTGAAAAAGTTAGGTCAGATCTGTTACCAAAGCTTTACTAAAACATAGATTAAGTAAAAAAGAAGAAGCAAAAAGTATGCATAAAGCTTGCTCAAATAGAAACTACTCCAATTCACGTAGATAAAAGAGCAATAGAAGAGTTTTAGTCGCTTCACAATGCTTTACAGCTCTCTCTAAGTGGTTTACAGATTAGCATATTGCCTTCAACAATCTGGGTCTATTTAACCAACCTTGGAAGGATGGAAGGCTGTGTCAACTTTGAGCAGGTCAAGATCGAACTCCTGGCAGTGGACAGAGTTAGGCTGCAGTACTGCATTTTAACCACTGCTCCATCAGCTGAGAAAGCATGGCATAATCAGACTTGCAAAATTCTAATATTGTAGCTACTCTCAATAAAGTCTTAGCCTTCATGTGGAGTTGATTCTTAGTCTGGTCTTCCTGGCAGGATGACAATCATTTGTTCTAAATCGCTACCCTTGTTCATATGACCCAGAATAGAGTGTCTGCAACATGTACTGTGTTTCCCAGGGTATTCATCAGGGGTGGGTTCCACAAATCTACTGTGCCGTTTAGAACTGGTTCCAGCTCCCTCCCCCCACCCATCCACCCATCATCAAGATGAAGAGCGAGAGGAGGAATTCTGGGAGTTGAAGTCCACAAGTCTTAAAGCTGTCAAGTTTGAACAGCCCGGGGTGGGGGGTTCTAAAGGGTTAGGGGTGCAAGAGTCTTGTAACTTGACAGCTTTAAGACTTGTGTGCTTCAAATGCCAGAGTTTCTGAGTGAACATTTTGGTTGCTAAGCAAGAGCATTGTTAAGTGAGTTTCACTACATTTTACAAGTTGGCCATGCCTACCCAGTCACATGGCCGGCAAGCCACTCCCACAAAGCAGGCCACTCTTACAGAAGAGGTTCTAAAAAAATTTGAAACCCACCACTGATATTCATGTATACAAACATGCCGAGAAATAGAACAAAGGAAAAAAACAGATTTAATGTGTCATTTTGTTGTGCAGAATATATAGATGCCTAGTGTGGCTAGTTTTGGTGTTAGGATTTGAGAAATTCCAGATGTCATGATTTGAATGCTTTCCCTAACTTTTAAAGTGCACTTTGGCTAGATTTTTCAAAATTTTGAGCTTTCAGCCATAAATGAACAAAATTTGTGTGAGCCCATAGAACACCATTTTTAATTACTGTATCCAACTTTATAATAGGTAGACTTATAAAGAAATCCAATTTATCGATTTAACAAAATTAAATATAAAACAAATTAAAAATCAGAGTACAGCTACAATTTATCTGTGTGTCATTTGCCACCTCCCTTCTGTTTTTATCCAGAAGGCTTGGGATGGAGGGAGAGGGTGAGAGTCCCAACTTGTAATTTGTTACCCATTGGAGTTACTGATGAGATCCCAAACAATAAATCTATGTGTGTGAAGTTCTATGTTTGGAGATTTGAGACTGTTTTATTATTTTTGCCATTGCTGTTACATTTTTTTCCAGAATTTTTTTTTAAAAAATACAACTTTTGTCACATTTTCTGCTTATAGTATATTGGTACCCCTGTAAAAAGAGTTAATCTTTGTGAGCCAGGTTTCCTATGTGAATAAGTCAATTGGAAGGAAGGCTCTCTGTGTGGAGGCTTTTAAGCAGTGGCGGAATTCCATTTTTTTTTACTATTAGTTCTTTGGGCATGGTGTGGTATGGTGGGTGTGGCTTGGTGGGCATGGCAGGGGAAGGATACTGTAAAATCTCTATTTCCAATCCACTCCAGGGAAAGGCTACATTCCCTCCCCATCCCACTAACCTGCTTTCCAGCTCCATTCTCCTGTGCAGAACAACAGAAGAGGCAGCAAATAGATGGGGGCGGAGCCAGCTAGAAGTGGTATTTGCCAGTTTTCCAAATTACTCAAAATTTCTACTACTGGTTTGCTAGAACCGGTTAGAACTCACTGAATACCACCTTTGCTTTTAAGGACTTTTTGAAAACGGCTCTTCTAAAACAAAACTTTTAAAGATTCCTTTGTGTTCATTCTTCTGCTTTTTTCTGATGACATTATGAAAACAAGTTCAAGTTGTTAGAGTACCAATTAAGTTGAGCTACAATGGAAATTGAATTAGGAACTTGACCCAGAGCCAGCATCCATATCACATTTCTATAATCATCCATTGATTATAGAATGTAAAATGAATGTTACACGAATGTTAAGTCTTCTGAGCTCCAATTTGTACTTAAACAAATGTTTTTGGTTGCCTTGGAACAAAGTGTTTGATTCCAATAACATTTACAATAGATGTTTATGAACCGATAGGCAAGTTTTAAAGTTTACGAAAACATTATGAGCTTATTGCCAAGAGTCTACGTTAGTGTGACTTTGCTTCCCACCATTCTTTAAATTTTCCAGGGATTATTTGGATCACTTTTTATCTTTTTTTTTGGGGGGGGGGCAGATTTCCAAATAAAGCAGTGGGCTTCAACAGATGCCTTTATTTTTAAAGAATGATTTTTGTGGTGCATGGGGCATACTTGGAAATAAAGATATTGTGAGTGGCTGTCACTTTATTTTTCAGCCCCGTTCATTTATAGCTTTCAACTAAGCATTGGAAGCCAGTATAAGTATAAACAACAAAATGCTGCTGCAACAAAGACAAATTTTGCAATATTCCCATTTGTGCAGGGATTAATAATTCATCTCATTTCTTTAGATGTCTCACGATGTGTGGCAGAGAGGAAATATACCCAGGAACAAGCACGGAAGGAGTTCCAGCAAGTATTCATCCCAGAATGCAACGATGATGGGACTTACAGCCAGGTTGATTGAAACAATTCTTGATTATTCATTTGACCTATTTCTTTCCCTGCTTAAGTCTCTTTTTGTGACTTTGAGTTACCACTGATTGGTTCTAAAGTACTGTTTTTTCTGAAATAAAAACAGCTCATAAGAAAATATCTAACTGTTAAATTCCTAAGTTCTGAAGGATGTTAAGATGAAGATCTCATGCTGCTTCCAGCAGTATTGTGAAAGTATCTCCTGTTTCCTGTCTCATTTCTTGCAAGTGTTGTAAAAACTCAGCCACATATATCCAATGATATCCAATGTTGCGTTAGTACATTTCTGTTATTTCTGATTGTCTCCTCCTTTCCTCCACCCAGTAGAATCCTGCTTGTTCTCAAAAAAGTAGTTTGGAAGTTTGAGGACTCTCCAGAAAAAGTTGTGAGCATGTATAAAAGTCTGGAGACTCCATTACATTGTAGATGGAAGAAACTCTACCAATGCACACGTTATGAGATTCTATTGAAAGTTGGGTTACCATCTGTTGAATTACTTATTTATTTTAGCTAAAAGTGAATGCTTATTAAGAAGCACAGACATATTACTTATAGCATTTTACAGCACAAACTGTGGAGTCCTTGGTATTCTCTGAGCTTGGTTGTTTGCTTACAGACGTTTCACAATCCAACATCATCAATGCCAATGACTGTGAAATTATATACAGTCATTGTATATAATTATGAAATGTAGCTTGTTCTGACAGTATTGGTGAGAGTGTAATTTTCTCCTTGGCAGTTCCTTGGTTAGGGTATTGTTTTCTGCTTGATTGTTTGGCTGGTATTAATCCCTGCTTATCTGCGTGTAGTATCCCTAAATAAGAATTTTTCATTGTATCTTCTGATTGCTAGTTGGTGTTCATAGATGCATCCTGTTAAGTCTTCTGCCAGTCTGTCCATATAGTAGTTGTTACAGTCGCTACACTATGTAAAATAGGATGACTCCTATTTTTTCTTCTTCTTGGGCTACTAGGCCTTTTAAGATGTTTTGAAAGGCTATATTTTGTTTGCATTCTACAGTGATGCTGTGTGATTGTAATTGTTGGCTATTTTTGAGATGTTTTTGATGGATGACAGTATTATGCTTTTCATAGCTTGTGTTGGTTGTGCTATGGTGGGTTAAGTGGTCAGACATTTTTTAATAAAATTGCATGGATATAATTTTTTTTGGAAGATATTAAATAGATGGTCTCTTTTCTTTATGTGTTACATTGCTTTGTTCTGTGTTGCTGAAGTACATTTGTACTAATCTGAATAATGTTCTTACATAGCTCTTCTTGTGGGAGGTTGGATTGTTACTTTGGTAATGGAGCACTGGGGTAGTATGGGTTGTCTGTCAAAAACTAGTATGAGTTTTCTATCAAACCAAACACAGTAACACAAGAAGAAGAAAAATACGACTCATCTACAACATATAATAGGAAGACCAGTAACAGCTACTTTGCAGGCTAGACAAGCAGAAGATCATCTGTGAACACAAACTTGCAATCAAAAGACATGATGAAAACTCCTTAATCTTACAATTCACAGAGAGATTCACCCATAGTTTCTTCTGGAAACATTCTAGACCAGACTACATCAAAACAATTAGGGAATTCCTGGAAGCTTGGCATTTAGACAAATCAGTTATTAACAGACATATAGAGACAAATTACATTTACACATCATTCAAAACAAATAATAGAAGGAGTAAAAAAAAAACATCCTTTCCAGCAGGCTACACCCAGATAAGCATGGATTAATATCAGATAAAAAAAATCAAGCAGAAAACAATACCATAATCAAGTAAGTATCAACAAGAAAATAACGACCAATATTGTCAGGGCACGTTATGTATGTAAACAGGGATTAAACCCCACACCACAAGCACTGATGATGTTACCTAGTTGGGTAATGAGACGTCTGCAAGGAAATAACCAAGCACTGAGAACTCCAAGGATCTCCTTAATTAATGGAGTGTTGGGATGAATATCCACTCCACACTTTAATAGAGTACACAAACACAAGAAAGAAATGTTTGTGATTTGTGAATGGGTCTTAGATTTTGCATGCATTTTGTAAGTTAGCTCATATGAAGTATTTTGAATCAAAATGTATTATCTTATGATGCATCTTTTCACCTAGTTAAAGATCATGACAATGACAGTTTTAGTAGTGTATTTATTTATAAAATTTATAGGGCACTCATCTTACCTCAAGGTACTTCTGGGCAGATTATATAGATAGAACAGTGGCATTTATTGTGTTTGTGTGTGTGTGTGTGTGTGTGTGTGTGTGTGTGTGTGTGTGTGTGTGTGTGTGTGTGTACAAAGCCTGAGACTTCTTTGCCCAACTTCACAACCACTAAAACAAACTAGCTCTTATTCCACTATTGATTTGTGTTTTTGGAAATAAGGGAAATAAGAGAAGAGTGCTCTAAAGCTGCAGCTATTTCTTCTTTACTGGCATTCCCCCACATTGAAAAAATAAATAAATGGACAAGTTTAATTCATATTACATCACCATACTACCTATATTAATTTGAGAAAGGTTGTGACTCAGTTTGAATTTGAAATTCAACACACTCAAACTCTGGTCGAACAAGCAACTCAGATTGTATCATTTTATTTTTTCTATCCATGCAAGTTAGGAGACAAAAATGACTGAATGAGCTGTCACTGGATACCCACTGAAGATATTATTAGTGATTCCCCAATCAGATCACGGTGCTCAGCCTTTGTCTATTCTCATTCAAGTTTCAAGCTACATCCATTTAATATAATCCATAAAATCAAATGAGCCTATTGATTTTGATATGATACATGGATTTTGCAAAACTGTGGAAAGGATGGTTCATTTTTTTTACAGGTTAGTGTCACAGGTATAGGTACTAATTGGGCGGGGGGGAATCAACACTATCTCTGAAGAAAATATGAGACATTATTTTCTGTGAGTTTCAAATACTTGACGTCTTTTCACAGGTTCAGTGCCACAGTTACACAGGCTACTGTTGGTGTGTCACCCCTAATGGTCGTCCGATCAGTGGTACAGCTGTATCGCATAAAACTCCACGTTGCCCAGGTAACTATATATGCATCATTGTGGCAGAAGCTGATTTTCTTTTTTCTACTCTCTATCATGATACACTGAATCAAAGTATCCACCTACAGAAGCTAACCTGCTACATTAAGTATTTGTTTATTATTGTACCTTTCTATTCCGTTGATTCTGCTAACAACAAATAAAACGTAGAATACAAAAAGAGATCATTCAAAAGTGCATTGAACAATTAACAATTAAGAAATAAAAGGTTGTCAAGTAAAATGATTTGCTTGATAGAATACCACTTTATAATGCCTTGGTAAGGCCACACTTGGAATACTGCATTCAGTTTTGGTCTCCACAATGTAAAAAAAAAAAAAAGATGTGGAGACTCTAGAAAGAGTGCAGAGAAGAGCAACTAAGATGATCAGGGGACTGGAGGCTAAAACATAAGAAGAACGGTTGCAGGACCTGGGTATGTCTGGTTTAATGAACAGAAGGACTAGGGGAGACATGATAGCAGTGTTCCAATATCTCAGGGATTGCCACAAAGAAGAGGGAGTCAAGCTATTCTCCAAGGCAGGACAAGAAGCAATAGAGGGAAATTAATCAAAGAAAGAAGCAACCTAGAACTAAAGAGAAATTTCCTGATAGTTAGAACAATTAATCAGTGGAATCACTTGCCTCCAGAAGTTATGAATGCTTCAACAGTGGAAGTTTTAAAGAAGATATTGGACAACCATTTGTCTGAAATGGTATAGGGTTTCCTGCCTGAGCAAGGGGATTGACTAGAAGACCTCCAAGTTCCCCCCCCCACAACTCTGTTGTTCTGCTCTCTTAAGTGAGGGCCGCTGAATGCATTCTCTACCTTGGGAGCAACATAGTTGAATGTCAGGTAAATGAACCTCTAACCTCAGAAGAGGAGGGAGAGAGGCAGTCAGCCAGTTAGCAAGTTTGGTCTAGTAAATGATGCTCAGACTAGAAACCATGAGATCATGAGTTCTAGTCCCACCTTAGTCATGAAGCCATCTAAGCTGGTCATTCTCTCTCAGCCCTAGGAAGGAGGCAAACTACTTCCAGAAAAACTGCACAGGGCTAGTCCAGACAGTCACAGGAATCAACAATATGTAAAAAGTAAACCCTTTGTGTTTGCGCGCGTGCGCGCGCGCACACACACACACACACACACACACACACACACACACACACACTAAAAAAAGAAACCAGGAGGGCCACTGCTGCAGATTTGTAAGAGGTCAACCTTCAGATAGCTATCCCCTAAGCAGTGATAGCTAACCTTTTTCAGTCAGAGTGCCCAAAGAGTGCACGTTCGAACCCCCAAATGCAATGTGCACACCTCCATGCATGAACCCTTGTGCATGCACCCCACACATGCATGTGCAACCCCTGCATGCGGCCCACCCCCTGCACATGCATGGCAGAGATCTGAAGACCAGCTGGCCGATGGGAGGCAGCGTGCTCATATGTGGCAGAACTGAACTGGGGCGACGGCTTGCATGCTATCAGAGAGAGTATTGTGTGCTACCTCCAGCATGCATGCCATAGGTTCGCCATCACGGCCATAAGCCATTTGGGGTTCTGAAAGTACACCTTACCCCATGCCTGGTAAACCATTTCCAACCAGTGATGACCTTCAATTCTAACTGTATGTGTTCCCTGCATCACACCACTGATTAGCAACTTAGCTGTTCCATTGTACACCAGTTGCAACATCTGGATACTTTTCAAAAGCAGACCAAGTAGAGAACTTGGAATAGTCTAATTTATATTTTGGCTATTTTGGCGCCTCACAGCACATTAGATTTATTATACTTTCTTCTTGGTTTATGTGAGGTTTGGTTTCCTATCATTTTAGTGGGGCCATGAACTTTATGTCACAGAGTAATAGATAAGTGTACTTTAAAACAATAAACCAATTTCCTGCTGACCTTAGTTTAAGAAGTATAATTTAATAAATCTTCAGTGCAAAATTCAAATGACCTGCATATGACATTCAGGCTGCAATTCTATACTTGGGAACCTGGCATAAATTTTATTATGGTCAATTATGTGCATTCATAAAAAAATGACAGTGGAATTATTGTGGGGGAGACGTTTGGATATGTATAGAGGATTAGTGTTCTCCAAGTTAATTTTAGATTTTTAATCCAAACTAATGCCTGTAAACCTATATTTTATTCTGACTGTTTTGTAGATGTCTGACTTTTCCAATATTACTGTTTTTAAGTACAAAATTGACACTTTTGTAAATGAGAAAAAAAATTGGCGAGGACAAAACAGTTTTCAAACAGGAAAGTTTTGGATCACCTTGTATTCACATGGCAATTGTCCATATTTTGGTTTCCTCAAGAGAAAAAGTTTTCACATTATAGTGCTTCAGTTCTGAAATACAAAAAGTTTCCTTTACAGATTTGCTCAAGTTGTCAGTAATTATAAGGCACTGTTTGAAAATGTCCACCATGTAGTAGCTTGTGTCGATTACAAACTACTAATATAAATATTATCTTGTTGGTAAAGACCAACAAGCATTATCTGTCTGTCTGTCTGTCTGTCTGTCTGTCTGTCTGTCAATAGCTGTGTGTGTGTATGTTCCACCATAACTCTGGAACACCTTGAGCAATTTCAACCAAACTTGTTACACAGATGACTCACTCTCTGGAAAAAAATACTGTAGGGGTAAGACACCCCTAACACCCCTTGGGGGGTGTTCTGTTAAGATACAGCCTGTTGTGCCTTAAAATGGATTCTACTGTACTGCTGTAAAATGACTTCTATTGTGCAGTAGAGTTGCCATGGTAACAGCTTCACAATACTCCACAAGGGGGCTCCCTCTGGTAAGCGGGAAAATCCAACATTAGAAATTATGTTTGGTCAGGACATTTTCCCCCTATAAATAAATACCCGGGCAATACTGGGTTATCAACTAGTAGTAAATAAAAATACATTTCCCAAATAATTTGAGATCTGCACAGTTCATAACTGTTCCTATTAGCACAGTTGTTTACAGTATTCTGGAGAATCAATCAAGATTCTTTTATTACATTTTCATTTTCCTTTATACAATCACTTAAATACTGTGCAGTTAAAAAAGAAGAAGCAATAAACAACTCATAACACTTCTATCCTACATACACCCTTCCTTCTACCCCTCCAACTTTCATTTCTCCCTTCCAACAATCCCCTCTTCTACTTCCCCTCCCCCTCAGCCATTCCTTTCTCCCCTTCCCACCATCTCACCCTCCTTACATTCCCTTCTCACTCCCTCTTAATTCCCCCCTCTTCTTTCCCTCTACACCTCGCTTCGGTGTATTTCTAGTATTCATTGGTCTATTTGTTTTGTACTAAAACAAAAGAAAAATAAAAGGAAAAGAAAGAAGAAAAGAAAAGAAAAAAAAGCAACAGTATCCAAGTGCATTCATTGTTCTGAAAATTGAGTCTATACTTCCACCCTCCCCCCCCACCCACCCCCTGAACCCCCCTCCCTGACCCCCTTCCGACTTCCCAGGTCCCATTCCCGGCATCGTTCTTTATCAAGCAAAGTCTGGAGTATATTGAAACCAAATAGATTAGAAGTTACAAAATAATAAAAAATAATAAAAAATAAAGAACAAAAAAGAAAAGAGTAATAAAAAGAAAAAAAGGGGGGGGAACCCCCCCAAGAAAGAGAAGTCAATATACTCTCTAACATTAAACTCAGCTTCTCATTATTTTTAAAATCTTAAACAATGTCTTTACCTGCTTCCGCATATAAATTCTATACCTCCCATCCTGCCTTTACCCGTGTCCGCATATATATTTTATCCTCATCCATTGCTCCTCTCATATTTACTCCACCCTCGTGTAGACTCTCCAGATAATCTTTCTTAACCTTGTATTCAAATAACAATTTATACAAAAATCAGCTTACATTCTGGATCAAGATAATCTAATTGAACTTTCACTACCCTTCCATCTACCCCACGCACCCGACTCCATTCATCCCAAACCACAATCCAAGAAAACTATGATCTCCGCTCTCCTCGCCCCAAAGAATAGATTAAGATTCAAATTAAGATTCAAACAAGTCTTATATAAGTCCCATACAATATATGTCCAAATTCAGCACCGCTTCTTTCAGTCTCAATATCTCTTCATCGGTATACAGCTTTGTCATTTTATACCAGACAGGAGTCCTGAAATTTTATTCAAATTAAAAATTTAAGAAGTATTTTAAAGGCATAGCTGGATCTTTATTCTTTACTCTTCTGCCCTTCCCGAAAGGGAAAGCAACACCCTCCGCCTTGTAGCCACATGTCCCGCTACTTATCTTCTCCTTCTCCTTGTCTTTCTCCAAGTCCGGGTGAGTCAGGAAGTCCCGCCTTCAGAGTTTTGTAGTAAAAATCTCGGGCTTCGCAAACAGAATTGAGACGATATTTTTGGTTCTCAAATGTGACTGTGATATCAGATGGCACTTCCCATTTATATTGTATCTGAGAATCTCTGAGTTTTTCAGTTAAGAAAGTGTAGTCTCTCCTTGCTCTTAATATTTGAGATGGTATTTCTTTAAAAACAATCAAGTCCTGTCCATCGATTCGCAGCCTGTTATTGTAGAACTTCTGTATTATCGCATTTCTGGATTCTCTTGTGGTGAAATATATAATTATGTCCCTCGGAAGCTGTCGTTGTTTTGCTACACACGAGTTCTGGTGATAAATTTTTTGAATCTGCCAATCAAAGTTAAATCCCGGACTTCCCACCGAATGTCTGAAAGCTTCAAAAAAGGTCTGTTTCAAATTCTCCTGTTCCTTTTCACGCAATCCTCTGACTCTTATTGCAAACGCAGTCTTATTGTAATTTATCATAACAAGTTGTTTTTGAGCATTTTCAACTTCCTGTTGTAACGTTTGAATTTTAGATGTCAAATTAGAATTAGTTTTTTCCAAAAGTTCCAATTTGTCCTCCATTTCAGAAACATAGCCTGTCATAACAGTCATAACTCTGATCGTATCTTCCCTTGTTTGAGCAATCTTGGCGTCCAGTTTATCATATAAGTCCGATAAAAGTTGTTTAATTTCCTGTCTGAACTCTTTAAGGGTTTCAAAAAGAAATTCTTGCGTTAAGAGATCTCCAGTAGAGGGCGTGGGAGGCAAGGGCAGCGATTTTGTAACAATTTCTTGAGATGTATTATTAAGGAAACACTTAGACTGCTTCGATTTGGGAGCCATTATAAAAAACGCACAAACAAACAAAGTCTCTGCTCCCCTCGGTTTTAAATGGGATACTATTTATAGACTTTTAACAGTTAATAAGGAGAAGTCTTCAGGAGAATAGAACTGATTGAGTGTGTCATATATCAAACACAGAAGCTATAAAATCGCCATCTTGTAACGCAGCTGGATAAGAAAGCCTTTTACAAAATTGAAGCTGGTATTTTGAATAGTAATAAGAAAAATTTTTTACAACTTCACGTTAATATTTGGTTTTGAAGCCATTTCAAAATTTATCTGCCTGCAGTTAATAAAACTCTATTGCCTGAATATGCAGCTTTAAGTAAAGAGGCTGAGTTCCCCTTTTATTTTGAAGTTAAGGCTTGGCAAAACTTTCAGTGAGTAAACATTGTAACAAGACCGTTCAGCAGATTCATCACCATTTAACTTCCAGATAAGCAAAGTTAATGAAGGAGTAACATTCTTGTAGAAATAAAGCTAATTAAAAAGCTTCTACTGGCCTATTGTGAAACCAAAACATATGATAAGCAATCTCTTTTGTTTTGAATTCTTGTGAATTCTTGTGAGGATTAACAAAAAGTGTTCATTATTACCGGAGAAACCAGCCTGCTCGGCGCCATTTTAAAAGCCTCTAAGTAAATAATTTTTCGGAGGAGAAAAAGAAAAGAGCTAAAATGTTGATAAACAATTATTGTGCACGGAAATGGATTCAGCTCGTGATAAGATTAAATCAAACAAAACTTTGAACTGAGTGGGGGAGACCTACTTTGTCCTGCACAAGGCAGTTTGAAGTTCCCAGCACGGACAGCCGTTCTGCCTTGGGCTAGCCCCCCTTTCCCTGCAAGCACAAAAGCTGCAAAAATCGAAGAGCATTTGCCAGCAAAACAGTTTCTTCTTTCCTTCTTGCCTGAAGGATAAGAAAACCTGATAAGACGTCAGATGGAAGATCCTCTAAACAGGTACGTAGCCAGGAATTCGGAGACAGCTGATTTTTTTGCTGCCACCACCAGCAGGCTCCTCCCAGGAAGCAGTATTCTGGAGAATCAATGTAGCCTGCTCATTAGCAAGTCAAGGTCTAGATAGCATTGTTGGGAGTGATCCTGAAAACTGAAGCAAAATGTTTATCATAAGAAATCTTTGGGACTGAAGACTAAGATGATTTTGGTGAGAATTGCATGCTGTATGATAAAATTCTTTTTCTATTTCTTGTTTACTAATTTTATTTGGAATCCTAGTTGATGTTCATACTGTTAACATGTAAGATAAACTTCAAGAAAAAAAGATAAGGTCTTAGAACAAAGGAGCATATAAATCAGTGGTGAAATTCCTTTTTTTTTTTACTACCGGTTCTGTGGATGTGGCAGGGAAAGGATACTGCAAAATCTCCATTTCTCCACCCCACTCCAGGGGAAGGATACTGCAAAATCTCCATTCTCTCTCCACTCCAGAGGAAGGATACTGCAAAATCCCCATTCCCTCCCCGCTTCTGGGGGAAGGATATTGCAAAATCTCCATTCCCACCTCATTCTGGGGCCAGCCAGAGGTGGTATTTGCCAGTTCTTCAAATGACTCAAAATTTCCGCTACTGGTTCTCCAGAACCTGCTGACTTTCATCTCTGATATAAATGTATCAATTCAAATGTGGTGAAAAATCTTAACAACATTATACCATGATATAAGATTCTGTACCAGATCAGGCCACTCCCAGTAAAACAGTGATAAGAACTTCAATACTAAATCCTGTATCCCCTCCGATACCACTATGGAGCTTTTCTTTTCTTCTCCACCCCCCACTCTTCAAAAGAGTGGCTGATGTATAGTAAATTTGTCCCTGTTCACAAGCATCTAGTATTAAAAGATCTATTTCCGATTGAAAAAACGATCTGAAGGAAAGAAAGAAAAATGATCTCATTCACTAATTCTTAGTTACAATGTTTTTAAAGGCCAAACAGAAAGCAGTTGAAGGAGACAAATCAATAAATAAAAAATAGAGATTCCTGCTGAGCAGATGGAGTAATCCTGATCCATCTTTCTCTTCTGTAGCCTGATGGAATGGCTGTTGCCAAGCGGCACTTGATGGAGAGAGGAACATGGCTGCTCAATATAGTTGATGGCAGCTGTATTTCCTTCAGGAAACAGTTCCCTTCAATTTGGGTTTTTGGATTGGTTTGGGGAAAGAAATTGCCTTGGTTTTCCTAATAAATCCCTTGCCCATAGTAATCCCTTTGATGTGTCAATAAAATGGTTTCCAGATCTTAAGGATTTCCCCCCCCCGAAAGCAATAAATGGAAGAGCTAAAAGCAGCAGGCAATCCTCCCCAACCAAATAAGTTCCAGTAAATTCAGCATATTTTAGAAGATATTTTTTGAATGCACATATGAGCATGATGTAGCCAAGGTTCAGTGTGAATTTTGACCATTGGAGATTCCTCGGAAAGTGGTATTTTTGCAGAAACCTGAATGTAACTAGAACTAATGTAACTTGTACCAACCACAAGTTGTAAAGTAAATTTGATTGAAGCCACTCGCACCAATTTCTGATAAACAAAAAGCTAAACTTATTTCATGAAACAGGAGCTTGTGGTATGTGTCTTTTGTATCATGTATTCCACATAAAAAGGAATTGTTCACAAGTAGGAATTTCAATTATCAGGACTGTATTTTGTAGCAGGCAAGTATTTATTTAGATGGAAGTGTGTGCTACACTTTTTGTGTTTCTTGCACTCTTTTGGACCATGACTGGTGTTTTTTAAAAAAAAATATTTCAAGTTGAAGAGCTAGGAAAAAAAAGCTTATTTAAAAGCTTACATTCCTCCAGCCTAAATTTATTGCAAGATAAATTAATCACTAACAGCATTATCTAAGACTCAATTCATTTTGATTTTCTTTCTTAATTATTGGGCACTGGCAACCCTCCTATCTATTACCACTGTCTGATGATTCCCTGTTTGATGGTCTGGTTGAATCTCCACTAGATTTATTCAGGTTATACCCATTAGTCCACCCACCATATTTTATAACTCATCCAAATCTTCTTGATCCAAGCTTCTGGTAAGTAATTTATCCATTGACTGAAATCTCTGATAATTTGTATTAGATTGTATGTTGACAATAGTGTAATTCTTTGTAAATAGCATTCCAGATTGTTTTGATTGCCATTATGTTTCAACTTCTTCCAGGCAAAACCATTTAGATAAATGTATATGGAGGTTCTCAGTCATTCAAATTATGGTTGTCCCCAAAAGTGCTTTTTTTAAAACCACAACTGGACATCCTTGATTATTCTTGAAGACGTTTCATTTCTAATCCATGAAGCTTCTTCAGTTCTAACTAACTGGTGGGGAATGGAAAGGATTTATAATCTTTCTAGACAGCCAGTTATTTACTCTCTGTCGTTGAAACCACCTGGGGTTAGCAGTTAGCAACAGCAATAGCAGTTAGACTTATATACCACTTCATAGGGCTTTCAGCCCTCTCTAAACAGTTTACAGAGTCAGCATATTGCCCCCACAGTCTGGGTCCTCATTTTACCCACCTCGGAAGGATGGAAGGCTGAGTCAACCTTGAGCCGGTGAGATTTGAACCGCCGAACTGCAGCTTAGCAGTCAGCTGAAGTGGCTGCAGTACTGCACTCTAACCACTGTGCCACCTCAGCTCATAATATAATTATAATGGGAATATAAATAGCAATAGCACTTAAACTTATATACTGCTTCATAAGGCTTTATAGCCCTCTGTAAGCGGTTTGCAGAGCCAGCTTATTGCCCCCAACAATCTGGGTATTGATTTTAACAGCCTCAGAAGGATAGAAAGTTGAGTTAACCAAATCCTTTCTATTCCCCACCAGTTGATTAGAACTGAAGAAGGTTCTTGGATGAGAAGTGAAATGTGTTCAAGAAAAATATTTAAAAGTCCAGTTGCAGTTTGAAAGAAGTACTTTTTGGGAAATTTAGCTAAATGGAAATGGAATGCACACTTAGTCTAGAAGTTTTTGTTTGTCATTATTTTCAAATAAGGTAGGTGTCAGCTTAAACCTATGTATATACTTTCCTTTCTTATGTACTCTCTGTTGAGGTACAATCTGATAAAAAGCATTGTTGTGTTGTAACTCAGAATAGGGAGGCAGACCTCTCCATGAGCCATTAGTCTATTGTGAAAGCACTGGACAACTTGAGAGATACAACATAAAGCAGATCAGCTTCATTGGCTGCAGAAAGTTAAATGTTCCCATCCTCCACAAACTGTTTGCTGAAATGCACCAGATGCAACCCAGACATTTTTACTACTCCCAAGTGAAGAGATCAAAATTTAGGGAGCTAAAAGAAATTCCAGAGATATTGAGCCTTTGGGAAAGGGAAGGAACTTTTGAAACAGGTGTTCAATTATTGCTGAAAAGTATTGTTTACTAAGGTTTTTTTTTTTTTACAATATCTTAAAATGCAATGCACATGCAATATGTCTTGTTTTCTTCTGTAAAAGTTCCCGATGAGCATTGTAAGTCCCAGGGATATAGAATATTTTATAGAATAACACATTATGAAATAAAAGCCTTATTCTTCTCTTCTCCATATGAATAAATGCCTAAACAATGATTTACCTGCTGCTTTTAACATTTGGTAACACAACTCAATACTTTCAATGCTTCTTACATTACATTGTTTTTTGCTCTACTTTTAGGGTCTCTAAATGAGAAGCTGCCACAGCGTGAAGGTACAGGAAAAACAGGTAAATATCACACTATTTAATATTATAGATTATATATGTATAATCAGTGTCCATTAAATAAGAAAAAATGTTTTCTTTTATACAGATTCAATATATTTCAGTGGATCAAAAAAAAAAGCAACATAGGTTTCTTATTTTATTAAGAACCACAGTAGCACAATGGTTAGAGTGCAGTACTGCAGGCTACTTCTGCTGCCTGCCGGCTGCCTGCAATTTGGCAGTTCTAATCTCACCAGATTCAAGGTTGACTCAGCCTTCCATCCTTCCGAGGTGGGTAAAATGAGGACCCAGATTGTTGGGGGCAATAGGCTGACTCTGTAAATCACTTAGAGAGTTGGAGTTATCCTTTAATGAAGTTATTTGGACTATCTGATTTTTTTAAAAATATATCTCAGTATGAACTGAGAACAATGGTACATGCTCTCTTGATTAAACACTTTTTTTGGCTATATCTAATAAAAAATCATTGGTTCCTTTGCATTGCACTTAAAATTTGGATGGTATTAATCTGTGCACTGATGATGTTATCTAGTTTAGTAACGAAATGTCTCAAGAAATCTCAGAGTGCACCATGGATTCAGCTATTTCTTGGAGAAACTTGAGGTAGCACTTAGCAATCATCAACCTAATAAGATAGCCTAGGCCTGGCTATTACAGGGTAACTGACTAAAATTGTGCAGAGGATTCAGAGCAACAGCTTGAATCCAGGCCCCCCCAATCCAAAACCAGTATCACATGATTTTGGCTCATGTACCCTGCCATTTGAAGCATCTACCTTCATACGGCTTTGGAAAATAAATTTCCCTGGTGGTAGAAAGGCTCATCTTAATGCATTTATAGAAAGTTACATCTTTCTAAGAATATTCTAGCTGAACATTTCCCAGTACAAGCTGGAATGTGGTTGTAACCAACTCCAAATGAAAATAAGTATGGACAATTATTCATAAGTAGAATTATAATGTGCTTTATTCTGTATCGGTTTGGCAAGGTGGGATTTAACTATTTAAAGCTGATCATTTAAATGTTTAAATTATCGAGGATTAAATGGAGACAACTATGGAAAAAAGCAGGACAGTAATAATGAAAAGGGAGAAAGAAGAAACAAAAATACTGTTGCAGCTCTATCCCAGTTAGATACAAGCAGTGATACCCCTCTCACATCAGTTTTAAACTTTTACCCTGTAACTCAGCAAATGCAGAGGTGCTATAATGATTAAAGTAGGAACATTTCCCAAAACATTTGAGGAGGAACATCCTTGCTTGAAAGCTTTTGAGCAAAGCCATGAAAATGAACCAGCAAAGCTTCTTTTCCCTGACCCCAAGATTTGTAATTGAACCATGGGAAGGAAAGTAAGTTCCCAAGCTCCAGCAAAATCCCAAAGATGTTAATATTACGTATATTGTTTCCCTTTTTTACACATAGGAGTTAGGACTCAGTATTGACTCCAAGGGATACATACTAGTGTTTTGTTTTGGTTTCTCTCCCCACCCGCTCTCAAAGGGAACAGGCTCACTTTGTGAATTGTTAATGTTCTGTTGAGATACAAAGAAAAGTCAAAGGCTTTGTTAGTACTTCTGGCTAGTAGGGGAGTACTCATGGATGTCTCAGCTTCTACATGGGTTTATAGGTCTTATAATATAGGACAGGGAGGATGATAGTTTAGCAGTTAAAACACTGGGCTTGTCAGCTGGAAAGTTGATAATCCAGGTTCGAGACCTGAGCACCATGTGATGAGGTGAGTTCTTTTTCTTGCCCTAACTCCTGCCCACCTAGCAGTTTGAAAGCATGCAAATGCAAGTAGATAAATAGGTACCACTGGGAAGATAATAGTGTTCCATGTGCCTTGGCATATAGTCATGCTTTCCACATGATCACAGAAGGGTCTTTGGACAATATTGGCTCCCTTGGCTAAGAAATGGAGATGAACACCATCCCATAGAGTTAGACATGACTGAACAGTGGAAACTTTTATCTTTAATATAAGACAGAGTTAGGCAACATGGAGCTTTTGTTGACCTTAGTCAATGTGGGTGAGTAGTGAGAGATAATAGGGACTGCAGCACCTATGCTGATGTATGGGATTCTGATCAATTCTGATATATGGGATCATGAGTATTTCCTTCCCCTCCTCCTAGGGAAATTGATAATTTAGGTTAGTTTGCATTTTGATGGGAATTTAAATAATTTGTAGTCATTGAAATAATATGTGTACAAAATGTTTTCTTTCAACATTTCCTGATTTTATTTTGCCACTTAAAAATATATGTTAAATGCCTATATGTGTGTAACATTGTGTATAGCTATGAAACCTATGACTTGAAAGAAACTTTGGCAAAATAGTATGCCTACAGGTGCATGTTAGGAAAAATGTGCATAGTCATATGTATTAATTCTAGTACTGAATTGGTATTTTTAAAAGTTTTAACAGAAACAAAATAAATATATCAAATTCAGTTTCATTTAGTCCTACTCATCCTCCACTCCCAAATCCAGTGTTTCTATTTTCTTTTTGTGAATTGTTACAATTCTCACATACTATCCACAGTCAGTAGGATTTGTGCTGTACTTAACAGTCCTTAAAGTCTTGGCTGCTGCTTTCTGGACCATTCTGATTTCTAAAATCTGCTCTACTTAAGATTGAACTATAGAGATCTCTTTTATTTTGCTAATGGAGGTTAAAATTTCTGGTTAGGATTTATTATAATAAATTAAATTGATGGATTATATTCGGAGCCAGTTTCTTTTATTAATGTTATCTTTTTATAACATGTTATGTGTCTTTGCTAAAATCTTTCATATATCTGTCTGGACCAGTTTACCTCCAAATGTTGTCGGTAGAATTATGCCCAAGATTAATGGGGATATATATTCAAGTTTATTTATTTTTTTCTTTTTTCTTTATTTGCTTTAGTGATTTGCAATGAAGTGGCCAAGCTCAGGAAAACTGAGTTATGTAATGCAAATTCAACATTATATAACTATTCTTGATTTATGCTCCTATAGGAACCATAGCACACTTAACCATTTCATATGAAAACACGAGTAACTTTTCAACCGCGTAATGTGAGCTGTGTATATACAGTATGCTACCTGAGGGCAATCGCTCTTTCATACATTTGCCAGGCAAATATGTCAGCTCCAGATGTCAATTAGCTTTTTTTGAAGAAACTCAATACAGATCGTAAATTAGACATTTTTATTAGTACGCAAAGTACTAAATATGCTATGTAGTTTTTAAACTTTGCCTGAGTGTTGAGTCAGAGCAGCAATGAAGGAAGAAATCTTAACACCAGCCTACAGCTACACACTGTGTTTGAGACACGGGGAAACAAAAGCAGGTGTGAAGCTGAATGTTTTCTAAAGCAAGGTTCTGTTTGTGTGTTGGTTGTTGCTGAAGCCAGCCAGCTGCCACAACTCATATTTATTTAAGCTTGGCAGAATGCCTGTTAAGGTTTAATACCTCATTACTTAAATATCTAGTATGACACTTAAGAGGCATTTTGGGTCCCAGTTGACCAGACAAAGCCAACATAGATTCTGAAAGATTGGGGCATTTTTACATTGAAAAGGCTTTCAGGAATCAAGTCATGTTGTTTCTTATATTTTCTTTATATTTCTTAGGTTTCTTACATGTTCCTTATATTTTCAGTCTTTTAAAATATGGATGCAAATATTTTAAAATGGAATCGGAACTTCAAAGCACAGAAAGTGCTTATTTAGTTGCCTGTAATTTGATTTATGGTTGCATGGAACTTTCTTTTCCCTATAGAACAGAATCATACATAGAATTGCTGCATTCAGTTTTGATTTCTCTTCTGTTTCTTACATTTTAAAACACCGGTGCTATGCAGACTGTCCACAGTTTTTGGGGCTGCAGGGTGAGAATCCTCATTAGATTCTCACCTAGGTAGCTCTGTGAAGATAATGCTCTATTTGCTTACCCCATTGTGCCGAAGATAATGGGACAGTGCTGACAATATTACTATGGCATCTCTGGTGACAAATTCCACTGATAATCTAGCCCAACTGCAATAGCAATAGCAATAGCAGTTAGACTTATATACCGCTTCATAGGGATTTCAGCCCTCTCTAAGCAATTTACAGAATCAGCATATTGTCCCCAACAACAATCCGGCTTCTCATTTTAACCACCTTGGAAGGATGGAAGGCTGAGTCAACCCTGAGCCGGTGAGATTTGAACAGCCGAACTGCAGAACTGCAATCAGCTGAAGTAGCCTGCAGTGCTGCATTTAACCACTGCGCCACTTCGGCTCATATTGTGCAAAACACAGTATTGTTATATAGTACTGGACAGAGAAGATTTTGATAATATGACTATGATGTATTTTGTGAGGCATGTTATCTATCATTAAGGACACTAATGTAATTTTTTTGTTTGAGTAGACAAGGAAATTGATGCTCTTCTATTTACAGCTAAATTGTAACTCTCACTGTCTATGAATATTCACAATCAGGTGTTTTTTCCAAAGGGCAACTAGACTTTCTTGTTTTATTTTTAACAATATCAGAAGTTCCATACGTATCCATTCCCAAAGTAGGAATAAAAACATATAGATAAAATAGAACAAAGTAAAACCCCATAGGCTCATAGTTATCTTAGGCAATATTACCACCATCTTCTAGAAATAACCAGCATTACAACATTGTCTTACTAGCAGATTAGAAATAATATACGAGCAGTGATGGTGCAGTGGTTAGAATGCAGTATTGCAGGCTAATTCTGCCAACTGTTAGGAGTTTGATTCTGATTGGCTCAGCCTTCCATGCTTCCAAGGTCAGTAAAATGAGGAGCCAGATTGTTGGGAGCAATATGCTGACTCTGTAAACCACATAGAGAAGGCTGCAAAGCACTGTGAAGCAGTATATAAGTCTAAGTACTATTGCTAATTTAGCTTTCATAAGAGAATTGGGACAGAAGACTCAAGTAAAATATTATTGAGGGGGTGCCCAGATATATTTTGTAAATGATATATGCAATGCATATGCTATTACTTCCTTTTTTAAAACAAAGAAGTGCAATGTCCATTTTTAAAAGGCATCATTATTCATTTCTTTAGAGAATAAGGTGAACATTTAATGGCCTTTTATTTAGAATTGACCATTAACCAAGTAAACACAACATTTTCCAACCCTGATTTTTAGATGTAAATGATAAAACCATTGTTTTATAAAGTTTTATAATTTGAGGAATATTTTCTCATATATTGGTCTTTTAATTTGTACATTATCACCCTTAGTCTCTTCATACTGTATCTCCCCTTGTTGAGTGAATTAGAAAGATGGAGAAGCCACCAAAAACATACTGCTAGAAGAAAGCAAACTAAAAAAAAAACATTTAAAAAACTCAAATTGGAGTGTATAGACAAAAAGGGATGTGTTGGTTCAGTGGCTAAGAAGCTGAGCTTGTTGATCAGAAAGGTCGGCAGTTCAAATCTCTAGTGCCCCATAATGGTGTGAGCTTTGAAACGGAGATGAGCACCGCCCCCTAGAGTCAGAAATGACTAGCACATATGTGAGAGGGGAACCTTTACCTTTTAGACAATCAAAAATTTGGTACAGTGTGACATTGTTTTTGTTGCAATCTATAGGTGGAGCATTTCTTACAGCCTAGTTTGTAGTATGCATGGAAAATATGTGAGAAATGGCTGAATTGTTTTCTTGTGAATAGACAGAAATGATCATACCTTTTAGGCATACCTTAACATCTGATTTTTAAGATATTCATTTGAATTTTTTGACAAGTATCTCTAAAAGAAGGAGGGTAGATCTTTTTGACAAAAAATACTGTAAAAAGTTTGTTTTAATTGATGCATTTTTTCATTATTTCAATTAATATCTCACATTGAAGGTATTCAAGATAGCTAACAATTTATGAACAAATAAAAATAACAAAAATTGAAGAGTCTTATAAATATAAAGTCGCTTTATTTATGCCAACCTTGTAAATCATCCAAGTCCCAAAATCTGTTCTGCTTTAAAATCCATGTTTGAATTATTAATATTTTTTACTGCTATGTATTTTATCTAAGCATTACATTTGGGTTGTATGCTCCCCTGGGAACATATGCTACCTAGAGTAAATAAATATGTTAAAATAAATGTGAGATGTTCGTAATTTTTCAAAGTATTATGCATACTTTGTGTGCATACTTTTATCCTGTTTTCATAGATGTGATGCAATCATAAGGGAAAATAAGGAACGTCTAGGTTGGATTGAATGGGGTTACTGGAAAATGTTCTTGTCCATGACAGAAACCCTCACAAAAGTTTTAATTTAATTAAGACAGTGACTAAAAAGCTTTAAAATACGTACACATACAATTGTGTGTACATTTGTTCATTTGGTGTGTGTGGTAAAAAAAATGCAACTGTTAATTTATTAACTAGCAGTCATTTATTATATATGTGCACTTATTTAGCTTACTTTCATAATTGTAGTCTCCTTGCAAATCTTTTCCATTCTGAATTCAGATGATGCCTCAGCTCCTGCACTGGAGCCTCAGCCCCAAGGAGATGAAGAAGGTGAGAATTTATAGAAATGGGAAGGGAAGGCCTTGGCAATATTAGCTGAGATCTGTTACAAACTGTCTATATGATATTAGAGAAATATGGCCAGGATTTATTTTTTATTCTCTTCTGTGAGATACTAAGTCACTTCCTATTTCTGATGCAGTAGACTCTAGTTAATAATCTAGATCAATTTTCCTCCAGTTGTGTTAGGCTGTAACCATGATAATGCCCATGTCAACCTGAAGCGAACCTAGCTGAGGCTATCTTTGAAGCTTCATGGTTGCCACAAGGCAGAGGAGGAGAAAGGGAGGAAGAAAATTAGATGGCTCAGTTGGCCATCAAAATAAAAAGTATGGGAGCCAAGGCCATTTTAACAGATGGCTAAGAAGAGCAGGAGTGGAGTAACCAAGCAACCAGCCAGCATCTCTATTGGACAATGTGACTGATGACCTGGGAGGAAAGGGGGAACTTTCACTTTTTAATTAGGTGAAAATCGTGGGAACTTTCAGAATCGGTTTTCACCAGTTGTGCCAATATGATGTATACATAAATTATTCTTTGAGGAATCTACCTGCCCCAGAGTTGTGTTTTCTATGGGTGCATTACTTGGAATGCTGACATTAAACTGACAGACCAAGCATAACTTGATTAGACTTTAAAATAACACAAGGATTTTTTATTGCTTTTGAACCTGGATCGCTAAAAGGATTTATAGAGGATTATAGTAAGTCATTAGACTAAGAGATACCACCACTAGAGGTGGTATTCAGCAGGTTCTGACCAGTTCTGGAGAACTGGTAGTGGAAATTTTGAGTAGTTCAGAGAACCGATAAATACCACTTCTGCCTGGCCCCACCCCCATCTATTCTCTGCCTCCAAAGTCCCAGCTGATTGGGACAGAATGAAGATTTTACAGTAACCTTCCCCTTGAGTGGGGAGGGATTGGAGATTTTATGGTATCCTTCCCCTGCCACGCCCACCAAGGCACACCCACCAAGCTATGTCCACTGAATCGGTAATAAAATATTTTGAATCCCACCACTGTACCCAACCCATTTGCAAGGAGAAAGCCAAATCCTTGAAACCATTCAAAAATTATAGATAAATGATAGATTGACAAATAAACAGACAGATAGATGCTGTACATAAATATATGTCTAAGCTGTCATTTTTGCATCTTAATCTACACTCCTAATAATCTTGTGTTTAATTTCATTTTGAGTGAAATAAATGAAATTCCTTTTAAATTGTTATCTTTTAAAAAGTGGCAGCTTTACTAGCATTTTCCCCCCAAAGTATCCCATTGTTTGTGATTCAACCTGGTTATTCAGACAATCAATATTGTTTTTGCATTTATGCCAGGCATGTTGGATTTCAGGATCATAATTTGTTATTAGTGTAAAATAAAGCTATTTAACAAGAACATTTGTTTCATGTACTGTATTTATGCTGAAATATTGTCATGCTACATTTTCTAAATACCTTCATAAATGAAAGATTGTTCTGTCATGTTTTTACATTTTTCATTTCTTTGAATTAATATATTGTGGTAGCAATTATGTTTTCCATTGTAACAGTCTGATTTTGTTCTTTATTGTTCTAGATATAGCTTCTCGCTACCCTACATTATGGACTGAGCAAGTAAAGAGCAGACAAAATAAGACCAATAAAAATTCTGGTAAGCATCTTAATTAGTAACATCTCAACATCAGCAAACATTCATATTTTCTAGTTGTCTTGATTGCTGTTTGGTTAAGGCAGAATAAGCAGACTCTACAGTGAATCAAATAAATAAATGATCTTGGATATCATTTAGGATATACAAAAAAGGACAAGGTGGTTTTATCTTTGTATATTAAAAATGTGCTCAGAATTAAACTCCATCAGTGTACTATTTTTATATGTTATAAATTATATGCTGGGGGAATACACATTCACTGAGCTTGATTATTTTCTTGCAGACATTTCATTACTAAACTAGGTGTCATCACTGTTAGTAAAGTGTGGGATTTGCTCTCATTTTGCTCTCTTTTATGATTCCCTACCCTTTGCCGTTATTATCATGGCTAATGAAAAGATACTTCACATTGGCTACCTATTGCGAAGTAGGTGACAAGAAGGAAGGGCATTTGGTGATTAGAAGGGAAGAATTTTGAGGAAGAATATGAGAAAAAACCAAAAATTGCATCCCAGGCCTGATATTGATTTTTTAAAAAAATAATTTCTTGCATGTTTCTTTGAATTCCAGAAAATGTTTTTTAAATGCTATTCTAGGAAATTTTGTTAGTTTTGTTAAAACTTAGCATCTACTGTGTTGGTTACAAAAGCTTAGACACAATCACCGAGCAATGCAAAAAACAAACAGCCCCTTTAATCTTGGCTAAAGGACTAATGAAGAGGCAATAGAGTGAGTGGGCAGCAGCAGGTATGGTCATATCTGAAGGGAAGGTTCTAAATAGTAATTATTGAGGTTAACAACATTTGAAGCTCCAAGCAATTTGGCAACTACACAACACCTTCACCAAGTTGTTTTCATCCACTCATAGCCTCCACTATTGCCTCACATTGTCAGCCATGTAATTTGGAGTGGATAAGTCATTTTCTTTTCATTTCTACTCAACAACTGCAATACAGCTTCCCCTCCTCAGGTCAATCAAAAAAAATGTAAAGATGCACACGATCTAACTAGTCTTGAGTATAAAACTACATCAAATTTCTACAGTCTTTTCTTTTAATATTGGACAACACATATTAATTGTGGAGGTTAATCAAGGAAGTTTTTTTCTATATTTCTTGTTCTCTCCCATTGCAACATAAAAGACTGAAAAAAAGAGAAAAAACTGTTGATACAAATAAATTGGTATATTGGAAATTTGTTGTTCCTCCATCTGTGAGAGAACAAAACATTTTACATTTCTGAGAGGATAAAAATAAAGCCAAGCTGTAAAAAGAGCCTAGATATAATTCATTGTAAATAGTATGTATTTCATCTTTATTACTCTGGAGACTATTTATGGCTAAAGCAAAATAAGTGTTATGCTTGGAACCAATTTTAATCTCATATGTAAAAATACAGGAGGCCACAAGTCAAACAAAATAATAACCAATCCTTCTCCATAGATATCGTAAAAATCAGCTTGACAACTCAGCCCTATAAGCTGTTCGCAAGTACCAAGACAGGCTCTATCTTTACACAGAATGAGGCAGTTGGCTAAGGCAGTAGATTCTGGATACCATAAAAGGATAGGAAACCACCATTAAATTGTATTTTTAGTACCAGGAAATGTAATTGTTTTCTCTGACATTAAGTCAAAGCCATCTGGCTGGTTTGAAAACTATGAATTCAAAATATATTTGACTGGCATGATATGAAAAGACCAATTTGTTGGGAAAAGTGAGAAAGTATTAATTCCTTGTACGGCATTGATTTGGCTAAGCTTGGAGTTTATTTCCAGCTGGCATAACTGTCGATATTAGTATATTTACACTAGTGTTTCTCCTATAACAAGAGTTTAAAACAGTAAACAGTAAGGAGAAAAGAAATCAAAATCTGTCCTTGAATCAGAGTAAAGCATTGAAAAAAAGGTGAGAGGAAATCACAGAATAAGATAGTAATTTATTAGGCCTAGCACATTGTGGCAAAGGACTTTTCAGGAAGAGATGAGTTCCTGTAACAGAATACAGTGTTTTGAAAATGAAGTTTTCATTGTTCCTTCAGTTTGCTCTTCAGGAGATTGGCCAGAATGTACTGGACTCAATAAATGATTTCCTTGGGAACCTGAAAATTGCTTTCTCAAAAACTGAAAAGACCATTCAGCCAGCCTAGGAGTCAGGAATTTTGCACTTTTCAAAATATCTCCAACCTCCGATAGCTTTTCTTATCACAGCATGCTATATCTCATTGATGGGTAAATAAATCTCAGGTTTGACAAGTGGAAAATGGGGATCTGGTGTCACGGTTAGGGCAGGACAGTAGTCCTTACCTTCTTTCCTGACTGAAGCCCATCCCACTGAGTTTGAAACAATTCCTACTCTGCATAATAATCTTTTCCAACCTAAAACTCCACAGATCTATTGCAAGTCACTTCTCATGATTCTGCAGCCATCTGGCCATTAGCCATGTCAGGCAGCCTTGTTCTGACCTAGGTTTCACAAAATCACAAAGCAGACTCCTTGTCCCGACAAAACCCCTTTTTATGTTACTTCCTCTCATTCACATCCAGCAAAGTCCTGGAAAACAGTCTTTCAAGGGTGAATTTGCAACCACAGACCTTATCAGCCTTGGAGAGCTGCCATGCTGGTATCTTCCAAATGCAATGCTGTACAAGAAGATACTTGGCAAGAAGTCTCTGAGAGTCATGAACATATCTTCACACTAACTAAATGAACAAATTGTCTCTTGTAAACTTCCCTCCCATTTCGCTCCTCTTTATTCCCTATGGGAGGGGCCATTCACCATCCACCATCTACCTGTGTCTTTTGTCCCAAATTGGCCCTTGTTTCTTAACTGTTCCCTTCTCCTGGCAGCTCTGTGCATGCGCACATCAAGAACAGGTTTCAGTTGTTCTTCTGCCCCACTGATCTCGGACAGCAGCTGATAACTGTCAGATGGCCCTGGCCCCATCTCTGCTTCCAATGTAGAACACTCATCAGAGCCTTCCTCAGACTCCAGGATTGGCCCATGTTCCTCCTCAACCTCCTCACTGTCTGAGTCTGCCACCAGCTCCACTGGCTGGTGGTGGGCCACAACAATCCCATGGCCATTTTTGCTAAACAAACAATCTCTCACCCATTATGCAGAAATCCCAATTTGCCTGATTTACTTACTGGAAAGTTCATAAACTTGAAGAGTGAAAATGTAGTCTTATTATACAGACTTTTGCTTCTACTCCAATACCCTTGAGTTATGTTACATTTCAACTCAATGTCTGTGGAGATTCTCAAACATCCAGATCACAGCTGTCCCAAGAGTGTTTTTCAAAAGGCAACTGGATTTTCTTGGGGTTTTTTTCCTTGAAGATGTTTTGCTTCTCATCCAAGAAGCTTCTTCGGTTCTCATTTTTTCAAGGGGAAAAAGCCCCCAAGAAAATCTAGTTGTTTTTTGAAAAGCACTTTTGGCACACTTTAGTTCCTTAATTCCCAGTAAAAAAAATGGCTAGGAAATCACATGGGTTTAACTGCGAGCTATTTGGAGTATGTCTACTCAGGAAAAGTTGTTGTACCTTCTTCAAGTTTAGGAATTAATTCTTTTCAGTAGGACTTCCCTCCAAGAAGATACAGTATATACTGAACTGCCCTGCATTTTTTTTCACTCACTGTTTGTATGGATAGGAAGAAAAGAGTAGCTGCTAGAATCTTGGACTTGTAAGGATCTCTTGTTGAATATTTGCTTTATTCTTCTTGGTATTAAAATAGTATATACAGGAACATAAATATGTTTGCTTTATGTCTCTTCTACTTGCTTGCCCTATGCAAATAGATAAGTCTTTCCAGACCTCCCTAGTGTTGCTTACATTTCAGTTAACAAAAATATACACATTCAATATTTCTACTGTCTTCAAAAGTCTCATTTTATGAGCATTTTCTTTTAACTTTTTACTTTACCTATTATCTCGAAATTCTTACAAAGTCTGCCTTCTGGCATCCCTAGATTGTGCCTCCCATCAAGAATAAAGACCCTCCCACCCTAAAACTTTTTAAAACTGTTCTGTTTAACATCCAAATGATACAATTTCTGCTCAGGATGTTCCAGGATTTTATGGAATCTCCACGGTTGACATGTGTGCCTGCTTTTTTGCAAGGCCAATCTCTTTTTGCAATACCATACATTAATTTAATGTCAAAAGATAGTCATCTTCTCTAAACTATTTTTTTAATTACATTATATGATTTTCCTGCAGCTTCAGCCTAAAACAGCAGTGCCTTTTGATTTTCATATATGAGATATGTTGGCTTTCATAATTTATTAGACCCACGGACTGAAAATCAGAAAAGCATCAGCAATCTGTCAGGCGCCAGGAAAGGCTTATATTTCAACTGAAATACATAGTATCTAATAGTATCCATTTATCATTAAGGAAATAGTCTCCTACCATTTCATCTTAGAAATCTTCTCTAAAAAAACAGGGGTTTGAGTCAGCCTATTTTGGAGAAGAGAGAGAGGGTCTACTAATGGAAAAGAATGATTCATTTTGATATTAGAAATCCATGTTTACAAATCTGAACCTAGACAGTTCTTGTCAAATGATAGAAACATATAATTTTATTCAAAGTTATGGGTGTTAGTGATAGAATATCTAGCTTGTGTTGATGTTCTTTCATTTGGAAGGATATTCTTCACCATCATCCAGCTTTCTTTCCTTAAATAAAATTGAAACAGTTGATTGGTAAAGCTGGACATGATGCTTTCTCTTTAGTTTGCAAAATTAATGAAATAAATAAGTAAATAACTAACTGTCACCTCTTGGAGGAAAGTCTGAACTAAATAATGCTTTGACAAGTGAATGCTGACTAAGTTAGTTGCGTAGACAAATTACAAAATACACAAACTTCTATGCATGCAATGCGGTAGGGAAGAAGCAAAACTGAAGCAAGCAATTCCAATATTCAATTGTTGAATAAGTCACCCTTGTTTGTTTGAAAGTTAACAGGGATGAATGATACCCATAAAAGTAATCCTACATCATTTTGTTTATAGCTTTAAAATAAATAGTTAATAAAGCAACCACCATGGAATCTTAAAGGGGACTGTGCAAAGTTTCTGAATTCTATTAATTCTGCTTTTTCTTATACTGGCATTAGCTTTCTACTGAGAACTGCTTCCTGGAATGTTTTGCAAAATAATTATATGATAGATAGCATGGATATACCGGTAGAGAGTGGGAACCATAGTTGGCCTGGTTACCCAAGAATTGCCAATGTTACTGCTGCAGTAGCCATTTTACTTTCTCATGATATTAATAGTGAAAGGAATGACTTGCTTTGCAATTGTACATGACACATTATTTTTAATTATACTGCAATACTTTGGAAATGATCCTGTTGGTTTGCTTCAAATCTTACTTTTTTTAAAAAAGCAAACATTTCCCAAAGAGGTTTAGCCAATTTTTCTTCACCATGATTCTGAAAGAGAAACAAGGGATTCTTTGATAAACAGTGGGAAAAGGTTTTTAATCAGACAGGAGTTTTGACCGGATGCCCTCCAAATACAGTGGATTTTGATCCCTGTAAATATTCTTGGGTTTCAGTTCCATTAGTTGTATGGATCGAAATCCAATGAATTCAGAGGTGGATTTCACATAATTTTACCACTGGTTTGCCGTACACCAAAACTGTGTGTGCCTTCCGTGCATGCCCTTTGTTCACGCAGGTGGCTCGCACACATGCATACGGCTTAGAAAATGTGGTTAAATAGGACAGCATAGAGCTGGAGCGGATGGGCTGGTCCATCCACAGATTGCTACTACCTGTTCATTTGAACCGATCCAAACTGACTGAATTCTACCACTGGATGAATCGGAGGAAAGCTATGGGATGCAAGTCATGTGACATGTAGATATCTACCTATTTTATTGCTGTCCTACAATAATTCTGCCTATAAAAAATAATGGTGTTCAGGTCTGTTTTATAGTTTCAGCATGATTTCAGCTTCGCTACATTGACAAACCTGTTCCTGTCTCATAAGCAAAGCAACATTCATAAGTTCTCTGCAATTTTATTTGCTTGTTTGCTGGAAGGTAGAAAATGACATTAAAGGTATAATTATTTTAGCACCTGGCTATTACCTTTAGAGCACTTACTTCAATTTAGTTGAACTAAATAGGGAATCTGTTTCTTCCTTGCATGATGTATGAAGTTAAAACTAGTAAAGCACTTCCAATGTACAGTACATTTTAAAATGTGGCTGGAGTTTTTAAGAAGCTACCTTGTTGCCCTGAAAGCAGTCCAACAGAATATTTTGCTAGTAAGGAAAGCATGTCTTCAATTGAGTTGATTCTATTGTTAAAATATAATTAATTATTATAGTAATTATGTTAGTAATTTTTGTCTTAATTCTCTGTATCAAAATGAAATTTTGAACTCTTAAAGCCATATATTTTTAGTTTTTCAATAGATAGGACAGGATGTGGGAAAATACATATATCAAGGATCAATTTTAGGCTAAATTTATGTCAACTGTAATAAAAAATTACCCTATTAGGAGACTGAGGACCAGTTATGTTATTGCTTTTACATTGCTTTTTTGGGAAAAAAATTAACCATTTGAATTATCCAGCCAAAGGACTAGGCATTTTAGACTTTATTTCCTTGTTACAAGAGAGTTCAGATTAAGTGTGTGAACATAGAGAGACAAGACATTGTGAGGCCCAAAAGAAATCAGTATTGATAGCAAACAGGCTAAACAATATTATGGTGATATGCCTCTCAGGAAAAAGGCTTTGTGGTGGTGGTGGGGAAGCAGTCATTTTCATGATTTAAGCAATGGCCTCCTTGCAAAACAGATCACTTACTGTTTATTTATCTGGAGTGTTTTCATTGATATGAGACATTTTCGTGGCCAGTGAAAGATGTAAAAGTGTCTGTATTCCTTCCAAGTCTGATAAAAGAATCATGTCAGATACTTGAGCTGAACATATATACAGTTTTACCAAGCTTCTTTCTTTTATTCTGCCTAATTTTAATTGGTGAGATAGATATCTCATGTTTTAACGGAAGCCAGGATTCTAATGTTCCCATAGAAGGAAATGCTAGCTTGGATTTTTCCCTTTTTGATTATTAAAAAAGATGACCAAACCTCAATAAACAGACAACATGCACTTTGTGAAAAGGACTGCCACAGTACAAGCAACTGTGAAGCAGTTAGAAATCTAGAAAGGGAGATACACAGGTCCTTTTTCATTCTCGCTTCTGTGTGAGGGGAAGAAAAAGGAGGCAAGACTGAAGGGCCCCAGTTTACATACCTAGAAATTAGCTGAAGCTCTCTTTGCAGTCAAGTACAGTATCATTTATGTATCATCAAGCATTGTAAAATCAGTGAAGCAAAAGATATTGTTTCTCTACTTCCTCCCACTAAAAACAGATCCATGAGTTTCAATAACGCATATTTAGTTAAGTAAATCTAAATAAACCCCTTTTTGAATCCTGTACTTATTTTTATCTAAAAATATGCCCAGGATAAACTAGGATTACAGCCATTTGCTAACTGGAGATTGTCCCATGCACTGATTTTTTTTTTATGGATAGCCCTCGTTTAGTGACTGCCACATAGAGAAGCTGTTGACATTTATTATTTAACATACGATAAGAACATGCCAGAAGAGAAGTAAATATATAAACACAACTCACATAACTATATACAAAACTTCTAAGGGAGTATGGCAGTGGCCTCATAATGCAGATCTTCTAGGGAACCAGCAAATACACATGAAAGCACACTACGTTTAATAGTTTGCATTTCAGCACCACAGTTCACAGTTATGATGGTGACACATGGAAATGAAGAATTCAAGTTTTGTTTAAATGGGTGTTTGTATTGCTTTTTTGAAACATCAGTTATTTTGAATTGGCCTTTTAAAGGAATTCTTTCATGGGTGGGCTGCTAAGGGTTCGCTTGGGTTCGGGAGAACCCATAGCTAATGTTATGGCAGGTTTGGAGAACCTCCAAATCCCACCCCTGGATGGCCATGCCCACCCCTCCCCTCGCCTCCCAGGAGTTTCCACACAGCCCATTTTGGATGTGAGGTAAGTGCAGGGCCTGTGCGGAGGCTGAAGGAGGGGCAAAAACAGGCCTCCCAGAAGGCCTCCAGAGCCCAGGGAGGCAGTTTTCACCCTCCCAGAGGCTCGGGGAAAGTCTCCGGAGCCTGAGGAAGGTGAAAACACGCCCCCCCTGTGGTGCAGGAGGCCTAGGCCACACCCAGCATGGCATGCCCACCCAGCAACGGGGCAGAGAACCCATTGCTGAAATTTTTGAAGCCCAACCCTGAATTCTCTTCCATCTCCAAGAAGCATGCCTGCTGTACGTTTTGGTGCAGAATATCTGAATCAGTCTTTCCTGTACCTGAGCAGAAAAGATAAACCAAAAGTCCTACTGTTCTGAAAACAAATGGTCTTTTGCTTTAATGAAGCTGCCATAACAGAATTTCCATAACCTACTGAGAAGTGGCTCTCTGCTGCCTCTTAGTTACAGTTGATTTAGAATTGTGGAGGACGGCTGAGGAGCGATAAATCATCTTGCAGGTGGGATGTTCAGGAAAGAAGCACCTTTGTATTTTACTAGACTGCACTGGGAAATGAATTTGACAATCTACCCAAACTCTAGAATGCACTTTGCATGGAGTAGAAGTTCAAAATGGTTCAAGTTCAAAATGGACACTGATAGAAATGATAAGTGAATATTTCAACATTTAAACGGATGGACACACCACTTGTCCTTATGCTTAAAAGATCTCTAAATATGTAATGGGATTATGCAGGACGTTAATCAGTTAACAAGTTATCAAGCCTGAGGAACCACTCCTCTAAGCATAGCAGCCAGCCTGAGCCATTTGTGGGTCAGTTCAAAAAAAGTCAAGGTGTGACCATACCATCAAAGCATTGTTGCATAATTCAGGTAGAAAAAGGACAAGGTTTCAATGGTATGACTTGCCAGCTTGACCTTTTTGACTCCCTTCAATGGATACCCCAGCAGCCCCCTTCTTTGGCAAGCTTATGCACCTGCTTTCCTCAATTGCTTCCCCATCATCAACTTCTCCTGGGATTGGCAACAAAACAAATCAGTGAACATACATGTTCATACATGGAAATCAGTAAACATACATGGAGATATCCACTCAGGACATCCACTGAAGTGGTTGTGCCAAATCCTCTAGAGCAGGGCTGTCAAAGTCCTGGCCCACGGGCCGGATGCATCACATGTTGGCCACACCCATGCCCGGTTTAGCAATGCCCGATACATCACTTGATGCCGCTATGACAATGTGAGTTTAACACCCACTTCTAGAGGACGTAGCTGTTTTAACATGATTCATTTGTGAAAACTTGTTTTGTGAAACATCCCTTCTGGATAGTTGGTACTTCCCTAATTCATAACATAGTATATTTATTTATTATAGCAATATGCTTTGTTGAAAATAATCCGTTGCTCAAAGAATTTAGATCAAGTTACTTGTACTAGAAAAAGCCACCTTATTTCACCCCGATATAGGGTTTTATATACATAGACCATGTGAAACATTATCCAGAATACAGGACACAAAGTTCCTCTTTCTTTATAGTTAATAATGGGATAGTTGAATGTTTTTCCTTTAGATTGGCCTTATTTTGCTCACAGGCTAAGACACAGCCAAGCCATGGATCTGCCTTTTCAGCAAGAGCCAAAAGAAAAGCTGAGCCATTGGATCCGATTATAAACATACAAAAAGCAAACTTCATGGGAGTATATTAAAAATTGCTGAAGCACTAAGGATATATAATCTACTGGCATTCTTACTGGCTTTTTTGCTTTCCTGGCTGACAAAAATGCCAGAACCAACCACCCATTTCAGTCTTAAGTATCAGGTTAAAAAAAATTAATTTCCAAGCTTTGTCAGGAAAGATAGCTCTGGATGATCTGGAGAAATGAAGCCCAGTGCAGAACAGCCTAGCAAAAATTAGTGTGATTTACTCTTTCAAAATAAAGACTTTAGTAGGGTCATTGGTTTACCCTTAAGAAATGGCCCAAACTGTAGCTTTTGTGTAATTGCTCTACATCATTTTAATGGAGTAAATGAGAGAATAATGACTCAGAGGCAAACTTTAAAGGAAACACCATGTCATTTACTTTGCATTCTGGAGCTCAGTTTTCAACCCAGGTATCCCTAGCTTCATGCTAAAAACTTGTCCCCTGCAGAAATTTTGACAGCTCAGAAGATGGTTTGCTTTGTGCATGGTAGCAGCTATTGATAAGTAGAATTTTAAAAAAACAATTCAGAAAATTAGATTTTAAGTTGTTGAGCTTTGGGCAATAGTCTGACAGTCTTAACCCACAGGTGGCAAAAGACAAAGTTTTTAAAAGAAATATTCCTTCACTTCATGCTGAGAAAGTTTCTGGTTACCACATTCCAGAAAGTGATGCTATCTTTAGAAATTAGGAGATGAGTCTTCCAAAAGAATACAAAAGCCATATGTAGTTACTGGTATACCTAGTTTGATGCAGTTGGGATAGCCAAATAGAATAGAATTTATTTGAAAAGTACTTTAGTCTGATGTGAGCAGTGATGTTGTGATGGTGATGTACATCTGTATCTGTAAGTTCTACAATTTTTTTCTTTTCTCCTGGAATCTGGGTAGAGTTTCCCCCAGTCTTGGAGTCAAAGTTTTGTCATGATACTTACATTCTTTATAATACAAAAGCACCCAGTTCTCAAGGCATTCAAGGCTCTTGTCCAGTGTCTGAAAACCAGAATCTTATTGAATTGTAAGGCATGGATGTAGATTAACCAACCTTCTCCCAAAGTCATTGCTGTGGTGAAAGAAGCCCCTCTTCCCCACCCCTAAAACAAGAACCTGTTTTCTGATGTTTAAACACAAAATTAAAAATGTGCAGAGTAGATCAAGCTTGTCTATAATGCTAAACTCTGATTAAGCATCTCCTTCACCTTCCAAACGCATGCTCTCTGTTAACTCCATGGACCATCCAGCAGAATTTCCAAGGTGAAAGAATTCATTGTACATCACAAAGGACAGGAAATGCTTTCCTCACAAGACAAATCAAGCTATTAATCTTATAATAAAGTAAGAATTATTACAGCAGAAAGTATTCATTTCTACATTATTAAGGCTTATGTATTGTGTTTGAACAAATGAGTTTCACTCATTCCTTTTGGTATTTCATATTTATCCAAATAAAGCTTTATTGCAAGGCAAGCTGCCTCTAGATGCCACACAATTCCTTTTATGTACATTGTGAAAATAGCTCTAATGCATTAGCTCTATCACATTTCCAATATTCTGCCTTACTAAAATATCAGGGGATGTGACTTTCAGACAGAAAATAGGCTGCATTTATTTATTATTTAAATCAATTTATATTGTCGCCCAACTCATAAACAAGTGACTCTGGGCAGCATACAGCAGCTAAAAGCAATAATTTAAAGGTATAAAAACCAAGCTAGAACAAAGAATAACAGAGGAAAGTGGTATTAAGAATAGCAGAGCCCCTTACTACTTCACTTATCTCCTGGAGTCCTTAGACCTGCTGACATAAGCAGGACTTGAGGGACTTCCAGAAACTCAGCAAGGCCAATCTCACTTCAGGAGAGGAGAAGATTCCACCTCAGGGGAGGGGAGAAGAGAAGATTCCACAGTGTGAACACCACAGCAAAAATGGCCCATGTTTAGAGCCTGCCAAATATAATAAGGGATGTAACCTGTAACATGCCTTCTCCACTGGATTCTTTCCTCCTTCTCCATTTCTATTGAACATATACATGAAACCACTGCACAAGTTGATCCACAAACATATTCATCAATAAACCTCCACCATACATTTCAGCCCTAGATTGAAAAAAAAATGATGCTGTTGAGATGTCTCTAGGTGTTTGGAAGCTTTTAGATGTTAAATCTTTTCATTACCTAGGACTTGGCATCTGCAAGACTGTTTATTCCAAATGTTATTTCCCCAGCCAACAAAATTTTCCTATCTAACATGATCCCCATCCAACCACAGTAGAGTTCCCCCAGGTCTTTTCACTTATGGGATGATAGCTCCAGGGCTCGCAGAGGGAAGCCATTTCAGTACCATCCATGTTTGTCAAAGCAACATACTGCCAGATATTTAGATGGCCCCTTCCCTCTTCATTTTTAGGAAAATCATTGAAACATGGTTATTCCGTCACACCTTGATGCTGGAACACTAGGATCTACTCTGTGGTAGTGAAAAGATTTTGGAATTTTTGTTTATATGGATGTTTGCAGGTTGAATAATTATTGATTTGTCTCTTTATATACTACTGTATTGTGTTTAACTATATTTAAGGAAGTTGGAATGTACACTATTCAGCTTGTTAAAACACTACAGTAAACATAAAATATCTGACAAACTTTCAGAGATAGAATTTCACAAAAAAGCCCACAATTTTCAGAAGGGATTCAGTTTCTAAAAAATTGCTACTGCAGTCTATTAAAACAAAAGCAACATAAATGTGAGACAGAGAGAGAGAGAGAGAGAGAGAGAGAGGGAGGGAGGGAGGGAGGGAGGGAGGGAGGGGGAAAAAAACAGCTTTTGATATTCTCAGATTAGTGTGAACATGCCATGTGGATGTGGTCATAGAAAAATGTGTTTGTGGTTTACAAAGCAAGTTTCTTAATGTCAAAAGAGTGTAAGAGTTTCACACAGGAATATGCATTTTATTTAACTTGATGCAAACCTGGAATAAACATAGATATGCACAGACATTCTAAGAAGATATAAAATTGTAATTGCTTTCGAGGACAACCAGAAGTAAACAGGTTTGGAGAATTCACATTCTAAAATGTTTTAGGTCAATTTATAAACAGCATTATAATCTCAGAGATTATAAAATTGTAAGATTTTATAATTGTAAGATTTTATGGATAAATTATTAAATCTGTATGAAAGAATTTATTGTATGTATCTGGGGAGGAAGACACATACAGTGGAGATATCAGCATTCTAGTTGGCCTTAAGAAAGCTCCTAATACATTTTGAATAATTAGTTAATAACTATTAGCCTGCCTTCCTTCCTTCCTTCCTTCCTTCCTTCCTTCCTTCCTTCCTTCCTTCCTTCCTTCCTTCCTTCCTTCCTTCCTTCCTTCCTTATTTAAATAAGTCCCTCTCTGACTATCTCCTTTATGCCATCCAAATTATTCCAGAAAGACCTGGAGAATTTGCCCATGGCTCCCGTGTGACAGTCATTAAGTGAATCTTTGCAGTTGTTATGCAAATCCACAGTTGTTAAATGAAGTGTTGCTGAAAATCAGAAGTGCATTTAAATGAAGTTGTGTTGCTGAGCACCCAGAATTCGATCTTATGACTGCAGGGGAACCTGATTATTGAAGCTTCAAATCTGGGTCATAAGTCCCTTTTTCAGGTCAGTCAGTTGTAACTTTGAATGGTAGCTAAGCGGCCAATTGTAAGTCAAAGGACAACTGTAGCACCTGCTGTAAGAGCAAAGCTGGTTCTGAGTTATTAGCTATCCCTGAGGAATCAATTTCCTATGGGATTTCTCAACATAATCCCTTCTAGATCCATTAGCATTTATTTAATTTTTAGGTGTGGGATTTTTACAAATGTTTTTACAACTTTTACTGATATCATTGTGAAATTGTTTAGTGTATTGACTAAGGTAGAACAAACTGAGTTCTAGTCTCATTTTAGGAATGAAGCCAGTTGGGTGACTTTTCCAGTCTCTCCTCCCCCCAGTAAGAACCAGTGAAGGCAACTGGTAGGAAGAGAAATCTTGGTTTTGTTGCTTGGTCTTAATAAAGATCTTGCTCTCAATTTTCTTTTTTAAAATTTGCAATGCAGGAAAGAAAAGATGCCTCATACACAAGATACTGAGTGGGAAATTTTCTGTGCCAAAAATTCTGTTGCCCAGTGATTTTTGACCTGAATAAAAGTATCAAACACTATCTCCTATTTTCTGCGCATGTTCTTCCAATAATCTCCATTCATCTTTGGTACATTGACAGAGTTTAAGGAAAGTGTAATAAGATCATACTTCAAAACTTGGTTTTCCATTGGTTTTTGGCTAATTTATCAATAAGTCAATCTGTGCATAGGCAATATCCATAATTATATTATTTTTTTCTTTCCAGCAGCGTCATGTGATCAAGAGCTCCAGTCAGCATTAGAAGAAGCTAAACAGCCCCAGAAAGATAATGTATTCATTCCAGAGTGTGCTAATGGTGGGCTTTATAAACCAGTACAGTGTCATCCCTCCACAGGATATTGCTGGTGTGTCCTTGTTGATACAGGACGCCCTATTCCTGGTACATCCACAAGGTAAGAGATCTTCATTGGAGAAGTGGTCACACAATAATAGATTCTTATCTGGACCCTTTTCTAAGGAAGAGGGACAATTAGGAACAAACACATGCACATATATATGGAGCTATGTGACGTTGCTGTCTTTACCCAAAGACTAAAAGGGCTGTTGCTGTTAGTTGCAAAGTCATGTCCGATCCCATGGACAACATTCCTCCAGGCCTTCCTGTCCTCTACTATCCTCTGGAGTCCATTTAAGGTCAAGCCTACTGCTTCAGTGACTCCATCTAACCACCTCTTTCTCTATCGTCCCTTTCTTCTTTTGCCCTCAATCTTTCCCACCATTAGCCTCTTCTCCAGTGAATCTTTCCTTCTCATTTGGTGGCCAAAGTACTTGAGTGTCAACTTCAGGATCTGGCCTTCTAAAGAGCAGTCAGGGTTGATCTCCTCTAGGATTGACCAGTTTGATCGCCTTGCAGTCCAAGGGACTCTCTGGAGTCTTCTCTAGAATCATAGTTCAAAGGGCTCAATTCTTTGGCACTCAGCCTTTCTTATGGTCCAACTTTCACAGCCATACATTGCAACTGGGGAAAAAAAGGGCTATAACTGCACAAAATAGACTATGATTATGATGTAACAATTCTATGGCAATTTAACATACAAAAGATCTTACTGTTTCTCATTGTAACCAGAGTAATCAACATACTTAACATGCTTTGAGTGCTGACATTCACAGTTTTTTATAATGAAGTTTATTGCAAGATGTTTGAATCAGTAAGCAATTAAAACTAAGGGAACAGTTGTGAGCCATTAAAATAATGGCAGATTTGTCACGGAAAGTGTAAAAAATTTTCTTACTGCCCAACTAAAAATTCTGATTACATCCCCATTATTTTCAGTAGTTTTATTCAGATTTAAACCAATAATTTACAGTATGATCATGGTAGTAATAGAGGAATAAATAAAAAAAAATGCTATATATATAAATCAGGGGTGGGTTCTGGCCGGCTTTACTGCCAGTTCAGGAGTGTGGTAGGCCTGGGTCGCTGCCAGTTCCAGAGAATCAGGCCGCCATACTACTACTGCTTCGGTCAAACCAGTCCGAACTGGTAGGAACCCACCTCTGATATAAATAATAAAAACATCACTAAGACCATTGAAAAGGCCTAAATTAAGTGTAGGTTTCTTTTTATCTCCTTCTGAAAAGACCAAGAAGTAGCAAATGGTAATTATGTTTAAATCTGACTTTAGTCCATAGGATTTTTCTCATTAATTATTAGCATGCTTAAAAGTAATCAGCAAGGCAGCACTTGTTATGTTATTAAGCAACTGTCAAACCAGGAAGGTAATGAAGTCAGGGGCTTCAGCTTTTGTTATTAATTTAAATCTTTATTCATGTTTCGAGCTCTTAATATGATTTTGTGGAAATCGTTCTTTCTGAATTCAATTCTCTACTTTAAAGTTGGAATAACCTTTACAAACTTCAGAGTTGATGTGAAAAGATTCAAGACTGTGAAGTTGTTTATATCGCAAAAAGTGACAACACAAGAAGAGAAAAGAGTAAACTGGGGGGGGGGATCAGTTCTGCCAGCATCTATATGCTATAGGAAAAGAAATGTAGCATCAGAAAGATCTTTCTATTTTTTCCCCCTGAAACAGTTCCTTCAGCCCATTTTCACATGATTAACTTCCCATGGAGCAACACTGCTGGAACCAGTAGAAAGGAGAACAATATTTTTAATATGTTGTTAAACAGTAAGTTGAAGTTCATGAGTTTCAGCTGAGCCAGAAGCAGGGAAAAGAGCTGAGAGCTTTGTTTAGCAGACAAAGCAGACAAAATATCACTTTCCAAAGGCAACAATGTGGGCTTGGCGTCTTTAGGAATGCTTGTATGGAAGCTCACCAGGAACCAATGCAGTGTGTTTAGCTTGATACAAGCACAAACAGTTTGAAAAGGAGAACATTCAAACAATGCTTTAGAGAGTTAACTGCAGAAAGCCAGACTATCTGCTCACGCTCACAATTTCAGTTGAGGAAGGGCTGTGCGGGCAGTAGCCTAGTTTAGGTTTAATTCCCTGCACCTCCGAATAGGACTTGTAATATGATTGTAATCGGAGCCTCTGCGAAGACAATGTCAACAACTCTAAGCTGGGTGAACCAGTGAGCCTCATTTGATCTCACCTGATCTCATTTGATCTTGCTATTTCTGCCTTATACTTGCTTCTTTTGTTCTGGGAATGTCACAAGAGCCTGTGTTTCTTACACTTTTAAAGTAGCCCGAGGGCTTTTATAGACTTTGTTGTGAGAGATGATATGGCAGAGGCCAGATAACCAGTGATGAGGAATTGTGGGAATTATAATTCAAAGACCAATATTTTCCCCCTCCAAATATACTACATGGTCATTTGGGCTACATTGTGAATATTTGTGGTAAGGGTAATTATTATGTAGATTAAGAAACACTTAAAATTGAAAAGGTGAATTTTCCCCTTTGCTCCAATTCTTCACATTTCTGGATACATTTTGATGGCAGGTATGCAGTATATTCCATAAACTTTAATATATTGCATTCTTGTTGGAAGTTTAATTATGTCATTTTTAAAACAAATTTTCTAGATCTCATGTTTATGGAGAATGGATTCAAAATGTTTTGTTGTTGCTACAGCTGCTATTAATTCTGCTCAAAACCAGAATTACTCAATGCTCAGAAGGCATTATATGATATTGTTCCATTTCCAGAGCTAAGGCTCTAATGGAAAACATTTTTGCCACTTGAAATCCCTTCACCCTGCTCCCCCCAAAAAAGGCCAGGGGCAGAATTTTAATAAGTAAACCAAGGTTGTGTTTCATCTCACCTTCTGGCTGGTTGTTACTTTTGCTAGGCCAAAAATAATGTCAAGCAAGATTGTGGACTTCATTATCCTCCAGACATTGCTGAACTACAGGTCCCAGCATTTTGCACAATTTTGCACTATTGGCCAGCCTGGCTAAAGCATTTGGGAACTGCAGATGTAAGAGAGAGAGAGAGAGAGAGTAGAAGGGAGGAAAAGTATAGGAGAGAGAGGAGTGGAAAGAGGAGAGAAGAAAAGGAGAGAGAAAGGAGAAATAGAGAAGAGAGGGATGGTAGAGGGAAGAAAGGAGGTAGGGAGGAAGAGAGGGGGAGAGGAAACAGGATGGTGGTGGATAGGATATAATATCATGTATGGAAAGCAGAAGAGCAAATGATAGCCTATGTGGGTTGATGGTAAGAGGAACTGATATAATATTGGATAACACAAAATAGTGCTGGTTAAGATGTAATGGTATACCTGTGGTTACTTGTATGAAATTTTAAAAAAAACTTTTCAAAAAAAAGTCTGAGGTGGTGATTTGTTGCTGGATAGAACACAACTCTGGAAGGTTGTAGGAAGAATTGAAAAGTGAAATCATGAAGTGCGGGTTGTAATGGAGAAACTGAAGGGCAGCAGGAAAAAGGAAGGAAGGAATGCAGAGTGGGGTATCAGATTAATTTGAGATCAGGCTCTTTGCCACATGCCACATTAGAGCACCCAGTTCAAAGACTTTTTCTGTCATTCTTTAGTTGGTTTTTTTTTTTAAAGTCATGTGACAGCAATTACCACCCACTTCATCCAAAGCTTACTATCAAAACAGCTTCTGTTCTTCTTACTCAAAAAGTTCCCTTTCACCCATAGGCACCTATTAAGCTGAGCATGAAATTGCATTGCACCTTCTTGCAGCAGCTTATATCAGATGGGCTATTAGCCAATTCCAGAAATGTTCATTTCCTTCACACAATGAGGAGATAAATTAAACACTGGAGGCAGACTACTTATTTCATTCTAACCATATATTATTCTCATGACCAGAACAGTATCAAAACACATTGTGATTTGTTATAAGGGCTTGGAAAGAATCCCCCCCCCACGCCTTAAATTTTATTAAATTTTCTAGCATTACATGGACTTAACCCCTAACTGTGCATCTCCCCCATATATCCATACGAGTGTATTTATGTTATGATTTTTTTTGGTTCCATCACATATAATCCCATAGCCATATTTCATATCAGACATAGATATGGAAACCAAAGTGTAAAGTTCAGAAAGGCAGTAGGGAAAATGAAACATTGGAATATATAGAGTAAATCACTTACCTCCCTTCTGTCTGGTCCATTTTTGTGTAGCATATGATCACATTTTTCTCCAGAGATTAGTTAAAAAAAATCAGTTGCCTAGGAATTCTAGAAGATTGAATTTTTCAAGCATTCTTAGTGCTCAATTTGTCAATTTATTTACTTATTTAACATTTGTATTTTTAATGCAAATAATACAAACATAGATATATACATCTAAATACAAAAAAAAGAAAGGAAAAAAGAAAAGGAGAAAAACTAATATTACAGTACAACCCCTCGGAGACCCTGTCCCCCCCCCATATTTCTTCTTCTTTAACAACTAAAGAATATACAATATATTCCAATTGTGCCCTTATCCCTTTCAAAACAACATATATTCTTGAGTAGGTTTATTCCCTTTGCCTTCCACCAACACTGATTTTATTTTAAAAAATCCCATATTTCATTATAATTTTTTTACTTTGTTCCCTTTTTTTAAATGTAGTTTCCATTGTTAATTTATCATTTGTTGCCATAGTCCAAATTTCATTATACCACTCATTTCTTTGAATATCCCAATTTCATCCTCAATATTTAGCCATCACTAATCTAGCTGCCATTATCAAATTTACCATCAAATCCTTTTTTTTGTTTCATTTATCCCATTTTTCCACCAGCAACAGTAATGTGAACAGTAAATTCAAAAATCATTATATTGGTTTTTTTCATCCTTGGCAATCTTAGGATATGTGGATTTCAACTCCCAGAATTCCCCAGCCACCCATAGAATCCTGGGAATTGAAGTCCACATGCCAAGTCTGAGAAACACTGCATTATGTGGTAGGAAAAAGATTCTGCTATCAGTTCCTATTCCATTCATTTAATTACATAGCATTTGAAAACTAGATGGTCTCTGCCACAAATAAATAAGAAATACAATAAAACATGATGCATATATTAAATACAAGTAGTTTTCTAGCATCTTTAGTCATTTTTCTACCATCAGTATAGATAATATAATGGCGGAAAGCTAAACCAACAAATTACTCCTAAATTAGTGTTTATTTATTAATACCTGGGATAGCATATAAAAATGATATTTCTTCTTTGCCCTCAGTATACTTCAGGGAATCTGAGCTTTAAAAACATTTGCCATGGTCCTATTTCTTGGGAATAATGTCACTTTTATTTGATCGACATGGTTTCATCTAATTAATAAGCAATAAGTTGAAAGGGTTTTTCATTTTTCATACTTGCAAAGAAAAAAATAAATCTTGTGGGGGGCAACTGCATGGCATGAAGCAGTGGTGCGATTCAGCCAGTTCGTACCTATTCGGGAGAACCGGTTGTTAACTTTCTAAGCAGTTCGGAGAACTGGTTGTTGGAAGAAATCTCCTTTTGGTTTTTCCCACTTTACAGGGCTAATCCTTTAAGGAAGGCAGGAAGAAAACATTCTGGTGTTATTTCTAGCATAATCTTTATTGCCCTGCTTACAGAAACTGCCTCTCTGGTTAACCCTTATTACATCGTAAGAGCTAAGGCGAAGTGCCTATTAACGTGAGTGACATTGAGTTGGCCATTCCAATGGTGGGTTCCTGCCAGTTCTAACCTCTTCTATAGAAGAGGTTCCACAAATCCACAGTGCCATTTAGATCCGGTTCCAGCTCCCTCCCCTCGCCAGTCCGTACATCATCAAGATGAAGAGCGAGAGGAGGAATTCTGGGAGTTGAAGTCCACAAGTCTTAAAGCTGTCAAGTTTGAACACCCCTGGGGTTTTTTTCCCTAAAGGGTTAGGGGTGCAAGGGTCTTGTAACTTGACAGCTTTAAGACTTGCATGCTTCAAATGCCAGAGTTTCTGAGTCAACATTTTGGTTGCTAAGCAAGAGCGTTGTTAAGTAAGTTTCACCACATTTTACAAGTTGGCCACGCCCACCCAGACACATGACTGGAAAGCCACTTCCACCTGGTCACATGGCCAGCAAGCCACTCCCACAAAGCAGGCCACACTTACAGAAGAGGTTCTAAAAAAATTGAAACCCACCACTGGCATAAAGTATACCATAAATATCAAAACTGCATAAAAGTATAAAATTAAAGTCCACTTTACCTATATTACTTTGGATTCTTGATATCTAGAAGTAATTCAAATATGTGCTGCTGGGAGTAAGTCACATCACCAAGCCCAGGAATTCTAATCTTGTAAAGTACTATGAATTAATGGGTTTTTAGAATGAGCTTTATTTAACATTTGAATAAATGTGTGGCTATGATTTTAGAATCGAGAGTAAATCAAGCTCTCTGCCAAATTTCAGTGTGATCACACAGCTGTTAGAATGGTAGGGTTTTCAAATTAAATTAGCATTAGCTTAATGTCTTTTTTTCTTCCTATGCTCCCTGAAGATATGAACAGCCAAAGTGTGATAACAGTGCTAGAGCTCACCCAAGCAATACAAGAGACGTGTTCAAAGGGCGCCCATTGCAAGGTAAGTGTATAATAAATGGTGTTTTGGAAGAATGTTTATTCATTCAGTTAACTTAAAGAGTGCTTTCATATCTACAGTAAAACTTGAGCAAAAATATTTGTTATGCAAATATAAGCAAATATATTATGTAAATGTTATGCAATGAAACTGGTTCCAAGTCACAATTGCGACTTCACAATGGAATCAGTTCCTCAAAACGCCTAGCAGAACAACCCGCTTGGTTATTATACTGTGGTTGTGTACCAGAGTTTATAAATAAATAAATATACAGGATAATCTTCCTGCAGATTTTGCATAACACTGGAGTATCCTTGAGGAGACCAAGAGGAAGGAATATTATGTTTATTTGCCACCTTGAATTACTTAAAGAGTAATAACATCAGGATAAAAAAGATTGAATAAATAAATAAAAAGGAGGGAAGTAAAAACTAATACAGGGGTCCTCAACCCCCCGGCCACAGCCTACTACTGGGCCATGAGCCCAGTAGTGGAAGTGGCGGGTGAGATTGCGCAAGAGTGCATCCCCACTTGTGCAAACAGCAGGCTAGCGTGTATGCTCCATTTGTGTGAATGGCGGGCACAATCATCTCGGTTCTTAAAATATTTTAGGCCATCTTTTGGATATTGCTTGCAATGGAAGCTCATAGATACAACACTGGCAAATAAAAACCAGGGGGGGAAATCTGCTTTTAGCAGAATGTAGGTTAAGTTTTGGCTTTTCTTATCTTATCTATTTCGCTTTTTTTTATTTTATTTTGAGCCAAAAGAAATGAGGTATTATTTCCCTCAGTTTGAACCTGGGAGATACCAGGACAGTGTACTGCATGTAATGGTTTTGTAAGAACTACTTTTCTGACATCCCCCTGGCATATAGGTAGTTGTTCCACTTTTCTAAGAACATCCTCTTCTGCAGATCTCACTGATTTGGACCAGGGGAAGTAATGAGATTTGCAGATCGCAATATTAACCAGGTTCAAAAACTATGATGGTACACAGCCAAGTGCCACTTCATTAAACCCGAGTATATAAACAGTTGGTTTTGAAAGACTTGGGAAAAATTGGCTCAAAGCCAGTTGGCATAAGTTTTAGTTGTGATAAAATATGTGTCAGAGGAAAGAAAAAAATATTTATGAATTTTCTACAGCGATTATTAAAATATTCAGAAATTTAGTTCAAACCCCCCCCCCCCATCAATTGTTGCTAATTCTGGGACATGGCAAGTTGCATGACTATTTATAAGATATAAAGCCTATTAAGTCAGGACATTATTTGTAAATTAATTTAATTGTAATTTAGTATTGCATGTAACTGTATCACATAATTTCTGATCCATTTCCAACATTCCCTTTTTGGGAAGGTTGTTGAGAAGCTTTTTGGAATGAAGATTCAGAAGACTCTGAGTCTTTTTCAGGCAGGCTTCAAACTTAGATATACGTGACACTGATTGTGTTGGTTCATGATATCTGGTGGGATCACAAGAGGGTGGGGATGTTACATCAATCCTGACCCTCCTTGTTCTGTTGGTAACCTCCAGTACCATTGATTGTGGTATTTCCTTTGACTAAAGGGATGGGAGTGGGAAGCAAAAATTTCCTCCAAGATTGGTCCATATCAGTGTTGATGGACACAGCTGCCTATACACCTTTGCTTGGTTACTCCCTCTTTCTATTTAATGTCTATGGGAGGCTTCTCTGTGAGATCATTCATCAGTTGGCAGCCATGGCTTAGAGAGCCTTTGCAGAAATCCAACTTGCACTCCAGCTGTGCCTATTCCTGAATCAGGAAGCCACTGATGACTTGGACATTTGGATTATTACAATGTGTTTTGCATGAGACTGCCATTGAGGACCACCCAGGAAGCTGTTACTCCTACACATGTAATTATGGGAGCACCTTGGTGCACCTATGTAACAATGCTACTTTTGTGAGCTGTACTAGTTAACAGTAGGCTTCCGGGTGCAGTTCAGGATGCTGATTTGTTACCTATAAAGCCTTCATGGGAAAAGATCTAATTATTTGTCTATTTCAGATTGTTTCTATTGATGTAATAAACTCTCTTTTTTATTTTTTTTTATTTTTAAACAAACATAAACAAACAAGACATGTAGCATAAAAACAATTCCGTACAGTATGTTGATTGGTTACAAGGTTTTTGTGCGCTCTTTTCACAGTCCTCACTTAAAGTTTATCTAAAGTCACATATTTTCAATCAAATATATTTGTATACATTATTATTATAGTACTTCATTTGATTATCACTATTGTTTCTTCATTTTAAACAAGGTATTCTAAATATGGATTCATTTATATTATAATAATTCATTATATCATCTTCAATATATCCAATAATAAAGTATTTTTATATCCTATTCTAAGTCAATCTATTATTTTAGTATTGGTAACATTCTCTAATAATTTTCAATTCTATGTTTTTTCTATTATTAGTATCCTCAATCATATATATATATATATATATATATATATATATATATATATATATATATATATATATATATATATATATATATATACACACACACACACACACACACACACACACACACACACACACATACACACAATTATTATGATTATTAAACATTCATTGAGTATAGCTATTATTACATCCTTTTTATATGAAGCATACTAAATTTAAAGTAAATTTATATTATGGCGTTTCATTACATCATCCTGAAATCATCCAATGATATTACATCTTTATATTCTATTCTATTTTATATTCTAATATAAATTTTTTTATTATCAATCTAATATATATAAATGCATTATTATCATTGTTAATCATTTATTTGACTATAACTATTATTACTTTGTCTTATACATAGTACTCAAAGTTTAACTAAGTTTGACTTAATTTTATTGTGACATTTCATTTCATCATCCTGTATCCTTCCAGTAGTAGTGCAGTCCAATATCTCTTGCCATTTGTAGAATCTGTATTCTAAGTGTTTTCTTGATAAGTCTTTTGTGGACTTCTCTTGGCAACTTGTTGTTCATTCCATATCTTATAGAGAGTCGAAACCCTCCATCTGTTCCTTCCATCAGCTTACCTTTAGTTATCACTGGTGCTTCTGCCAAAATTACTCTCATTGTTTCTGCCAATTTTTTTCCCTTTCTTCATTTATGTTTTGAAGTCTGAGATAGAGTTCCAGTTCATCAATCTCTCCTTTCAGTATTTCACACATATCATTTCCCTCCACTCTCCGTTTGCTGTCAGTGTCAACAATTTTCTTATCACTTTGTTCATATTTTTCTGCAATTTTTTGAACTCTGTCCTCAAGTTTCATCATTGTTTTGTAAATATTCTGAACTCTTCCCTCCATTCTTTCTGTATTTTGTTCTATAATCTCAAATCTCTTATCAATTCTCTCTGTGCTTATTAGTACTTTTTGAATTTCTAGCATAATTATTTGTAATGTTAATTCCTTTTCTTCTTCATGTTGCACCATTTTTCCAGGTTGTAAACACTGCCACTAAGACATCCAAGGTTTTTTGCTAGGTTTCAAACAAATTCAGTGTAATCTTTCAAGTCAAGGCTTTCTCTTTACTCCAAAAGAGCAGGTGGCAGTGTTACTTATTTTTCTTCTGCTTTTACCTCTGTCTCTAATCTACAAACTCAAAAAGAGAGAGAAAACTGCTTAAAAGTTATGATCCAGCTGAGCCTTGAGAGGAAAGAGAATTTCAATCCACAAACACAAAAAATGGAAAAAAATAGAAGAAGAAGGGGGGGGGGGGGGAGACCAGTCCAATTTTAAAAGGAAAAGGCATTTGTAAAAATTCCATCTATAGAAAGAAATGAAATTAAAGTAAAAAATATAACACAATAGTTTTAATCCAGGCTTAATTCTCCACTTCAATTAAAATCTTCAATTTTAATTTAACTCTAAATCTTTTTGGGTGTTCTCTTCTCTAATAGTAAGTTTTTTCTCACCATTTCCAACACACTCTATCTCCTCTTCTGCTTCCATTTCAGGGGTCTGCCCCAACCTTCTGCAGCCTCAATGGCTGCTTCTCTTGTAGCCAGAAAAAAGAGCTTCTCCTGGATCGATCAGGGGCTTTGTGATGCCCCTGAGATCAGCAGGACATGCCCTTCTCTGTCACCATCTCTACAGGATGGTTTAGGTCCAAAAAGGACTGTCCAACAACAGAGATATCGACAGGAATCCTGGAGCTCCAAGATTGCATGTCGTATCGTAACGATGTCAACCATGCCCTCCCTCATGTAATAAACTCTTGAGTGGGACCAGGAGATGTGATTCTCTATTGCTGTGCCTACTTTTTGGAACAGCTTTTCCTCCAAGGCTCAGATAAACCCAAACCTGCTTGACTTTCAGAAGGTATTCCTTAGGCACTCAGTTGGAGAAGAGTGTCAGCAGAAGAGCAGCCACATACAAAAGGTATTGCAATGACTTAAGAGAAAACGATAGATGATCTGACTTAAGAAAGATAGCATGCCAACTAAAGCTAAGTAGAAGCAGGCTAGCTATGAATCTTATATTTTATAAGAAACATAGCTTCATTCACAATAGATTTAACTTGCCAATATTTCAATAATAATTTCAGAGAACTCATGAAAATGTTTTTTTCCTCTGTCACATGTTTTATCACAACTAGAACCTATGCCAATGGCTTTGAGCCATTTTCCAAAAGTCCTTCAAAACTAGTTGTTTGTTCTATATCCTTGGGTTCAAAGAAGTGGGAGTTGGCTGTGTAGCATCATAGTTCCTGAGCCTGGTTAATATTGCAATCTGAAAATCTCATCACTTCCCCCTACTTAAAATAGGTTCTCTGGTTTAGATCATTGAGATCTGCCCAACAAGATGCTGTTACATAAAGGAAAAACCATTTGATAGGGAAAAATCAGAAAAGTTGTGAGTAGTTTCCACAGACCTTGGAAAGATTTGCTTCATTTATAATTACAGCATTTTAATTCTGCGTAGAATTGAGTTTCTTAACTTTAAATGGCTTGGGAGATTTCAAAGAGGCATGATATTTATAATTGAGTATTCTTGGAAATCCCAATCTGTCCCATTGATTCATTGTACAGTTGTTCGCAAAACATAAGCTGGCTGTTGTAAACATCTGGTTCATAATTTTATAAGCCATTCTCAATAATAAAACCACAAGCTCTCACACTGTTCTAAATCTATAATGGCCTAAGAAATGGCATACTTTCAGAGAGCAACAGAAAAGCATCAGTAAATCCCTTCTTCTCCATCTGCTGCCTGGATTTATCAATCCTCTTCCTCTCCCAATTTGAAGGATCTTCCCCACTTTGAATTTGGCACATTTCAAAGATTTTCCAACCAACAAATGTAATGGGATTGGAGAATAGCTTTTGCAACTCACTTGTGCAAACCTGCAAATCAAACAGTAAACTCTAATATGCTTTTGAAAGTAGAAAACAGTATCAATAGAGTTAAAAATATGCATATAATATTATCATGGCAAGAAATATGTTCTTATTGTAGGAAGAATGCTCATCTTAACATACTTTGAATAGGTGTGTTCATTTATTTAAAGATTCTTTGGATTGCATCATTAACTTGTTCAACAGTACCTGTATGTATGTATGTATGTATGTATGTATGTATGTATGTATGTGTATATATATATATATATATATATATATATATATATATATATATATATATATATATATATATATATATATATATATATATATATATATATATATATATACACACACATATATATATATATATACACATATATATATATATATACACATATATATATATATATATATATACACATATATATATATACACATATATATATATATACATACACACATACATACATACATACATACATACATACATACATACATACAAACAGGTATTGTTGAACACACACACACACACACACACCATATATATATATATATATATATATATATATATATATATATATAGATAGATAGATAGATAGATAGATAGATAGATAGATAGATAGATAGATAGATAGATAGATAGGCAGGCAATTTAGGGATATTTGGATTCCTATCCATATGGTTTGAAAACCCACAGCCAGTTATTAAAAGGCAACGATGTACGATGTGTGTGTAATCAATCCAAATTTAATTTGTGATGTAAGCTACTTTATTGAATGTGTTTTTATTTCAATATCAGAAACCAAAGTAACAAGTACAGCATAAACATCTCTAAATAGATAATAATATTTGCTTTAGCAATTCTAGTTTTACAAAACAACTGAACTGAACACACACAGAGAGAGGAAGAGAGGGGGAAACAGAAGCATATATTCATTCATTCACATTCATCTGTTTCACTAAGTCCATTAAATAATAACCAGCTGAAAAGATAATCTGCTTAATGTTGGCTTTATCACCAGTCACTTAAAGCAATGCGGGTATGGCTCTAAGAAGATGCGACAGAAGTGTGTCATGACAAATTAACCCTTCCTCTGATTTTATGAATTGTAATTTTGATGGAAGTGCTCCTAAATTCAATTCCTGACATTGTCGAACAGAAGAACAAGTCTTATTTGTCTCTTTGATCTGGTAGAGAATACAGCTCGGTCCACTGAAAGTACATAATGTCTATGGCTCTTTTCATGTTTTCTTATGTGCAAAATGGTAATTACCATAGCAATATTGGCCAGCATTAATTTGCTGCAGAGATCAGGTAGAAGTATCCCATCTATATACAGAAAATGAAAATCTATGCATACTCAACACTGCACTAAGAAAATAATTTTCCATTGAAAGATATATTAAATTGCATGAATTTATGGAGCAACCCATTTATCGTTGGTTTCTACACCTATGATGCCTGTGTCCAGCCATAGATCTCTTCACAATCACCAACACACAGAGACACAAGTGAGTTATTCCTATTTCTGTTTTGGTGTAGCTTCCTTTATGTTTGTGTTTGTATAAAACAAGCGATGCATTGTGATTCTGCAGGGGCACAGTGCTGACCATCATTGGAATGCTTATTCGTGGCTGCAGCAGAGTTCTATGCGACTTTCATTTCTCAGGCTTTTAAAATGATTAACTGTTCCCACTAAACAGGTGTTCCCCTTGATTTGCTGGATCAGTTCAGAGGCTACCATGTCTCATAGAAGCAGCCTTTGTTAAAAGAAACTGCTTAAAAAAAATTAAAAAGCCCAATCCTAGAACATCTCTGAAAATAGTTGCATATTCTATTGTAGACCAAAACATTTCTAGTGTTTATAAAACTGAAATTTGCTGTTGGTCCAGAGTTGTGTTTATTTTTGAAGGTCATTCATTTCCCAGAGACAGACAGGTAAATTGATGAAATCAAGGTCACTTGGGAAGAAGGAGTATGCTGGGAGATTAAAAACTTGCCACATTCTCCACAGTGCAAACTTTGTTTTGTAGAATTCCTCAGCTGCTTGAGCTCTGGCCTTGGAGATTTCTGCCGGCACCGGGGTGAATGCTTCATTGTTGTTAGCTCTCGTTCATCTATAACTGTGGGGTGTCGTGGGGCAAGCTCGGCTTAATAGTTGCTTCTTGTAAGCCTGGAGCAAGGAGCGAGAATGAATGCGGTGGGGGAGTAGTTTCTAGCAATCACTCTTGCAAACTAAGAAATACAAATCCAATGTGCATTTTTTTGAGAAAACAGAAAACAATCCGTATTTTATGTGTACGTTTACAAAATTATGGTTAGCACTACCAGATCAGGATTGCAAAAATCTGAATGCCTGCAAAGAATTATAATTTATTTATCTTTCTTTCCCATTTCAGGGAAAGAAAGAGAGGTTTAAAGATAAATAAATGTTCCTCTTTGTGATTTGTACTAGAAATTAAGATTAAGCTTGCTGATCACCAGTATATTTTTACCTAGTTGTTATATTTTGGTATATTGTGTCCATGTTAGTGTGTGTGTGTGTGTGTGTGTGTGTGTGTGTGTGTGTGTACATGTGTGTACGTGTACATACGTACTAGATATCTTTCCTTCTTCCTGGAAGATTCATTTTATCCTAATGTTAAAAATGAGTCTTTTCTAAGTCTGAGCCTCGTGAAATGCAGAGCCCTTAGCCTTTGCCTTTCCAAAATAGAGCAGAACTGTTCCATGGAGGGAGAGAATCTCCTCATCAAGTCTTGTAGATTTTTGTCTCTGGATAAGAGAAACTACTGTATCTTAAACAGCTACCATTAGTTATCATTGGAATCCAAGTAGATATAATTCAGAGTTAATTTGTTTCTTTTTGGACTCTTCACTTCAGATGAAACTTCCTACCTCCATAATTTTCTTGCTCTAGTCTGTGAAAATTCTTTTCTTCCCAAGTAGTCCACTAATTGCTCACCCTCTTTCCCTAATTTCAAGTTCCTTCCATTATTTGTCCCACGACTGTAATCTCACCTAAACAGTGCTGAGCATATTTCACTCAAATCTGAGATACAAGATGGACATATTTACAATTCTAATATTTCCATATATTACAGTCCAGGTTGGCTTTATCCTAAGGCCAAGTAGGCTCTGGCTTAGGGCATTAAAGTTTATGGAGCACCAACACTGCCCCTCCTTCCAAATGATTCTGAAAATACAAGTCTTTGGTGGGAGGTGGAACCATCAGTCAGTGTGCCCCAGAGGTGCCATATTGAGCCACTGCTGATTAGACTGCAGGGGTCTCCAACCTTGGTAACTTTAAGCCTGGACGATTTCAACTCCTAGAAGTTTTGCTGGCTGGGGAATTCTGGGAGTTGAAGTCTTCCAGGCTTAAAGTTGCTAAACTTGGAGTCCCTTGGATTAGAGCACAACTCACTGGATTTATGATAAGAGGAATGAGCTTTTCCCATTATGTCTCTTGGAGTTGACTTGGCAGTTAATTCACCTACCCCGACTCTTTTTGGTGGGCCTTTCTTGTGTCTTCTTTAGTAAAAGTGCACTGGTGATAAGAAAGCTTAATCTTAGCTTTTAGTACAAATACACAAAGAGGGACATTTATTTCTTTTATTTATCTTTAAACCTGTCCTTCTTTCCCTGAAATGATTTGTTTTCATCTTTCCCGAGTCTCTTATACATTAATTATCCCCAATTCTTGCTCTGTTGAAAATTTTCTTATGTCAAGTGATTCGTAGAGAATGTTTTTGTAGGAATGCTCTTTGGAATGTGTGATAATTGCCAACATATTAAGCCAGAAAAGATAACATATGGTATGTGATCATCTTTTCCTCTAAACCCACTGTAACATAAAAGGAAAATACCATAAGATTTGCCTTTTTTTGCCATTGGTCAAGTGCTAGTAATAATAATCCAATTAATTGGTGGCCAGAGTTCCTAATCCACACATTTGGTGATCTTAGAAATCATAACTTTAAAACTGAAACCCTGTTAATATGGAAAGTTATTAGTTTGCTCAGAATATAGAAAAAAAAGATATTAAGACACTAAGATCTTATATTCAGCATTATATCTGTCTGGAAAAAAATCATTTAAGTAATCCATTATGTATTGCTATAATGTAACTGGATCTCCTTGCTGTAACTGGATCCAAGACAATTAGTAGTCAAAGTACACTTATAGTTCAGATGAAGTCGGCTGTACTTCATGCTTCCTAACTAATAATTTAGGACCGTAATTACCATCCTCCCACCACTCTCTCTTAATGTGATTCAATTGTGCTTCTGTCATTGCAAGTTATTCTAGAAGCTAAGAAGGGATTGCTCATTTCCTAGATACGTACCACACTGTGCACAAATTAGACACAGTGTCAGATACACATCTCAGATTATTTATTTCTGGTGGGTTTCACATAAATTCTTAAAGCTACTTGAGCATTAGTTTGTTGTGGCTTAATAAAGCAGACTATATTATATTTGGCTTGAGGGATTCATTCCATGAGATGCCAAGTTCCAAAGGCAGCTTTGAAAGCATTGCTCGGTTACACAGAGCTCTCTGTTAGTAGCTTAAAGAAGTAGTTCTGATGTGGGTGGATCAACAATTTTAGTAAAAGTAACTCTTGCCTAGTCATTAATGTCCCACTTGCCCAAGGTGCTGAAGTGCCCTCAAGCAAGACATGCCACAAATCTTTCCCAAAGGGTTCACTGAATATTGGGTATTTTGTAGACTCTCCATCCTCAATTCATTTATTGCTTATACTAGGAGAGGATTGTAAATACCATTTTCTTAATAATTATTTCTCTTTTTATTGGTCATTATTTCACATTTTCCTATTAACAGAGACAACCACCGCAAGGTTATAATCTCAGACACTTATGTTTCCTGCCAGCTGTGGGAGGAAATATTGATGCTAACACAAGTCAAGCTATATTTTTGTCATGCCAGGTTCCATTCCACGGTGGTAACGACATGTCCTAATAGTCACTTCCAGGCATGACTGCAATATGGTTTTCCCATAATTTCAATTTATAAGCCTCTGTTTAAACAATTGTATAAAAACACATTGACATTGGGTCTATTTGGTTAGTTTGAGTTTTCATTTTTTAAAAAAAATTCTGATGGTGATATTTTAAAAATGCTACTAGTCTAATTTTAGCCTTTGGAGATTATGCCCCAATCCCCCAAAAAACACATAAACGTTTGGCTCTTATTTGTTGAAGAATTCTTTTGGGCCAGATAATTCATCTTGTCCTGCCCCATGGTATACTGCCAACCTCTCTTGAAAAAACTTTGTAATATACAAAGTGTAATATAGCAGTGAAGAGTTTTTCTCTTCAAAGAAGAAAAAAGAAAACATACTGAATTTAGAAAAGCCCAAGCAAATTAGCAATTTAAAATCTATATAATATTTTTAATTGAGCATTTGCATCAAAGTTTCTTTTCTTTCTTATTGAGATATCACATAGGAAAGTGCATGTACGTAGCATTTACTGTAGTCATAGATTTTATAAATGTTCAAGCAAGCAAGTTTTCTTCCTACTTAATTTTGCAAGCAAGTTTTCTTCCTACTTAATTTTGCTTGCAGGAATGCATATTTGGAAATAGAGAATTACGGTTAAGGCCAAGTCTAAGTATCTGAGAGTTGGCCGGAGATAGGCTGGTGCATGTACCAACCACCTGAGATACCTTTCTTCCATGAGATTTGTGGCAGTGAAAAATTTGCAGAATCCGGCCAAATTGAGGAGTGTTTTTCTGGGCTCTGGAACTTTTCTGGTTGCAAAGGCATGTAGTTGGACTTAGGGCTGAATGTTGCAGCCACTGCAATTAGGCATATCCACCATTTTACTTCTAGAAAAATAACTACTGTAGAAGTTGTTCTATGGACATGTCAACAAATAAACTGGACCAGACTTTGGAAAGGCTGTTGGGATTGACTGTCTTCCAAAGATATATCCTAAAAAACAATTATGGAGCACTGAGAAGAAATGCAGAAGATTTCAGGAATGTGTGGAGTTGAGCACTGGTGTTATTTGAGAAGGAGAGAGGAAGTGGATTCTTTTGGTGAGAGGTGGAGATATTTGGGTAGAAGTATAGAGTTAGTTCCTCTCAACCTAAGCAAAAGTGGAAGTTGAAAGGGTTGAGAAAAGAAATTGTACCGAAGATTGCAGGTCATAATTTGGTGTGTGGATGATTGTACCAAGTTACCAAGTACTCTGGAAAGCAAAGTACTCTGGGTTAATTGTTGGGGTGTGGTGGAGAATTGTGAAATAGATGTCTAGAATATATTTCCCCAAGGTAATAATGGAAGTCTGGGAAATGGGAGGGGATTTGAAAAAGGAATGAAGATTGGGGAAGTTGGCAGAGGGACATTTGGCAGAAGGCAAATGACAGGCCACTCCAGGGAAAGGGGTTTAATCATTTGAGCTCAATTCTCAACAAGTTCCCTTGCCGAAGTTTAATGAAGTTAAAACATAACAAACTAACCAAGAAAACATAATGTAGGAAAGTGCCAGCCATCATTTAAAACAATAAAGCCACTTATTTATTTTAATGCCACTTTTATTATATTTATACATAACTGGAGGCAGCAAACATATCTAATACTTCTTCTTTCTCCTATTTTCTGCACAACAACAACCCTGTTGAAGTTGGTTGAGCTAAGACAGAGTGATTGTCCCCAAGTCACCAGCTAGTTTTCATGCTTATAGCAGGACTAAAACTCAATCGTATGATTTCTAGCCTGGGATGTGAAGCACTAGAGGATTCACTAAGCTTTCAGTTCCCTGAAAGAAGTGGACTATGTGAATCTTTTTGGGTCAGATTTCAGGTCTGTAACTCTGGTGGAAATGGAATAGAGTGGGGGGTCCTTAGTGCTTTTGGACGTGGTTGTTTTCTTGCAGACATTCCATGACTTGTGTCAGGCCTGTCTTTTTTTAATCTTTGGCCTACCACACTTTCTATTATTCTAGTATACATTTTCTGTTGTGGGAAAATGAGAGGGGAGATTATACAGAGTTAGATGATATATAGCCATAGCAACATTCTTTCTAGAAAGCCAAGGTCTTTGTCTTTGCACTCTGCACCTGACTGGAACTGGATGGGTGGAACGGCCAGCATGGCAATGGAAGATTGGATCGTGTGATGGACTTGTGGGCATGGGGGCAAGATCTTGAACTTTCAACTGGGTGGGGAAAACCGGGAAGCTATAAGATTCGGGTTTTCCCAGATATGCCAACATGGCTCTCTTAATAAATTGGAACTTTGGGGAATGCTTTGATTTAATTTTGGATGCTATTTGAACCCTAACAATTTAACTAGGTAACATCATCAATTCCAAAATGGAGTGGGGTTTGCTCTCTGTTTATATACGAATGGCTTGCTCTGTCAGTGGGAGTGTTCTTGATGGTTCATTGATTAGGCTGATGTTTAGAGAGTTGATAGTAAGTTGGGATAGAAATTATGCAATGTCTCCTATTTTTGCAGGATTTCTTACAACTTTTTGATGGCATTGGTATCCTATCACACTGTCTCCAGTACTGGGAAGTGAAAAGTAGTGTTTGCAGTAGATCTCCTTTTTTCAATGTGAGAGATTCTAGTCAGTGTTAGTGTGGGGAGAGATCACACCTTTGTGGTGGAATACTGCATAGTTTGATACTCTCAAAACCTCTTATTTAAATCTATATGAAGGTGCTGCGTTAGGTCGCATTTTAGCTTGGCCTCTTTGCAAATGATGCTTATGAGTTTGTAAGCTCAAGTTGAACTGGAAATACAGTAGATGTTATATCCTGGTCCTGGTGCTGTTAGAATCTGGATGGAGAAAATTAAACTCCGACTCAACATAAGGAAGGTAGAAGTTGGTTGTATTCTATTTTCAGAGATATACTATCTTTGGTAGATAATGAAATTGCATTTCTTTGTGTACAACTGGTTTTTAATCTGAGGGCTCTCCTACATCTGGAGCTTCTGCTCATGGGGAGGGGCAGCTGTGGCCAATAAGGCTTTTTTATAGTTACCTAAGGGTTCACAGATTATGATTATTCCTGCTTATAGTACTGTTGCTTTAATCTTCTCCTGCTTGCTTTATTGCAACTTTCTGTACATGGGGATGTACTTGAAGACCACCTGGGTACTGGGTTGAGAATGCAGCAGTCTGAGCAGTGATGGGAATGTCAAATTCTCTCACATAACACATGTGCTTAAGGGCTGCAATTTGCTACTGGGTGCAGTTCAAGCTTCTCACTTAAATGGCTCAGGACCGGTTACCTATACAACTATCATCTTCAGACCCTTCCTTCCTTCTGCCAATAAGGTCAGGAAAGATAGGCTTATTCAGGCTCTCTTGTCTTAGGAATTGTTTTCAAAGAAAGTTTTAAGACAAATTCTGATAGAATGAAGACAAGGAATGAGACCTGTTTTATGAGTTGTGTTTTGATTTTTGAATGTCCCTTGCATGCTGAGCATTTTTGTAATTGTACTTGTAATTGTTGATGGTTATCTTGTTTGGTTGTTTTTTGTTTAACTTTTAGTAACAAAGGAAATGTTAAGCAACTCAGAGGTCTTCTTGGCTTCAGGGGAAAAAAAGCCCTAGTCCAGTAGGTAAACAAACAAAATTTCCAGAAAATTTTGCTGATTTCAGTGGGAAATTCTGTATTTCAGACAGCTGTCAGCTAGACAAGATGCTAAACCAATTGTTGCAATTTATTGAACCTTCAGTGAAAATATACTTCCTTCAGCTTATAGAACAGGTGGCTTACCCAATGGATGGGGAATGGAATGGAGTTTAGCTAATTCTCCTTTTCCCTTGTATGAAATTATTATAATTATCATTTACTTAATATAAATGATGGTTACTTACCTTACTTTACATAAGACAAGTTTACTTACCATAAGGAAAAAAAGGTTTCATTACAAACTCTAGGGGTGTTTTAAAATACTTGTTTCAATGCCAGCAGAATTTAGTTCCATTGATAGTTTGATCTAGGTAATTGTACTGAGGGAAGAGAGGTGGAAAAATCCTATTGAAGGTGAGGTTTTTTTAAAAAAAATGAATTTAAATGTCTTTACTGTACAATAGTGTGCAACAATCTTATTTCTTCGTTCTTTGACTTATGCAGTACATGAGAACTTTTGGGAGCTGTACTCCAAACTATGTGGAAACCACATCATCTACTCTGATTAAAAAGAATATTTCTGAGAATCCAGCACATTTCAATGGTTTATGAGTCAGAGAGAGCCATTAAAAATCCATTAAGCATAATTTGGTTTGAGAAAGTTGTATGAATTGAAAATTTATCCAGAAATATAACACAATCTTCTTATTGCGGTTAATAGAAAATTCGTATCAGTTTCTAGATGAAATAGAATAAGGTCAAGATTATACATAGACCAAAAATTAATATCAACAGTAGAGGAATTTGCCACAAACACTCCAATCCCCACATATTTACAAATATTTCAAGCCTTAACATAATGTGAAGATTGAGTTCTTCAAAAACAGGCCCAAACCCTCTTTAATTCTGGAAATATGAATTATTGGTAGTGGTGGCAGAAATTTTTAGTCTAATAGTTGTCCAGTTTTTACTGGCAGAAAAATAAAATAGTTCAAGCTTGGGACATTTTGAGGATGGCCGAAGTATTTTTTCTCTCTTCACACTTGGAATGGAGCATTTAGGTATTTGGAATTAGTATATACAGGTATATACTAATATATATATATATATATATATATATATATATATATATATATGTATGTATGTATGTATGTATGTATGTATGTATGTATGTATGTATGTATGTATATATATATATATATATATATATATGTGTGTGTGTGTGTGTGTGTGTGTGTGTGTGTGTGTGTGTGTGTGTGTGTGTTTTCTGAGGTTTTCGCGGGTGTTAGTATGTAGGTCTCTAGTTGTTCGGGTTTTCTCCCGCGTAGAATTGGAGATGTCTTGGCGACGTTTCGACGAAGTTGAAAATTGATTTCAATAAGACTAGAACTATCGCCAAGGCCGAACATTTCAACAACCGTATAATCAGAGAAGCAATTGAAATAGAAAAACGCCCACACAGCATGAACAGGCGGGACGATACCTCCCGCCTGCCAGCCTTTTGGAAACCTGCCCTTATTAACAAACGAGTCCCAAACATGATGAATGAGACCAGGCCCACACCCACAATAGCCACACAGAATATCACCAAAAAACATCCACAAAGAAAACAGACAAAAACACAAACTGATGAGGAGGCACGACCCAGAACAAGAAGCCAGACTGCAAAAGCACAATTAGCCTCTTTAAAAAAACCCCTACCCTCACATGAAACACAACCCCCCAAACAATCAGAACAGAACACTCCTCCACCAAATAAGGACACACCTCCACCCAATCAAGACACAGCCAAACCCCCACCCAATCAGTTTAATCCCCTACTGGCAGTTAAATTTAATCCCCTACTGGCAGTTAAAAGGAATAAACAGCCGAGATCTCACACTACTCCTGGAAACACCAAGCCTGAAGTAGTCTGAAGCAGCCTGAAGATGACGAATGAGACTTCGTCGAAACGTCACCAAGAAATCTCCAATTCTACGCGGGAGAAAACCCGAACAACTAGAGACCTACATATATATATATATATGTGTGTGTGTGTGTGTGTGTGTGTGTGTGTGTGTGTGTTGATAAATATAATGTTGTACTTGTGCTGATAAATAAATAAATGTGGTCTTCAAGTACATCAGCACAAATACAACAAATGTAACAAAAAGGCAACAGTAAAAATATTGGGTTTCTGTCTGGATGGTCTCTTGTGACGAGTCGAAGGACAGAGAATGGAAGTAGTGATCTTCCTCCCATATTTGGGCATACCGGGGGTTGTAAATCTAAATAAATAAATTTACTCAATATATATATATTGAGTATATTTGTAGCCCAGGGTTGAAATGAGGGGTCCTTGGTGCTCTCTGTGCTTGGTTGCCTTCTTGCAGATGTTTCATTACATCAGTGCTACTGATGATGTTACCTAGTTTGGGTAATGAAACATGTGCAAGAAAACAATCAAGTTCAGAGAGCATCAGAATTAATATCCTTTGGAAAAAGTAGATTTGCTTCAGCATACAAATTATGTGACTGATGTAAATGTTGTCTAAGGGATTCTCAATCATCCAGGTCAAGGTGCTTTTTCCAAAAGGCAACTGGACTTTCTTGTTATTGTTGTTTTCTTTAAAACATTCTGATTCTCATGCAACAAGCTTCTTCAGTTCTAACTAACTGGTGGGGGATGGTGGGGATTTCCCACCAGTCATTTAGAATTGAGGAAATTTGGTGGATGAGAAACAAAATGTATTCAAGGGGGGAAAAAACCCAAGAAATTCTAATTGCCTTTTGGAAAAAGCTCCTTTGTGATTGATACGAAGACCAGGAGAGTTTTTATCATGGAATCCCCTATTCACACAGTCATTGTTCATACAAAATTGGTGTTAGTATGAACATGGTTTCTCCACAGGAACCTCTATTCAATATCATGCACATGACAGCCATATAATGTTTGAGTTTTCAGCAGAATACTTTGAACATGATGTGTAGCCAAAGGCCTATATGTTACATGGTCTGTATAACATTGGAAAACCTAGTATTATAGAGTTGAAAGCTGAGGTGAAGTGTTTGTATATATTCTTGTCACGTGATATGCCTTGGTTGGACCAAGATTTGTATGGTTCATTTTCTGTTTAAATGGAAAACATACTTGCGGGCAAAACTATTTCTAAAGTAAACACTTAATTCTGTGTTACATCGTTGAACCTGCAGTGTAACATTATGTGGTTTCAACTTCAACCTTTTCACAAGAAATAATTTATGTAAGCTGTCAAAGCCATACAATATAGGTGATTGTGGGGTAAAAAAAGAAGAAATTGAAGAAAAAAAATGGTGCATTAACAATATTTTTTGACAAGCTCTCTTTCTGGCCTTTTCTTGCCTGTATAAAAGAATTTACTGAAGGTAAATTATTCATGACATCACCTTAGATTTCTCCCCAGCTTTTATTCCCAGCCTGTTAAAATTAATCACAACGGGAAACTAAGAAGAATACTTCAGTGTTAGATAACACTTGAACAGAACAGAGATTCTACTGTGCAGTTGTTAGGGCACTCTCATTCACCAATATCGAACCTCAGGAGAGTACAACATTTGCCCTGTGTTGGCTTAAAGTTTGGTCTTTTTATGTTTTCACATCGGGTTAAGCAGCAGAGTAGCAAAATTTAGAATGACATTGCTTCTGTTTTGCTTACATGTCATTTTTCCACAAGGAGAATTCTATTACTTAAATACATCTCACTTATACGTGACATGCATTTCAGAAACCATACACAATTTTGTGAAAAGTGTTCTGTTCTTTTCTGAAGTGCATTTTCTTTATTGATTGGTTAACACCATGGAAGCTGCCCATAAGAGGCTGCACTCTAAAACCACAAGCAAGCTGTTAGACTAATACAGCTCACTTCTCCATAAATCAATTTTGAAAGATTATTGCTAGACTAGTTGAATACCCGTGCTCCCCTCGAAACTAAGTGATCGGGCTTGATAAATCAACATTTACAGCTTGAAAATTAATGAGTAGTTATGATTGATTGATCTCTCCCCTCCCCTCCCTCAGGCTGTCCCCACAAAGGCTTCTCCTATCTTATTCCTTTTTCTCCCTCAGGCTTGCCCCACTGAGGCCTCTCTTATCTTATCCCCTTCTCTCCCTCAGTCTAACTCCTTAACATCAGAGCATTTTTCAGGTGGGGAGAGGGAGTAGAATGTCTAAACTCCCAGCCCACAATCTGGATGAGTCATGTGCTGGCCATGCCCATGCCCGAGTGGCAATTAGAACAGAGTTGTTTCAGGTGAGGAGGGGGAGTAGAACGTCTAACTCCTTAGCATCAGAGCATGTTAATAATAATATAAGAAACACTAATGATCTGATGGTCATTTTAAAAAATCCTTTCTTAGCGAGCATCTAGAAGCCAAGAGGAACAAATGTGCCAAATATCAAGTTTGTAGGCTTTAATATTCTGAAGATTTCATGATGATGCATGAATGGTATTTTGCTTTTATATATATAGCTTGCACATTTTTCATGATAGAGTGATATACAGTTATTGCCTATACAAGGATATATGTGCCCATGTGCACACACACACACACACATACACACACACATTATAAAATGTAAATACATATTGGGGAAAACAGATTACAACAGAAATAGAAAATAAATAAATAAAATTGTTTAAGCATAGCAGTATTGATCAGATTTGGCCAAATCACAAGTACTGCCCTGAGTCAGGTTGTTTGGGGAAGGTTCACTTAATATTCTAACTAAAACAATCCACTCTGAGTCTTTCCTAAAGCTTTGTTAGTGATCTGGAGGAGCACAAAATGATTTGGAGGGCTTAACAGAGTTTTCTGGCCAACAGCTTTAATTTCTAATCAGAGAGAAAATTCTCAGCCAGGCTTTCTGATCTTGGTGCTTGCGGAGGGGGAAGTAATATTCTGTAGACTTATTCCAGGATTATTTCCCATTAACTCTAACGAGTAGAGATATTAAAAGTCCCATGGAGTGTGTGGGGCCTGAGAGGATGTAAGATTTGGAAAATGCTGATTTATAATCTTGTGCCTTTGCTGTTGTATATCTCCCATCCCTTGTTTTCATGTTTCATTTATAGGACTTTAGTGCCAACTAAACAAAACATAAAACTTATTTAAACTATGTCTATGGAGATTCTCAATCATCAGGGTCATGATTGTCCCAAAGGTGCATTTTTTCCCAGAAGGAAACTGGCCGTTCTAGGGTTTTTTTGTTTGAAAAGTTTTCACTTCTCATCCAAGAAGCCCCCTCTCAATGAGAAGTGAAACATTTTCAAAGAAAACAAACAAGAATATCCAGTTGCCTTTTGGGAAAAAAAGCATCTTTGGGTTCTTGCTGCTAAACCAGCAGTCACCAACTGATGGTCCGTGAGAAAATTTTGATGGTCCGCAGAAAAAAGATTTGCATTTTTTATATTGTACTAAATCATGGGTCCTCAAACTACAGCCCCCGGGCTAGATACGTGCAATGAATGCTTGTGTTGCTGCAGAGAATCTCCCCCTTTGGAGTCTTTTTGTGCAGGTCGGAGGGCAGGAATTCTGATTTGGGATCTGCTTCAGCCTCCTGGTGCGGGGCTTTGGGTGAAGGCTGGAGGGAAGTGCCGCTGGTGGCAAAGAGCCGGAGGACCTTGTTCCAGTGGGACTACATCATGGCTTGGAACTAGCTGACTATCTCAGCCCACTGAGCCTCCAGATGCTGGTACCCGGCCTTGCACTCTCACAGGTCTTCCCTCTGCTTGGAAAGCCTATGCTCGTAATCCTCAGTGAGGTGCTTCTGCTGAGCCTCCTTCTTGGTCAGATCCAATTTGAACTGAGCCAGCTGAATGATTATGGTATTTATTAAAAAAACTGTCTGTTCCTCACCAGTCTGCCCAGATATGAAGAAGAGTTCCAGCAATTTTGGGGAATTATAGGCCTTTCTAAAGCTCTCTTTGTGGAAAAGGAGGGAGTTTCAAGAGGAGGAAAGAAGGATCTTCTGCTTCATCCATTGTGTTAAGATTGTGTTATGATTTCATGCATTAAGATTTCAAGTGATGGGAAAACTTTGCTGGGAATCCAGGAGAAACGTTATTAGTCAAAGCAAGATCATACCAGAATACATTTAAAAAAATAGATTGATTGACACAAAGTTGCTGCTTCTCATTACCTTATAACAAAGAAGCATTAAAATGTCAAAGGGAATTCATGTTTGCTCCTGTCGGAGAGAATTTCATCATTTTGTTTAGCTGAGGAAGCTCTAAAGATAGAAAAAGATAAAACTTCCTCCTACACAACGCATCTCTGAACTGGAGAGGGAAAGAATTTGGTGCTATTAATTTTGTTTTGTATTTTATGCATGCATTCATTATACATTCCCTGCCCCATACATTTTCCTCCCTTATGACATGCAGGGGGGGTTCATGCTTGGGGGAAGGCACTTGCATTGCCTTTTGGGGCCTCGCTCAGTGCCCTTGTAACCCGTATTGGCTTCCAGGTTGGTGCAGAAGGCCTTCCAAGCCCAAAATGGGTGAGGGTGGGCAGGGCACATGAACGGGGGGTGCACACACATGCACAGGGGTGTGTGCATGCATGGGGGGACACGGGTGGATCATGCATGCATTGCATTATGGGTGTGGGCTTATGCGAGTTGTCATATGTGCACACACTTTCGGCACACAACAACAAAAAGGTTAGCCATCAATGTTCTAGAGCAAGAGGCAAATCAACCATCCAAATTTATTATTAGAAGAACTTGTTTAAAGAATAGGAAAATAATCATTGATGCTTTAAAAAATGAAAAATATGTAGAACCACCAATTGAGCTCAGGACCTGGGACATTTGAAGCAAAAATGTCACAGGTGGTTGATAAATATGACACTAAGTAAAAGTCATTTGCTGAATTATGCTCAGAAGATCTACTGCCTGCATTTCATCATTTATTGTTGTATTTGTTTATGGATTCTCTATTCTTTTTAAAAAATTCCCTTTATTTGAATCAGTTTTTCTTTCCATTCTTTAACATAAATCTCACCATCACTGTTCATTATCCATTTAAAACAGCTGGATAGACAAGCCCTGGAAAGAATCCAAAACCATGCCTTTTGTTCCTTTCGGATGAACTTCCAAGCTTGTTCCATTGCGACATGACAAACTGAAATATAACTGAGGAGTCCTTGGTGCTGTCTGAGCTTGTTTGTTTTTGTGCAGAGGTCCCATTACCCAAACTAGGTATCATCATCATGACTAGCACTGATGACGTTACCTAGTTTGGGTAATGAGACCTATGCAAGAAACACTTCATGTCAACCCTGAGCAACAAATATTCTCCTTTATGAATAATAGAATAAGTACACTTTAAACATAAAACCTTTCTCCACTGCTACATCTTATCATAACTTTTATGATAAGGACATATTTTAAAATAATTATGAATATTGCAAGTTTGGCAAACATTTATGGGTTGTGAGACCAATAAAAACTCCAAATCAGAGCAAATATGATGATAGTGATAATGAGGATGAGGATGATATCCTTTCGTGTTGATTTTTTTTTAAAAAAAGTTCTATAGCAAGTTAGACTTATATACCGCTTCATAGGGCTTTCAGCCCTCTCTAAGCAGTTTACAGAGTCAGCATATTGCCCCCAACAACAATCCGGGTCCTCATTTTACCCACCTCGGAAGGATGGAAGGCTGAGTCAACCTTGAGCCTGGTGGGATTTGAACAGCTGAACTGCTGAACTGCAGTCAGCTGAAGTAGCCTGCAGTGCTGCATTTAACCACTGCGCCACCTTGGCTATAGATGGGGAGGGAACATTTCTAAAGCTATTCATCAAACTTCAGAAACATTTAGCTTTCTCTCATATTTAATATCCTGAATATATCCCAGTATGACATTGTCCAATTTAAATTCACTAGGTTGTACAAAATCTAATTTAATTTGGATCAACAGAAATATCAAGAATCACAGGTATAGGATTAAAAAAATACTGTCAGCTGAGAAAACACAGAGGAGGAGAAAATACTAGATTTATTGTAGGCAGATATTTAAGCCCCCACTCCCCACACTTTAGAAACACTTCTCAGCCTTTTGACTAAGTTCAAATCTAAATATATTATATCCTTTCCAATTGTTGAAAGTGAGATTGGGAAAGCATAGCATTCATATTTAACAAAAATACTTTGTTGTTTGTTTTGTTTGTGTGTTATGTATATGTATGTATATATGTGTGTGTGTATGTATATGTATATTGTATATGTATGTGTGTGTGTATATATATATATGTGTGTGTGTGTGTGTGTGTATGTATGCTTGTGTGTGTGTGTGTCTGCATTTGTGCTGATATTTGGCCATACTATATATGTGTGTGTGTGTGTGTATTGTATATGTATGTATATATGTGTGTGTGTATGTATATGTATATTGTATATGTATGTGTGTGTGTGTATGTATGTTTGTGTGTGTGTGTGTGTCTGCATTTGTGCTGATATTTGGCCATACTAGGGGTTGTGACACAATACACCTCCAATTTTACGCGGGAGAAAACCCGAATAACCAAAGACCTACATACTAACACCCGCGAAAACCTCAGAAAACATATATACATAGACATAGACATAGACATAGACAGACATAGACATAGACATAGACATAGACATAGACATAGACATAGACATAGACATAGACATAGACATAGACATAGACATAGACATAGACATAGACATAGACATAGACATAGACATAGACATAGACATAGACATAGACATAGACATATACATATACATATACATATACATATACATATACATATACATATACATATACATATATATATATATATATATATATATATATATATATATACACACACACACACAATATTTTTGTTAAATATGAATGCTATGCTTTCCCAATTGTTGCTAGTACAATTGGGTAATAATTAATATTAATATTGCTAAGGTATATTGACGTTCTAATGAATGACAATCCTACTAATTCATCTATTGTTTTGAATAATGTATTTTATTGTAAATGCTGAGATTAGACCGGACAGGTATAAGGGACTATCTGCATCCCTATGGAGAAATATAAGAAATGTAGGTGAGAAGGACATAAACAGTTTGGATAATAAGATTTATAAACAAGTTAGGAATTCGCTTTACTTATTACAGCACTAGTACAATTCCCTAATTATGTGCATGAATTTTCAGTAAATGATTGTGAAGACTAAATAGATCCTGCCTTTATGGAAAAGACTGTCAATTTTGCTGTCGGAAGAGGTACAGCAGATACCAGTAGCATGTGCCTTGAGTATCAAACCCATAAAAGTCAAGAAAATTCTGACCTACATTTTATAGGTTATCTACTATATGAGCTGGAAGAAAGATTAATGAAATCCTGGCAAGAGAGTGCTATGGATTAGGCTCAGTGAGGCAAGCGGTGGCTTGTGCTGATTCAGTTCCAATCCAATCCTGTCCCAAGGGAGTTTGGCAGAACTGGCCAACTCTACCTGATTTGCCAGGAAACCTTCACCCCACCCCTGGCAATGCCAAGTTCCTATTGTACAGAGGGAACATTCGGCGTCAGACATACTGTCTGTTCAGAGATGTTAGTGATAGATTTAGAGAGTTCCACTGTAACTCAACCATTTGTAGTTCTTAGATGGGTCTGCTTTCAAAAATAAAATGTCAGCTTTTTGGTTCTCTCATTTCCATCTGAATGCACCTGGTTGAATCTGTAAGAGCCTACAACCTTGGTGGTGGAGGAGTGTGTCCCACCAGAGTTTTCACAAAATTTTGGTAAATTAGCAACATACTGCAATTTATTTAAGCAAGCAGACATCAGTTTGAAATATTTATGCTTTAAAGACTTTGTCTTTTGCAATAGTCTGAAGATGTAATGGCATGCACACATCTGCCCAAAGCTATGTGAACTTTTGATTAAATCTATACTGCCTTCTGTTTCATTTTCCTGCTTTAGCTGCTGTGTGGTTTTCGGTATGTAGGTTTATAGAGAGGTTTTATTACTGATAAAATAATTTATTGTTTAAAAATTGCACAAATAAAAACATCATATTTACTTGAAAAGAAGATAGTCTTGAATTTAAGAGAAACACACAATCCAACCCAACAAGATTGGAAATAAAAATTATTCTTCCCTTGCTCATCCAGGGTCAATCAACTCCATCTATCTGGGAAATTTCTATTCCAGCCAATAAACATTTGTTTTATTTACACTTACACAAACTCTTATTCATATTTATGAGTATGTAAATGCCAGTTAAAATCCACACTTTAAAAAAAAGACAAAGCAGAAGAAGAAATGGTTTGTAGTGTTGGAATTAATGACTTCTAGTTAAGTACTGAAAAAAATATTTATTTTATAAATTTAATTGATTCTCCATATGCATATTCCAACCAAATACTCTCACAAATCCCTGTTACACATAGACACACACAAGTCCCCCGCGTAAAGTCCCTCTCTTTTTAGCAGAAAAACTCAGAGGGAAGAAAATAAAAGGATGGAGATGGGGATAAGGTAGAAAGAAAAGGGATGGTGGTAGTGGTGGAACCTGAACTGGATGACGATGAAGAGTTAACTGAACAACCAGCACCAAATAAAAATGTGGGAGAAACTCCAAATGTCATCTATAGATTGAACCATTTGAAGGACAAAATTCTCTAGGATTAAAAAGGGACAGATGGAGTTCTTGAGCAAACAGAATATGAAGATTCCTCATCATGGAAATTGGGATGAGATTACATCAAATATGTCTTTGTGGTGTCATCAAAACCACACCGATGCAAGAAATTATATAAAATTTCTGTTAGACTCAGTTAAAATTATCTTTGGCAACATTATAATTTCAATAACTTGAGCAGTTTCATTTTGTAAAATTATGAACAACTTCTCTGTTCTATGGAAGTTCTCTGAACCTGAGATGATTCACCCAGGGTCAGATTTGGAGCAGTCCTAAAATGCAACACCATGATCTCCCTTTTCCAGCTCAACTGCAGCTCTCCAATAAAAGCAAACTGAATTAATGCAAACCATAAAGGATAGCGTTCTTTTTCCATTTTAGGTTGTCCTGGTGCCAAAAAGAATGAATTTCTGACCAGTGTCCTAGATGCACTTTCCACAGATATGGTGCATGCTGTTTCTGATCCTGCAGTATCTTCCAGCAGGTGAGTTCTTCTTTCCCAAAAAGGAGTGGGAATTTGCTCCTTTTTGCAAAACCTGTGCAGGATTTTGCGGTCGGACAAACTATTTTCACTTCTCTGACTGGTTCTGTGGTGTTTATCAGCATTCCCTTGCTGATTATAGGCCTTTGTCTTTTGAACATTCACTGATAATCCATTTGAAATGGCTGAAAAATATTGGTGCAATAATAGAAATTAAAGAAATAATTCCTTTAAAATAAGAACTGCATTTTACACAATAACATCTCATGTTTTTGTTGTTTTTAGTATCTGTAATAGACATTTCATCTATCATACATAAAATAATAGTACAAATTTGTTCCATATAAGCACAAAGCTTAGATGTTATTTCTTTTTGATGCAGCAAACTTGAATATAAAGTATCAGATCTTGTATGGATTACATTATTTTGGGTTTTTTCTCCTGCTGTTTTTATTCTGTTGTTATTTTATTCTGCTGTTATATACTGTTCAAAACTGTTTGGATTAGAGTGGCATAGAAATGTCAGCAGTAAAATAAAATTTAGCAAAGCACAGTCCTGATTAGAATTACTTATAATAAAATGCTTTGAAAGCAAAGCAACTTAATCTGCTCATGACTAACTCAATTTTGACCAGATTGAATGGGAAGTACTCTTAGTTGGGTCTGGGCCATAGGAGTATGGAAATTAAAAATCCCAGACTCTATTCTGCAAGAGTGGTGGGTAAGAAGACAAACTTGGGTCGTCTAGTACATCTCTGTGTGTTTTGTAGAAGGTTGGCCAGGATTTCTGTGTAACATCCAGAATCCACCAGTTTAAAACAAACTCACTGACATAATTAATTATGAGTTCAAATCTTAAATAAGATTAAATCTGCGTTTAACTTTCTGCCTGCCAACTGTCAAATAACAAAACACTTTCAAAAATTAAGTTGTTGAAAAAAGGGTGGCTAGAGAAAAACCAAACTCAAATATTTTTACATGAAGGTGCATGCATTTCTGTTGCAGCCCTGTACTTTGAAAGTCCCTTTTTGAGACTAAGTTACTGCCCATCCTGAAGGCTTTCTGGAGATTGGTAAAATTGAGTTTAGGAAGGGATGAGGTGATGCCATCTGTTGTTTCTATTATAGATTTGGATTTGTGTGCATTATTTCAGTTTTAATTGTGTTTTTAAAATTTTTGTTGTTATTGTAAACCATTGGGAATCCTAGTAGGTTATCTTGGGGAGAGAGAGGGAAGGAGGGAGGGAGAGAGAGATGTATTGACAAACAGTACATTCTAGATGTTTTAGTAGCCCCATTAATACCTGGAAACTTAAGAACCTTAAGAGTTGCAATGGACAAAGTGAAATGAACAATTCAATTTAATTTGGAATGAAAACTAGAATAAAAGTTAGTATTTTGTGTGTGTGTGTGTGTGTGTGTGTGTGTGTGTGTACATTCTACACACACTGTAGAATGAAGAAATGAAATATTCAGACTTGAAAACCAGTGGGTCCAGATTTTAAGAAACGTAAAAAGTAAAAAAAATATTGTTTTCTTCAATGATATTTTTAAAAAGTTGCAAATCGTATTTTTTTGTGCTGGCATTATGAATATGAACTGGTTTTGTTCAGCCATAGCTTTGTTTTGATTTCAAATCATAACATATATTAAAATATTATTATCAAAAAGCTATAACAGTTAAAGATGTAAATGTCATGCTAAACTTTAGTATGGATTTTGCCATTTTATGAAAACTTTATGATAATCTTAATGATTAGAAAGAAATAGCCTCCTGATATTAAGGAAAATGTTCAAGATACTCTATGAGTTAGATGTTTTTTAAAAGTCTTTATATTCAAAAATGGATGGGAGATGGAACAATCTGTTTTTATTTCATCTTGATTCAATAGCTAGCCTAAAGACAACTATTTCCATATTGATACTAAATTGATATTATGTGGATCTTTTTTGTTTTTTATTATTAGGTTCTTAATATTTTTATTAGTTTATTTTAATCACTGTAATATATGCAAGTTCTTTTTTATTGTATAACCACTACAGTACTGAATGTTTTTTCTGTTAATATAGTTTATCTTTCACTGTTTAAAAAAAACTAAGTTTGATTTAAGAAGGAAGGGAGGGAGAAATATTTTAGCAGTAAAAGTCCTGCAAAACTGGTTTATTTAAGTTGAATTCAAACTCTTATTTCCCAATGAAGATGTCTTGAAACCATATTAATTTTAAATCCACAATTCACTTAGTTATTTACAGTACAATAATTTGTGTTTAGGACTAAAAAATAATAGAATTGAGACATAGGTCACAGTGACTGGCAAATGTGATCTAAAAAAGCCGAGACAATGAAAACATTTTTTTTTATTCAGCACAAGCTTATAATATGGAAATTAGACGTATTGATGCATGTGATAACTCGTTTGCTTTAATAACATTAAATGTTTAATCCTACACATGTATTCTAGAATTAGTCCTTCTGAGTGTAATAATAAAACTATATAGAACTGAAGGAAGTGTAGGCATAAAAGCAAACAATACAACCTTTTAAAATATTTTGAAAAGAAATTAACTTGAGATTTCCCATTTTTTTTCCATACCAGTCATTCAAGAGTTTATGGGAAAGAAGACAAATGTTGGACAACCTCATCTGCAAAGATGTTTTTCTGCAGTTTATTGATTTTCCCATGTAACAGGATTATACATCTTATATTGTGTATTACCTCTTGGCAGGAGACAGTAATGAAGAGGAATGTAGTGCAGCTCTTAAACACTTAAACTAGATCCACATAAATTGAGGCTCCAGGTCATTCTCCCCAAGGCTTTGAGTGAGACCCAGAGACCTCTAGAAGCTACTGTAAAAGTATTGCTTAGAATTGATCAAAAGAAAAAAAATGTTTAAAATATGAGCAATCATGTTTAATTAGGGGCTAGTTTAGGATAGAAGTTTAGGCACCAGGCTAGAAACCATGAATTCCAGTCCTATCTTAGGCATGAAGCCATATGGATAACCTTGAGCTAGTCCCCCTTTCTCAGCCCTAGTAAGGAGGCAATGAAAGAATAACAGAGTTGGAAGGGACTTGTAGTCCAACCCCTGCCCAAGCAGGAGTCCCTACACCATTTCTGACAAATGGCAATCCAGTCTCTTCTTGAAAACCTCCAGTGATGAAGCTCCCACAACTTCTGAAGGCAAGCCGTTCCATTAGTTGATTGTTCTGTCAGAAAATTTCGCCTTATTTCTTACATGAATCTCTCCTTGATCAGTCTCAATCCATTGTTCCTTGTTTGGCCTTTGGGTGCTTTGGAAAATAGATTGTCTCCCTCCTCTCTGTGGCAGCCCTTCAAATATTGGAACACTGCTATCATGTCACCCCTGGTCCTTCTCTTCACTAGACTAGCCATGCTCAGTTCTTGCAACCATCTTTCATATGTTTAACCTCCAGGCCCCTAATCACCTTTGTTACTGTTCTCTGTACTCTTTCTAGGGTTTCAACATCTTTTTATGTTGTGGTGACCAAAACTGGATGCAGTATTCTAGGTGTTTTTTAGGTTTCTAGATATATTCTAAGGCTTTATAGAACATTACTAATAACTCACACAATCTTGATTCAGTCCCCCTGTTAATGCAACGTATGATTGTATTGCCTTTTTTGGCTGCTGCCATATATTGCTGGCTTATATTTAATTGATTGTCCATTAGGATTCCAAGGTCCCTCTCACAGTTACTGCTATTAAGCAAGGTTTCACCTAATTCTTTCACCCGTGTTCTTTTTTTTTTTCTTACTTAAGCGCAAGACTTTATTTTTCTCTACACTGAACTTCATTTTGTTAGATAGGACCCAAGCTTCAAGTCTGTCAAAATCCATCTGGATCTTGAGCCTATCATTTAGGGTGTTGGCTATTCCTGCCAGCTTAGTATCATCTGCAAATTTGATAAGTTCCCCTATGAAGATATTAAAGAGTACTGGGCCTAAGATGGAAACTTGCGGTAGCCCACTGCTTACTTCCCTCCATCTAGATGTAGCACTATTAAGGACTACTCATTAAGTCTGGTATGCAGCCAGTTACAAATCCATCTGGTGGTGATGCCATGTATCCCACTTTTTCTAGATTACCAAGAAGTAGGTTGTGGTTTACTTTACTGAAAAAATGACAAATGTCCCCAAAACTGTGCCAAGAAAAGTAGAGGAACTTGTCTAGGCAGTCACCAGAAGTCAACCCTGATCTGAAGACATACTCATGTGTGCACACACACAGTTATATTAATTGAACTGAATTTAAATATAAATAAAGTTAAAATCAGTTTTGTCCTAAATTCTACTTTCCAAGAAGTTACTCTGCCCTTTTCATCATTTAACCAATTATTGAACTCTTTCTTTTGCAGGCTTTCAGAACCAGATCCAAACCATACCCTGGAGGAAAGAGTTGTTCATTGGTATTTTAAACAACTGGATAAAAATGCTAGTGGCGACATCGGCAAAAAAGAAATCAAACCTTTTAAGAAATTGTTGAGGAAAAAATCCAAGCCCAAAAAATGTGTGAAAAAGTTTGTGGAATACTGTGATGTGAACAATGACAAATCTTTGACAGTTCCAGAATTAATGGGTTGTCTGGGTGTAACAAAAGAAGACAATAAAGCAGATACAAAGAAACGTCATAGTAAGTAGAATTCCTTACTATCTCTTGTACTACATAGCTCAGTTGTTATTTTTTTTAAAATGGCAACTTTAAGATGTTTGGAGTTCAACTCTCAGAATTTTCCAACCAGTATGCTTGGGATCAAACAAAGGATCAATGGTGGGTTCCTGCTGGTTCGGCCCGGTTCAGCCAAACTGATAGAAGCTTGGCGGCCTGTAACCAGCAGCAACCCAGGCCTGCCATGCCCCTGAACTGGTTCTCCCGCGGCACCATAGGCGGCGCCATCTTGTTTTTTGCTTCTGAACATGCACAGAACAATTTCAGTTGTACTGTGCATGCGCACACAGCATGCATCAAGTGCATGCATGCACGAGAAGCGCCTCTGACCGAACTGGCAGTAGTCTCTGTCAGAACCCACCACTGAAAAGGATGTTTCCCAGCCAAGATAATATCTTCGTCTTGACTGTGAATTGTGCCTTTTGAGCTGCATATAAAATGGCATTTATCATTACAACATTTGAAGAAGAAATGGTAAAGACAGACATTAAAACAATTAAAAGCAAAATAAAATTTGAAAATGAGCAAAAGTCTAAAGGCAGAATGTTTTGGCAAGACATCTCATCAGGAATTCAGAAAAAGAACATGTACAAAAAATATGCTGTTCTTATCACACACTATTCAGCACTTTACTAAAAGTTAATGGTGTGTCATGAAATTTAACTGATAGTTATTAATTAAAAGAAATAAAAACCTTTAGAATTCTATAAAGCAAATAAAATTAGTAAAATATATGTACAAAATGAGCAAAGCTCCCGGTTTAGCCTAGCTGAATCTCTAATCAAGTTTCAGTCTGAGGTTTTGGTGGCTAAGTGGAAGAATTGCTTTATGATTAGGACTTTCCCCACAAGCCAAGCAAGATCATCAAATTTATAGCATCTAATTTGAGCCACGGTGGTGTAGTGGTTAGAGTGCAGTACTGCATGCTACTTTTGCTGCCTGCAATTTGGTAGTTCGAATCTAACCAGCTCAAGGTTGATTCAGCCTTCCATCCTTCCAAGGTGGGTAAAAAGAAGACCCAGATCGTTGGGGACAATAGGCTGACCACTTAGAGAGGGCTGTAAAGCACTGTAAGTGCTATTGCTAAGTGCCATTGCTAATTTTTGTTGCTAAGGAATAATCTAAATGCATATCTGAAAGGTTTAAAGTCTATTTAAATTGTTACATAGAATCCTGTTTACTCTCAGATAACTTCCTGTCTCCTTTGTCCTCAGCAATTCCAAGAAGACATGCTGAAAGTACTCCTTCTAATAGGCAGGTACGTATAAGAAGAGGGAGAAGGGAGAGAGAAAAGAACTTTTCCATTCTCTTGATAGCATTTGGAAGTTGCCTGGTTGGGCAACCACAGTGAAGCGAGAAAGTATTCACAAATAACTACCAAAGTCGTCACCTCTTCAAGGAGAGAAAGTAGCTACCAAGTTATATGTGATTATTTCTCATTTTCTGCCACTTTCTTGCCATTTACCTTCTCTAAACCAGTGAGAATTTAGTAAAGATTTTTCACACCTTTGGAAAAGAATCCAGAAGAAACACAAACCACACCTTCCTACACCACTCATTGATTTAATCCCCTAAACATTTCTTACATTCTTGAGCAAGGTGGCCTGAAAAAAACCAACTCTGGTAGAACTTGGAACTGCCCCAACCATTTATTTTGAGTATGTCATTGTTGCAGCTGTGAGCATGTGACTTATTCTTCATTTCAATCCAAAACTGGCTTTATTTTTCTCCCCGCTGGCCTCCTCCAGCTTTCCGGTCATCTGATAACATGTAAAGGATATAGTGCAATAGTGCTATCTTTTCTCTCTTTTTCTTAAAGAATAATTTGATCCAATATTTCTGCTGACTCATTTGCAATTATTTTAAAAGCTCGTCCTGTGAAGTGATAGCCTTGAAATGGCCCTAGCTGTACAAACCATCTGTTGGCAGTTAACTGCTATAGCAATGGGAGGCCATAAAGGGTCCTCACAGATGCCGAAGGGGGCTTTCATTAGGAGAGCCCGCGCTTGAAAGGAAGGCTTTGGAATTGAATCTGCCTCACAAGAAACATTTAAAAAGGAACTACTTACCTTAAAGACAACAATCAGCTCTGTTTCCATTAGGGAATGGGCCACAAATGATCCAAGACTCAATACACACATTATGAAGTGGTAAATTGGAGCAATAGAGTTGTGGTCTGAAAATGCTTTCAGACTGCAGGTGAGAAGTCATGGTTTGAATGACCACCATTCAGTAAACTAGCATTTATGAAAAAGGACTGTGTTAAAATATAATTGACCTGAGGGGGGGATCTTTTCTGCATAAGATGATAGGGGAAAGCATTTATACCTGAGGTACCATGGCTGCTATTGTGAAGTGATGTGAGCCAGGAGATCTGAACTACTTCACTTTCACTATAGTTTGACTTCTGAGAGAGGTCTCATCCATACAAATATAGGACAGTGAATGGCAAATGCTGTACTGGATGCTGAAGGCTTTAGGATAGATTTATCTGTTCTCTGAAGAATATCTGGAGAGCAACTGCCCTGGAGAAGGGCAGCTGCTCTGGAGAAAGAAAACAGCAAATGTGGGTTTCTCCCTGCTTCCTCTGATTCCACAGAATCGGAACCAGGACAACTGAAGTTAGATGGATGGAAGGCTGAAGAGGGCCAATTTTTTGTTATTGGAAAATGGAGTTTGATGCATGATATGATAGTAAATAGCTGTTAGGTGAGGTTATTCTGTTGTGTTGTAGATGAACATCAATAAGATCATTGTTAGCTGGCTCTTGGTTGATGGGTGGGAAGCTAGGTTACTAAGTGGATCAGAAAAGGAGGAGAAGATAAGAATAAGGAGAAGCCAGAGGAAGTATGGTAGCAAATGTTGCCATGGACTGGTTCATGGGAAGAGAGAAAATTACTGGAATCTGTGATCCAGGGCTCCTTCTCAAGCCATAAACCAGATTCCTGGATCGGGAGAACCAGTAGTGGTGGTGGCGGGATGCTCCACCCATCTGCTTCTGCGCATGTGCAGAAGCATTGTATGCAAGGGCGCACACAAGCGAATTGGTAGTAAAAAAAATATGGAAACCCACCGTTGATCTATGGAATGTCAGCCAACTGTAGTGTTAATGCAGCTCAACTCTCTTAGGAAAATATAGGCCAGAATAATTGATTGATGTAACTAGCAATAACTTGGTTGAACATTTCATGGAAATTACCACTTGCATTTGCTTTCAGTTAGAAGCCAGATAGGTGAAATCCATTGAGATTGGAGACATGATGTCTTATTATGTTTTCTGTAAACTCTGTAAACCTGTGAATCTCAGGGAAGTGATCTTAGCTCATGTGCAGTCTCTCTCACCAAGCTGATTAAAGTGTCCATAAAAGGATTAAGACTTGAAGGTAGTAATTAACACTTTTTAAAAAATGAAGGAGAGGTTCCAGGAGTTGTGAAAGAGACATTGGTTTGCCCATTTCTTAAGAGGCCTAGTCTAGATCTTGAGAAAGTGATAGAGCTGCAATTATAAAGATCTATTTATAAGTTATAAAGATCTCTGGAGGATATATGGCAGGATATTTTGGCTGCAGGCCGGAGGTGAAAATTGCATTATTATATGGAATTTGTTCTTATGGACCGAAATTTAGTTATGTATTTACTTATCATATTTGTTTTTTAAAGATTATTTTAATTAAGCTTATCTAACTATGAGTCGCCATAGGTAAATAGGCGGCAATATAAATTAATTAAATAAACAAACAAACAAACAAACCACAAGTAAAAATAAAGATAGTAGGACTGTGAGTCTTTACTGTGGGGTACAGAGAAAAAAAAGCATTAGTTTCAAACTCATTTTAGCACAATAGATTAAAGGTAATAATATTACAACCTCAATTATTTACTTTATACTAGCTGTTTCTGTAACAACAAAACTTTCTATTCAGTTCCAAAAGAAAAGTACATAAACTTACAGAAAGCAATATTTCTATATTATTAAAAATAATTATTAAAAAATACAAAAACAGGAGAGGATGATATTCCAACTCCTGGAACCCACTAAATGTAATTCCCTGGGGACTCACAGCCAGAGGTGGTATTCAACAAGTTCTGACAAGTTCTGGAGAACCAGTAGGGGAAAGTTTGAGTAGTTTTGAAAACCGGTAAATACCACCTCTGACTGGCCCCACCGCCATCTATTCTGTCTCTGAGTCCCAGCTGATCAGGAGGAAATGGGGATTTTGCAGTAACTTTTCCCTGGAGTGGGGAGGGAATGGAGATTTTACAGTATCCTTCCCCTGCCACGCCCACCAAGTCACACCCACCAAGCCATGCACACCCACCAAGCCATGCCCACAGAGTCAGTAGTAATTTTTTTTGAATCTCACCACTTTTCACAGCATACTTTTTCTGCCAGACCTGATGGCAGGCATGGCTTCCGGAAGTCACTTCTGCTGGTTCACTTGTGGCCATGCCTTGTGCGTGCACTTCGCATGCATGCGCAGTGCAATAAAACTTTTTCTACACATGCATAGAAGCAAAAAAACAAGATGGTGGCACCTATGGCACCCCGCCCCCTGAGAACCGGTCCTGGGGCATGGAGTATAGTTGCAGTTATACATCAGAGAGAGACAGATAGACAGAGAAGGAGGGAGGAAGACAGAGAAAAGAAAGAGAGGGAGAAGAAAGAAAGAAAGAATTTTGAGAGCTTCAGAACAAAGCAATAGCTTTAACACACCCACCAGATTTACTTTCTATCAATTATGACAGTAGCTAGAGGCAAATCAGTTCTCCTGCTGAAACAAAGGATAAAAAGAACTGTTTGCAGTGCAAACCTTTGATAATTGATAGCTGATCATTGCAAGATCCTGTTGTGATTCATTTAGTACTATGGAATATTCTATTCTAATCACATTGCATTTGTCTCAAAATATTACTAAAACTGTTCTTCCTTATTTTAATGTCATCGTGTATACTATAGTAGCTTACAATATGAAATACTATTTTTCAAATTTTTATTGGCAGCAATCCTCAAAGAAGCAAGGTTGAAGACTTCATATCCAAGGCAGATCTCTCGGATGTGTGGGAGATTTCCCTCACCAAAGGTCAATAAAGAGCAACCATAGTATTTGCACTTTGTACTTTAAATGTAAATTCACTTTGTAGAAATGAGATATTTAAACAGACATTTTTTTAAAAAAAAATCTGTGAAAATGTAGTACCAGCTTATTTTAAACAATTACCACATACAATGTATGTGCCTTTTTGTTGTTGTCTGAAATCTGTTTCTTGGAGATGTAAAAGTTTGCATTTAATCTGCTTGAAAAAGAATAATGTTCTGTCTTGTAGAACTAGCCTTATGGTATGTATGTTTGTATGTGTGTGTGTTTGTGTGTGAATACATACATACACATATACTAATTTTCAGTAGAATTGCTTATTTTAATGTAATGGTTAATATTATTGAACCAGCTTGATTTGAAGTCTACTGAGCTACATAATCTATGCTTGAGGTTGCATGTTCTTAAAGCTCATAAAAGATTAAAAAGTGTTGGTGATTTATGCACCTTACATAAGAACATAGATTTTAGAAAGAGTTTAGGGTGCTTTTGTTGAAAAGATGAATACTTTTTCTCAAAAATACAGTTGTACAGCTAGACTGCAACCACGCTGGTTTGAAAAAAAAAAACCACTTTTGTCTTCTTGAATTTCCTATAATTTCTAGAGGGCAGGAGTATATGTTTATTTTAGTTTCTATCATTTTGTTTTGGGATGGTTTAATCAGCCAGTAAAGGGAAAGAAAGTTCATTCTGTCACTCAGAGCTGATTCTGTTAAGCCGCAGAATAGCAGCAAAAGGACGCAATTGTTCAGCATTGTCGTTGTAATTGTAAGGAGACAAAGAAACTAAAACAGGTTTGTCCATCTTTGCTGCTTCTTACACCTGGATAGGCTAAGATATGAGATTTAGGAGCCCCAGGTCTTATGAAGTTAAACCCATAAATTGGACAAATTATATACAGGTATGGTAAGGAGATGAAATTAGGCCAAGCTCTCCCTTGGGGCATCTTTCTTGCCATCTGGGAGATGATCATACAAGTTTTCATACCTTTCCTTCCGATCTGATAGAGGTAGGATTTTTCAGTTCATTTCTATAATGCCTTAAAGCAGTGGGTCTCAACCTTCCTAATGCCACGGCCCTTTAATATAGTTCCTCATGCTATGCATAAAATTATGTTATGTTTTCTGTATTTTTTTAAAAAAATATGTGTTTTCCGATGGTCTTAGGCAACTCTTGTGAAAGGATTGTTCGACCCCCAAACGGGTCAAGACCCACAGGTTGAGAACCACTGCCTTAAAGGAACAAGAATTTGTAGATGTGTCCTTCATGCCAAAAGCTTTTAAAGAAGAAAGAATCAGTTTAATTAACTGATAAACTTAACTTTTTGATTTTGGACAGATTTTATCCAAAGAGACCAAATGGATAAAGTAACTGAGTGTATATATTTTTTTAAAAAAAGTAAAGAGGATAGCTGTGATTGTTAACAATGATCAATATTCTTTTCAATTCATTAACAGAACTTTTGCTCAATGATATGTAGAATAGCTTTTGATGATTGTGTTCTGATTTGGTCTCTATATTGTATTTATATCTGCATTTATAATTGCCTAATAATATGCGATTAGATGACTTTAATCAGATTCAATTTGAGCAATATAAAATGGGTTTTTATCCAGACATTTGGGCATAAGGAGAAGATAACCAGAATGCATAGGATTTTTTATGTCTTTAAAAGAATTTGATACGTTTTTATAATACTAAACTTTGAATTTAAACTGTTTAGATTAAAAATATAGTGTGCTCCAAAAGTGTTTTTTGTTATCTGTGGCTCATATATAACTTTATATATTAATTGATTCTTAACAGATCAGTAGATGCATATTCTGTTTCCACATAATATTATACCTGGTTTTTTAAACAAACAACAAGGATTGAAGACCTAATTTATGGATTAGTCAAATACTTGATACAATCATCTAAGTAACCAATTTTAATATGTATTAGACCTGGACAAATACTGGATTTCTATTAACTGAAAATAGTAGTAATTTCACGCCACACAAGTTCCTAGTAACACTTGTAGCAGATTGTTGTGTGAATTCTGAATTGTGGCATCTAAATTATTGTGAGACATGCAGATTAACACAGAATAAGCAGAGATATAATTCTATTCTGTCACAAATTGCTTTAGGAATTATTCATTTCCATATTTTAAAATGTTTGTACCTGTAGTTGTATATAGCTGTGTACCAGTGGTGGGTTTCAGGAGGTACACCCTGGTACACGCGTACTGAGCCAGGCCAGAGCACCGGATACAGTTCCAGTACGGTACTCAGGAGGGCCCCCCCACCCGAACTCCTTACTGGAGTTTAAAGGCTTTTGCACTTCCACGCAGATGTATGGCGCGTACAGTGCCTGCGCGATGCTCCACGGAGCAGCTGGAGCATCGCAGAGGCGCTTGAATGCATGCGTGTGTTGTACACATATGCGCGTGCACTGCACAGATCCATGAGGACACTGCTGGCCCCGTTCCAACCGTGCCGGTTGGACCGGGATTTGCAACCCACCACTGCTGTGTACTTAAAAAAACAGTGTACAAATGGAAATAAGAACAAAAGCAAAGCAGTTTTGTGATGAGAGTCAGGGGAAGAAAGAAACATCCGTATTCAATTTCCAGGCCCTGAAGGGTACAAAAGTTTTGGCTAGGCAGCTCTGGGTGATCAGAGCTTATCAGGAATGAAATTTCAATCAATTGTAAATATTTTTCCAGCCTTATCATGATTGTCAGCTTGAACTGCACTGGAATTAAAATATCACTAGGGCAGAATGAGGTTAAATGAGTTTTAAAATACATGAACAAACAGGAGGAAGAAAATATAAGAAGACTGCTGACAGATTTCTTGTGCTAGAAGAAACAAATTAAAGGTATCTAAATCTGGCAAGATGACTCAACTTGGCATTTCCCAAAGATGTTTGTCTCTTTATAGTCTTCCAGGAAGGACAGATTAGTGCTGGTTACTCCTTAACAAAGGCAATTTAGAAATACACCTGATATATTTACATTTGGGTATTAGGCAGTTAGAGCAACTTATATTAAAACTGGTGTCAAAAGAAATTCCTTCAGTGTAGAGACTGAAAGGTTTATTGCATTGGCTTATTTTTTTAAGAAAACAAATTGAGGTAATTAGGGAGTAATTACTACAATATTAAATGAAAAGGAGTGAACTTCATTGATGCCTGAAACATTAGACTGGTTACAGTAAATGACTGATGTAAACTCTGCTCACTGTCCCAATATCTTATTGCATTTTTCTTAACCAAAAGCATATGTGAAAGGCATTCAACAAACAGAACAACTTAGTTTTCTTTCTCTGTTTGGAGAAAGGGGTGCTGCTTTTGGGCCAGGGCCAGCCAATACTAAAAGATACTTGGACTTATTGTCCCCGTTGTCCTCTTGACTTCTCCCTTCCACAAATAAAATATTATTCTTATATTTCATAATATGTAAGCAACCCAGGAGAAGCCTTACTAAACAACCAAGAGAAGACAAATGTCTATTTCAGTGTTTCTCAATCTTGGCAACTTGAAGATGTCCGGACTTCAACTCCCAGAATTCCCCAGCCAGCATTTGCTGGCTGGGGAATTCTGGGAGTTGAAGTCCGGACATCTTCAATTTGCCTTTGGTTGAGAAACACTGGTCTATTTTCTTTCATTATTCATTTTAGTCAGCCCATGCAACACTAATCTTGTACACAGACATTTTTACTAAATCTGTAAACTATGCAGATAGAGAAGAAGTAAAGAAGCTGGTAGAACTCAAGCAAAGCTACTGGTAGTTTGGAAAAACTCAAGTGACTTCACTCCACCTGTGCCAGGAGTCCTATTAGTTGCCACTTTGTTTTCAGATATAAAGTGTTGCTTCTTACCTTTAAAGGTTATTATGGGTTGGCCCAATTTACCCAAATAATGTATTCTACGTAACTCTCCTTCTTTCACTTGTGACGACCTGAGGATGATAATCTTTTGTTACTGCAAATTAATTTCATAACCATTAAGGAGTGATCCTTTCCTTACAGCTTTTGGAATGAACTTCTTGTTAATTTGAAGGTGCTCACTCACTCTTTTTTTAAGAACAGGTCTTTCATTGTTGATTGTACTGATTTTAACATTGGTATAATAATTGCACTGTAAATCACTGATAAACTTTGGCAACTGGTAGAATTTAATAAATGCATCTATATTCCTTCCTTTTGGTTCACCTTTGTTTCCTTTGTGCTGAATCAAAGTAATTGCTACTTTGCCTTAATGTCAATTCAGGCAGAGAGGTGTGTGAGTGTGTGTGTGTATTGATGGCTTGGGGAATCCCTTGAAATGGTCACACCTGGGAGAGGGAAGAATGCAATCATCTTGATCTTTTGAGATACCATACTTAAAGCACTGTCACTTAAAGCACTGTCATGAATAAAGTACCACTGCAAATCATTTGTACAGAATCATACATACTTTCTCAGTTTCTTTTTTTCTTTTTCCTTCTTAAAAAAATAATGATTTAAAGGATGACACTTATAAAATCAACTTTTCTTTTACATATGTGCTACATCAATGGTCTTCAAAATCCCAGTTTGTTGCGGACATGGCACTTTTAAAAAAAGTTGTCAGTAAAAACAATGAGGACATCACATAGCCATTCAAGGAGAGCAAAGTCATTGTATCATTGAGATTTTTAGATTAAAACTAGGCTGCTGATAGATTTTATTTATTTGCAATGAGATTGTTCCCTGGCAAAATCTGAAAGTCTAAGAGGTCATCCATGCTACAATGCTAGCCCAAGGTTTCTTTTACACAAAATGGTTATTCTGATGATGCCAGCATTTTCCAGTACAAAGCTCAATACTTACATCTCCTGTTTCTTTCCATGACCAAAAACCTGTTCTATTCCTGATATAATCCAAACTTCTGAACATTTTGGTTTCTCTTTTGTTCAGCCCTGAAGTAGTTGAGAGAAGATCTGTACCATCTGCATATAAAAGGGGCAGGACAATGTCATAATATTGGTTCTATGAATCTGAGATCCTTTGCTCCCTTCTCTTGTGTTTTTATTTGTATTTGTGTTTTTATTTGTTTTTAATCTTTCTTAATATTTTTGTTTCTGTAAGCCGCTCGGAGTCCTTCGGGATTGGGCGGCCTATACATTTAATAAACAGTAAACAGTAAACAGTAACAGTATGATACCATGGGAGGGAGTACCAAGGAAAATTGTTAGATTATTGTAGCCTTATTTGCCACACATTTAATCTCACATGAGAGCTATTGGCTATTATATTGTTCACCAACAGATAATTTTTCTGTGAAAAAAGATTCCTTTGGCCTCTTCTGAATTTTCCTTATTCAGCCTCATTAGACTTTGTGCTTTGAAAGAAAGCAATTCTCCTCACACTGTGCATAATTTTATTCATTTTTATCATGTCCATCATTATTTTTTTGCCATTTTAAGCATATTTTCTGGCTTTCAGTTCCCAACTTGTGGTGGGATACACAGGGGGGAAAAACCTCAGTAAATTCTAATTGCATCGTTAAAGACATAAGACAACTGGCAATTTTATTTATATTTCCCTCCCCCCCTTTTTTACAGAAACTAAGCACAATCTTTTTCTTTAAGTTATTCATTGCAAATTATAAATCAAATAAATGTTTCTACAGAAAGCATTGATTTTATCCAGCATATTCCAACTGGGTTTTGCCTCATGGTCAATTCAAAAATGTTTTCTAAATCCAAAGAAGAAAACAAGATGTAATGAAAATGTGAGAGCAGAACCTAATGTGTATTTCTAAATTGGGAGCAGATTTACACAAGATGAGGAAATCCAAACCACAGCAAAGAGGAATTTCCTTTGTATTTCTTATGATGTGAACAAAATGTAATTAGATTTTTTAAAAAATTGAATCAATAGATCCACATTAAGCTTGGCTGCTACCCTGCGGTTATAATATTTGCTTTAATCAACACATTAATGACAAAATGTTACAAATAATGGGGGAAGGGGGTTACTGCCTTTTTTGTGGCTTACTTTTACATTCCTTCTTACAGAGAGTAAAAAATAATTTAAAATACATTGGGGAAATTTTTGATCTAAGGATAATTAGAGGAAGTTGCATATAACTTTTGTGTTTCAGTATTCAAGAATGTAAAATGTGATCTCTAAAGTGAAGGAATTGGATTTTTTTTTGAAAGATAATGAAAATTGCAGGGTCTAACTGTAGCCAGCCTTCTTCCATTAGATGAGTCCTGTCTGCTGGCAGAGTGAATATATATATTAAAATTAATGAAAGCAAGAAACATCATTTATTTTGTTTTGTTTTGTTCTCAGTCTGAAAGGAAATGATCTGCAACAAACTTAATACTGAGTCAATCAAGCGTGCTGTTCATGGGACTTTTGCATTAGGGAAAGATAAGTTCATATTTTGATTTCTTTTTTTCTGTGATTCAAAGGTCTTCCAGATATATAGTGGAGAAAGATGATATAAAAGAAGAATATCTCAACCCTGCTATATGTCAAATAGAAGTGCCATTTTGATCCAACTATTTGTATTTTAGAAAACAGATAAACAATCCAAGAGTTTCCAGTGATCAGAGACTAGAGGATTATTTCAGCAAGCACAAGGAAGGGGTCAAGTTATTTTCCAAGGCACCTGAAGACCAGACAAGGAATAATGGATGGAAATTGAACAAATAGAAATAAGGAGAAATTTTCTGACAGTGAGATCAATCAACCAATGGAACAGCTTGCCTTTGGAAGCTGTGGGAGCTTCATCACTGGAAGCTTTCAAGAAGAGATTGGACTGCCATTTGTCAGAAATGGTGTAGGTTCTCCTGCTTGGGTGTGGGGGGTTGAACTAGATAACCTACAAGGTCCCTTCCAACTCTGTTAATCTAATCTAAATGGCCAACAGAAGTTGAGCTGATGCCATTCCTGCCTGCTTTAGCAACCACATCATTATAAAACATTCTAGATTGAAGCCCTCCTAAAACCGTTATTATGAGAAGTGGGAAAACACAATTTTAAATCTACTTTAAGTTGCTTCAGCCGTTGCCTCAGCTGAGGATGCCTGAAGACAATATAATTAAGTTATCTAATTGAAAGGTCAGTTAAACCTGAAAAAGTCATCTAATCTGGGCTGAAAACCATTCATAAAAGTTTTAGAATTAAAATGTTCCTGGCACAATTTTCCTTGTTCATACTTTGCCTGAAATTTGGCCAACTGCATTCACTAAAAAAAGTAGTGCACTTCCAAGTTTCATACCTTAGTATCATAAAGTACAGAAATGACATAAATATTTATTTATTTTTCCATTATAATGAGCAGGGAAAGGTAAACACCGGGGTTTTGTTTTCTGGTATCAATGTGGTATTGTTAGGTGTCTTTCAAGTTAGGCTTACTCATATACTTATTTAAAGAGTTATAGCAGAGTCAGACTTTATATAGCATTTGTTGCTCATCCCTAAAAATGCATCCTCTCTAATGGCAAAATTAGTAAGGCCATGCTTCATCTAGGTTCAAAAGCCTGTTATTGCCGAGTAATTTATTAATGACTTCATGTCCTAGAGCAAACATGTCTCCACCAAGTAAGACATTTGTCGGTTTTTAGCACAGCATCTCACGCGGACAGACTTTCAAAGGGAATATATAATTTTGCTCTCAAGACATGACACCTAGATAAAGGGACATAAACATAAACCTGCTTGGACAGGTATCTAGGAACTAAAGAAAAGAGAGAGACACTTTGAATTTTCTGTGTATTTTGTGTGGAGATAAAAAGTTAAAAGAGGGAGTATACAAGAACTATGTATCAGAACAAATTGAAGCTTACCTTGACAATGTTAGGATTGTTTCAACTGAAGAACCCCACACTGGGTTTGGGAATTGAAGAATTGGCATTAAATATCAAGGTAACACATCTTTTGACAAATTAATTGGCTTAACTTCAAAGTCCATGCACAGGAAAAGAATTCTATACCCTACCAAATGTGTGAAATTCATGGTTAATTCCTCCATAACAACTATCCTACTGAACTAGGTAACTATTGGCTAGGGCTCAGGATTATGACAGTTTTCAATATTTCCCAACCTAAGCCAAGAATGAGAATAACACTCTCTTATTCAGGGATGAAAACATAAATTAAACTTTCATAGCCTCACCCTTAACCTAGAAATGGTTATAACTTGTCTTCTGACTTTAGATCATTAGCTAAGTCTTAGTTTTCCTATTCATGAGGGCACATCTGGGGAAATATTACACTTGATTAGATTTTAGAATGATCGAAGTTCTGAATACATGTTGTTTGCCCTTTTATTTCTGATTAAAAGTGACCCCAGCAATCCCTGACCTAAACACTCGTATACCCAGAATCTTAAGTGGAATTTTAGAAATCAGATGGAACAGGTCTTCTGCTCCAGCCAGTATATGCAAGAAGACCTCATGATGAATGCATCTTTTTGTACCAGCATTGGCTGAAAGACATACTGAGGACATCACTTCTCACTGGATTCCTTGATTTTGAAGGAGATGTTTTTTATTTGGAATGATTATTATCTCAGCCTTGCCAAATGAGAACCATCTGCTGGTAACATGGAATTGTTCAGAGAAAAGGTTCTTACAGGTTTTTTTTTTCTTATACACAACCATTCCAAAAGAGTTGGGGGTGAGGAAATGGAATAATGTGGTGAAAAAAGGCTAATAAACACAGTCACCGAACCACAAATATTACCAATTTGAAAAGGGACTGAAGAGCAGTGGAATATTAAAGAAATATCAAATAGATTTTCTACCCCATTTTTCAAATTATATACTAATACATGATGCAGACAAAACTGAAACCTGTTTTATGTTCCTGCTATTAAGGGTATTCAAGGAGAAGTGGAAGGATCTTGATTCCAAAGAAAGGGTAGAAAGACCAGATTCTGGACTATTTTGAGAGCTTTTAATTCCTATCCTAACTTTGATTTAATGTTCATGGGTATTAGGGCAAATCTTTCTAATTTTTTAAATTCAGTTTTAAATGTTGGTCATAAACAAAACATTTGAATTTGTAATGCATGCCAAAACCAAAACTGCAGAGAGTGGGTGCAGCAATAAAATTAAAAGAAGCTTGCTCCTTGGGAGGAAAGCTATGGCAAATCTAAACAGCATTTTAAAAAGCAGAAACATCACCTTGCTGGCAGAGGTTCATATAGTCAAAGCTATGGTTTTCCCAGTAGTAATGTATGTGTTAAGGTTCCAACTAAGGAGTCCAAGCAAATCAGTCTCAGATCTTTCCCAAAGAACTTCATTATTGGGCACAGCATCTCGGCACAATTAGATGTAAATGTAAAACCAGCTCTGAGTATTTCCTGCGGTTTCAGTATAGTTAAAATAGTAAATGATCCCCTCCCCAGAGTCACAGGTCACATTGTCCAATTAGGTTCATTGACGGGATCCCTAGAGTGGTTGTCAAGGTTCCCAGTTATACATCCTATTCAATAAGAACTCCAAGGCAGACAAATTCCTCAAAGAACATTTTATTGGAACATATCACATGGGCATGTTCCTGGTGGAAAACTCAGAGTCTCCCATCACGTGGTCTAATCAGCATACAGTCCAATTGCTAGGTGACCTCAGTCTCCACCTTTTAAACAACTGCACCAATACCTTTGATTCCCAGGGAAAAGAATTTTATTTAGGCTACAACACCCCAGCTAACTCTACACCCTCCCCTCTGGCCCCTTCACTCCAGGCTGTGTCAGCCCTGAAGCTCCGAGAAGAAAAAACCTCCCTAGATAAAACTAGCAAAAGAAAATGGCCACAGTTCAGCCAACTGCAGGGCAATGCATTCCAGCCTCCTTCCCCGCTCCCATACTGCTGTGTGGCAACTGAGAAGCAACAAAATGGCTTCTTCCAGGTCTGGTTTGAAGTTGACAGTATGATTGTGAGCGGTGTGCATAAGGAAGGCTGAGCACTGAAGAACTGGTGTTTCTAAATTGTGGTGTTGGAGAAGACTCTTGAAAGTCCCCTGGACTAGGAGATCATATCAATCAGCCTAAAGGAAATCAATCCTGACTGTTCTTTGGAAAGACAGATACTAAAGCTGAAGTTCAAATACTTTGACTCATTGGAAAAGACCCTGATGTTGGGAAAGATTGAAGGCAAAAGAAGCAGGAGATGGCAGAGGATGAGATGGTTAGATAGTGTCCCACTAACATGAATTTGGGAAAACTCCAGGAGACAGTAGAGGATGGGGAGGGGAGGTCTGTTGTACTGTGGACCAAAGGGTCACAGAGAGTCGGGCATGATTTGGCAACTGAAAAACAACAACAGCATATTTTACAACTCAGTAAGCAACTGTATTAGAAATTAACTCCAGTATCAGCTGCAGAGACAGAATACAAATTGCAAACTGTACTGCAGCCATATCAAAGGCATTGCAGTGGTCTTCCCATTAGATATATTAGACCAAATGGACTTATTAATGCAAAGAGAACAGGCTGTGCTTATCACTAAAGACTTTCTAATCACCGGGAAGATGATGAGGAAATTCTCAAGGAGCATAACTTCAGCCTTAAAATATACAGTGAAAGCTTTGACCAAACATTCTCCTCTCCCTCAAAGCCTTCAAAGGCCCAGAGGAACAGAACCTTTGAGAAACAGCTCTGACCACAGCTCTGGCTCAATAAACTATTCATTTTATAAAACAGTTGTAAGAAGGAATGGATTATCAAAAGAATGTAAGCAGGCACAGTGGGTTCTGGTCACAACACATTTTAAACTGAATAAGAATTATGAAAAATGAGGGGGGGGATAAGCAAAAGGTAAATGGATATGGCTGCTTATTGTCCAAATAAAGTGGATTAATTTACTCCTAGAGTAGATACTTTAAAAGAAATGTACTATAGCTCAGTGATACAGTACACACTTTGTAGGAAAGAAGTCCTAAGGTCAATCCACGTTGTCTCCAGTTAGTCCTGAAAAAGTTTTAACCTCACATCCTGTTTGAGGAACAATAGTCCAATGGATATTTTAATGTCAGAATTGCATCTGCAATTCACATAAATATCAGGATTTTATATTCCCACCCCTCTTCAAAGGACACTCACTGTCATCTCCCATTGCTCCTTCTTCTGGTGGCAGATGTACTGAAGTTCCTAATGTGGTAATTGTTGGGTAAGCTCCCCGTTGGGAGAGCGAGTGCATTCAGAGAAGCCTTGTGAGAGTTGTGTTGGAGAACACACAAACCAGCATACAGAGACATTGCAGTTTAAATAGGCTTTTACTTTCGTGGAAATAGAGGTATCAGAGTCCATCAAACAGTCCAAGTCATACACGGATAAGACAGTCAGTCATCAATGTCTTTCAGTTAAGGGATAATCCAAATAGCATAGTCCATAATCATACAAACAGTCTGGTACTCAGAGTTTGCTAGCAGTTGCAAAACTTACAATAGCTCACGGCACTTTCTAACAGCCAGCTTCCAAAACACTCGGATAAGATCAGCCCAGCATCTAACAAAACAAGAGCCAACAGTCATTCTGGCTCCCTCTTATGGCCGATTGAGGAAAACACCAACCAATCACATTTTACAGTATGATTTAAAGAAACAGGTACAATATTGTTACATGATTTATATATTGCCAACCCAACTGTTAAGATTATATTCCTAACAGTAATGACTCCAGGAGAGATTGAGTCACTATCAGCACTGGCTAAAATTCCCAGAAGGTGCTGGCCCTCCTGATACTGGTGGGATGGAAAGTGGAAACTAGTGAAAAGGGAGAATTGATTACTAGCCAGCAGAGCACAGCTTTGAAAATGCCCTGTAAAATATCCAAATAAACATTTACCATGTAAGACTAAAGCAGGCAGAAGATTGTTTGCATTTGACATGAAATGCTTCAATGTAATTTTAAAATTGCTTAGACTTCCTATTCCTTTTATCAATAGATTTTGAAATTTAAAACTTAATTAGGACAAGTTGCTATTTGAGCTCTATGCAAGTTGGTTCTTGTTCTGTTTGAATCAATTTAACTGTCCTGCACCTGGCTTCAATCTATTAAACAGCAACGTTGAATGTGTTGCTCCAAGTTTCACTTCCAAAATGATATCAAAGCAAAATGTTCCTTTATATCGTTTCTTTAAAGTTATTTTCCAAGTTCCACAATCACAGGTGCGAAGTGTGGAACACTCCCTTCACAGATGTGACTGGTGATGGCAAAGCAGAGGTGGGACTTTCAGGGGTCTCAGTTTCCTTAGACAGAGTGATTAAAAAATCTCAATTAGTGTGTCGACTGGAAACTAATGTGAACAGAAATGTAAAGCAGAAGAATAAAGGAGAGAGAAAAAAGAATGAAGGAAAATTCAAAGAAAGAATATCCTTTATCTTTAATATTTATATATAAATAGAATAGAATAGAATCTTTGGGGTCTTCTAATCCACTCCCCTCCTGAAGCAGGAAAAACCTATAAGATTTCAGATAAGTGACTGTCTAGACTCTTTTTAAAATCCTCCAGATATATATTCTATTGAGAGAGGGAGGAAAAGTGAGAGAGATAGAAAGAAGAAGAAAAGTGACTCAAAGAAAAGAAAAGCTCTCTGGAACATATCCCTTGAGGAGAGATCTGCCTCCACCCATTTGGCCTTCCTAAGGCCCTTAAAACCTGATTCTGTTAGTTGGCCGTGGGCCTGGATGGGAGTATGTGATACTGGAAGGGGTTACTAGATTAAATACAAATTCCCACCTCCATTCTATTGTATACCCTCCATCTCAGCTATTTCTATGTTCATGTTATATTTACTGTTTTGATCTTAACATTTTCATCTAATTGTAAGCCACCTAGAGTTGCCTGGCTGCAAGAAGAGTGGCATATAATTTTAATAAAAAAATAAACAGCACTCGCTGTGGTGCATAATAAAAAAAAATCAGATCAGTTTGTAATTACTGATTTAAATCTGTACAGAATAACATTGGTTGGTCTTCCCATTATGCTGACATAGAGCCAATTCGTAAACAGGCAATGAACACATACTGTACCTATGCTCTTAGACTCCAAATTTCAAATGATACCTCCTCCTCCTCCTCCTCTTCCTTCTTCCTTCTCCCTTCCTCCCTTCCTTTCTTTCCCTATTATTTTTAATTTAATAATACAACTCACACTTGGCTCAAAATTTATTCAAATCTATGCTCATCTGTTTAACCACATTGTCTCTCCCAAAAATATATTAGCAGATTTAAAAACGACAAGAATGGGATAAGCTTGCATTATTTACATAAGGTTTCTCTCTTTTGTTTTACATTTACATTTATGATAACAGTTTTTAAAGATTCTCTGAGGAGGTACATAAGCATGAAATATGTAGAATTAATCATTCCAAGATCTTAAGAAATATTATTTAAGGCATATTAACATTGATTTGTTAATATGAATTGTTCCAATTCTTTGTTCTAAAATTCCTGCAAATAGCTCATACTTCTTTAACGACACTGTTTACTTTTCTGTAAAAGAACTGTACTGATTTAGAATCCTCCAACATAAATTTCAGAAAACGGGAATAATTGTTATAAACAGTTCATAAAACTGTTTCATTTAATGGTATAGATGACAGTGATTAAAAACTTCATAATGTAAGAGAAGAGCAAGAAATTGGAAGGCAGGGGTAAATGCAATGAAGAAAATTTTTGAAATAAACATCTTATCAGAGCTGCAAATTATCATAGGAAACACGTGAAATATCTGATTTTATTATTTTTATTTTAATGGGGCTGCATTCTTTTGTTAGCCTTTCTTTACTACAGATGTCAAGAAAAATTGGCAAAAAATTTATTAACTCAACAAAGACTGCAGCCTATGAAACCTTCATGGACATCTTTCATAATAATTTGAATGAGAAAGCACAATGAAATTTTAATTTGCAGTACATTTCTTCATAATCCAATCTGCTGGACCTTTACATACAATAATCATACAATTCATATTTATGTTTTCTAGAAAGTTATTTCTGATAGTCATCTTTAATCCTCAGGATTATTCAGTAACAGGAGTAGCATTTTTTTGAGAACAAAACTAAGGTTAAACATATGAACCTGAGTCCCTGAAACAAAAACTACTGCTTTTATTTGGGGCACATATCAGATTTTTTATTAAACATACTATTAATCTTAAAATGACCTCAAAGAAAAAGAACTCACTATGCAGCATCCAAGTGCAGATAAGAACATATATGGCTTTCTAGATTTTAAATTCTATCAAATTGCATTTGGTGGATTGGTATAATAAATAAGCAATGCAAATAACTAAATAAATAAATGGATCATAACCCTGGTTCCATTTTATTTTATTTTATTCTTTGAGAGAAGTACTCAAATTTTCTTTTTCTTTCTTTCTTTTCTCTCTCTTTGATGCTTTCTGAGATCAGGATGATATAGGAGAAATTGGAAAAAGAAGTATTTCACATCTGAAGTCCTTCCAGCCTCCTATTAAACCCACATGGGCTCATCAAAATGAATTTTTTCCTAGTTAGCCAATGGGAGATATTTGCTTTTGTGGTGATGGTAATAGTTTAAAAAACAGGAGGATAATGAGCATTGCTAATCTATGATTAGCAATGATTGCCCTACAACATGCTCAGATACACAAGAATTGTGCCTAATATTTCTACCAGACCGGCAAATCTTACTTTCCTGTATTTCCTACATACAGCTCTTATAATATTTTATATTCCAAGAATTTGTAAGAAACAAAATGCAAAATTAGAGGGAGAAAAACCTTTCTAAGATTTTGTCTCCAGTTCTCTGAGGGCTTGGGGGTGTTCTGAATTATTGCAGTGCTTTGGTTATTCCCATTATCTCAATCTTTCCCACATTGGAGCCTTCCAAATATATATTGGAATTCCAGTTTCTAGAACTCTCTGAAGTAAAAAAACCAACATTAAATGTTTTCTTCAGTCTGGCTCTTGTGTCTATGACATTTTAAAATAGAGATACTGTAGGAGATAAGATTGAATTTGCCTGTCAAGCATGATATTCCAAGGCAAGGTACTGCCTAAGTATATTAAGACAAGGTTTGTTTGTTTGTTAAGTAACTGTTTTTACTTATTTAGACTAGAAAGCTTTATGTTGCCTTTCAGAAAAAGGAAAGTTTTTTCCAAATGTATCTTACAAATGAAAAAATATGCAACCATAGGTGTTTACTGGGGAGGGGGGAGGTCAAGAGACGAATTATACATTTCAATAGGGCGAAAAACTAGAAATATTTGCAATAGATGTCAGGACACAAGGACAATAAGAACCATGTGTTAAAAGTTTGACATAATCTGCATAAAGAGGCAGATTCCTGTGTTTTCAACCAGTATTGATTGCGGTATATATAAAACTGGCTTCAAAACTAACATTTAAGCAAGTTAGTATTTAAAACAAATGTAAAATTTTCTCAAGTTGAGTTGAAAGAAATTATAAAGGTAAAGGTTCCCACAAATGTGCTAGTTGTGCCTGAATCTAGGGGGCAGTGCTCATCTCCGTTTCAAAGCCGAAGAGTCAGCACTGTCCGAAGACGTCTCCATGGTCATGTGGCCGACATGACTAAATGCTGAAGGTGCACGGAATGCTGTTACCTTCCCACCAAAGGTGGTTCCTATTTTTATACTTGCATTTTTACATGCTTTTGAACTGCTAGGTTGGTAGAAGCTGGGACAAGTAATGAGAACTCACTCCGTTACGTGGCACTAGGGATTCGAACCGGCAAAACTGCTGACCTATCTGATCGACAAGTCTTAGCCACTGAGCCACCGCATCCCTCTGAAAGAAATTACAGTTGGGTTCAAAACCTTAAAACTTTTAAATATATCTGTGTAAATCCAATTATTTTTTTTTGCAAGAGTGACAGGCCAAAATCAATGCAAATAATACAACATTTCAACATCTAATAACAATCTGGCCAGCCCTACTTTTGTGTGATAAAATATTGGAAAGATCTTTGAGAGAGGGAGTGGGGAGGGGGAGAGAGAGAAATTACCACCCCTGAGGAATTCGACTCTGAAAACAGCTAGGCACGTTCTAATAACAAACAAATGAGCTTGAACAACTTGATCATACTTGTATACCAAATTTAATCAGAAGGATGGGAAACCATCTGGATTTAGCAATTTAGACTGTTTTACAGGTTGTCATTCAAGAAAAGAACACATTTAAAGCGTTTCTATCCATTTTCCCACCAGCCTTGTACTAAACATCTATACAAACAGTGGATTAGGAGGTAGCTGGCCTCTTGGAATGTATTTTAAGATATTCTGCTGACAAATTTGTTATGGCCATCTGGCCCTCTTGGCAGGTGTGGGGAGTCCTAATGAAAAAAAGAAAAAGAAAACTAAAGTCTATTCATTGCTGACTCTTATTTAAAAAAAAACACCAATCAACTTTGAAATAATAAAGAGACTGACAGGTGGATAAAAGCAACTGTTCTTCTAGCACATTTCATACTGTGAAGGACGCTACCGGTCTTTCTACAGAGAGATGTTTAAGGTAGAAAAAGCACTGCCAAACAGTGACCAAAAAAATATATTACCTGGGGAAATAAAAGAGCTCCATTATGTTTTCAGCCTGGGAAATTGTGCATTTATTTTCTGTGCAGGTTCCTGAGGTGAATTCAAAGTGAAGACTCTCCAAATATCTCTGCAAATGCAGAACGCTTTGACTCTGGAATCTAATTGTTCATTTGAACTGCACAGGCAGTCCTCGACTTACAACAGTTTCTTTAGTGACCGTTCAAAGTTATAACAGCACTGAAAAAAGTGACTTGGGACTGTTTTTCACCAGTGTTTCTCAACCTTGTCAACTTGAAGATGTCTGGACTTCAATTCCCAGAATTCCCCAGCCAGCATTCGCAGTGTCCTCATAGTCAAGTGATCAAAATTCAGATGCTTGGAAACTGAATCCTATTTATGACAGTTGCAGTGTCCTGGGGTCATGTGATCGCCTTTTGTGACCTCCTTATAAGCAAAGTCAATGGGGAAGCTGGATTCACTTAACAACCATGTTATTAACTGTTCCACTTCAATGATTCACTTAACAATTGTGGCACCAAAGGCCGTAAAATGGGGCAAAACTCATGTAACACATGTTTCACTTAACGACAGAAAGGTTGGGCTCAATTGTGGTCATAAGTCGAGGACTACAAGTAAAGCACATATTAGTCTAAACAACTTGCTGCAAGTTTGCTTCTGATAATCCCTCCCAAAAGTGATTTAACCACCTTAATCCAGGAACGTACATTCTAAATATGATTTCTTTCCAATAGGATTGCTCAGCGGTATATATAAAAATGGATCTAAAATAGACACTCCTGTCAATGAAAATATATCTTTTTTTAAATAAAGTTTTCTTATTTTTTCATTTTCATACAAATAACCACATGTATACCATTACATAGCCAACGCTGTTTTGTATTATTAAATATTATGTCAATTCGTCTTACCATCAACCCAAAAACTATCATTGGCTCTTCTGCTCTCCATACACCACATTTATACCCTATCCATCACTTTCTTCTCCCTCTCCTCTCCCCCTCCCAGCCTCCTTTCTTCCCTCTGTCATCCTTCTCTTCTCTACTTCCCCTTCCTCTCTCCTTCTCCTCTCTCCTCTTTCCACCCCTTCTTTCTCTCCTCTCCCCTCCCTTTGCCCTCTCTCTTCTTCCTCTCTGTCAATGAAAATATATCTATATATGCCTCTAGATTTGGCAATGTTAACAAGAAATAATCAGGACTGTGAAGATTCAAGGTGAAGTCAGGCTGAACTCACTGAGTGCTTTGGACCAGGTGTTTTAGCACTTATCACTTAGACTTATATACCGCTTCATAGTGCTTTACAGCCCTCTCTAAAAAATTTTTACAGTCAGCAAATTGCCCCCAACAATTTGGGTCCTTATTTTACCCACCTAGGAAGGATGGAAGGATGAGTCAACCTTGAGCCTAGTGAGATTCAATCTGCCAAACTGCTGGCAGCCAGTGATCAGTAGAAGTAGCCTGCAGTACTGCACTCTAACCACTGTGCCACGGCAGCTCCTTTGGTCTCATTTGCATTGACCACTTAGGGTTGCTGTTGTGGGGAACAACAGAAGGAAGGAATAGCAAGAGCACTCAGACTTATATATCACTTCTCAGTGCTTTACAACCTTCTCAGCATCTTGCTCCCAACAATCTGGATCTTCATTTTACCAACATCAAAAGGGTGGAAAGCTAAGTCAACCTTGAGCTGGTCAAGGTTGGTCAAACTGCTAGGTGCACTGCTTTCCTGAGAGAAGGGCAAGGTGTGAACTTGACAAAGAATAACTGCACAAATACTGTTGATTGTCCAAATTCACAAAACTCTTTTAGAATATGTGGAAAAACTAGGACAGATGCATTTAACATCTGCCGAGAAGTAGTTAGACGAACCATTTATGGATATCTATCATTCATCCCCATGGAATGTGCTAATGCCATTACAGATTTACAAGATTCTAGGAGGTTCCAAGGAATCTGCTTCATTTCATCAAACCACACAATTTCTAGAGCAAATAAAGCAGATTATTCTTTCATTTGTCATAACCCATTGCCAACTGTGGGCTTTTGTTTTTCCCCACATCTATAACTTGAAGTTAAACGACACCATATTACTTACTCACCAAACCCATTTGCAAAAGATCTTTAGATATTGGATTTAATGTAAAAGATAGAAAATGTACTGAAACATAGAAGTGTAGGTAATTAAAATGGTAAATAAAAGGAGCTGTATTTAATTAATTTAACATTAAATTAAACAAGACTTTGTTTCTGTCCTGGCTTTTCTCACTTATTTTTCTTGGCCTCATTCATGGTTGCATGTAGCCCTTACTACAGTACTTAAAGGCCAAATGCAGTCCCCAGCTAAAAAAATATTGTATGATCCTGCTGTGTACAAAAGCTGGGTGTAAAAAAAAAAACAATCTGGCTTTGGAACATGGAAATTCATTTTGGGGAATAATCCAAGATATGAAATTATCTTAAGTTGGATCCAGATTTAGTCATATCTTTAACCGGGACACTAAAATCAAAAGAACAACTAGATTTTTTTTTTTTAAAAAAGGGACTTCAGTTGGTTAAAAATTGTTAACTCATTAGCGATTTTAATGATTTTGTTCTAAATATAACTACAACTGGATCCAACCAATCAGATTCAAAAACATGGTGTCCAAAATTATTACGAAAAATATTTATAAATGAGAAAAACATGTTTACAGCAATTTCTAAACAATATAAGAAACAATCAAAGATAATACAAAACTGTTTTATTTATTAAATAAACACTCCATTTAGAAGAGAAAAAGGTGCTTCCTAAGTTCTCTGGATGTACATGTAGTGCTTATTAAGTCAAGGATGGACAACTATGGTCTCTTTAAGACTTATGGACTTCAATTCCATGCTCTATGTTACCCATGATGACTTAGGAATTCTGGGCGTTGAAGTCCACAGGTCATAAAGGGACCATAATTGGCCATCCCTGTATTATCCTTAATGGGTTTTTTCCCCACATGCAGTTGTGGAGAGCAATCATGTGATTCCAGGAAATGAAAATTATTTTAAAGCATAAAAAAGTATTAACTGATAATGTATAAAAATTTGGAGATAAAGCTATGGTACAAAAAATCTAGAAGGTATTTTGAGATAACGAGAAAGCAGTGAATTAAAAGACAGAAAAACAAGGAGAATGAAAAGTCAAATAAGTCAAATACATGAGTAAAAGGTCCAGAAAAGTAAAAAGAGAATAAGAATACATGGCTTAATGGTAGTTGAAGTTTTTGTTTTGAATATTTAAAACCTCTGGTTTCATCTCCAATTTCTGATATAGGTTGATCATGAGATCCTGGATCTATCTGTCTGTCTGTTTGTCTGTCTGTCTGTCTATCCATCATCCATCATCCATCCATCCATCCATCCATCCATCCATCCATCCATCCATCCATCCATCCATCCATCTATCTATCTATCTATCTATCTATCTATCTATCTATCTATCTATCTATCAGGGGAAACATTATTCAAATAGATCTGGTGCCATTAAATTTTGTTAGAAAAGCAATTTTTAGATTTCTAAGGTAGCATGACAGCTGATTTAAAATTTTGATATTAGTCTGATTCTCCAAAAATTTAGAAGAAGTGAAATGGACCAGTATCACAATATCAAGGACATATACTTATATAGTTCTGTATTTAAGCAAAGTTCTGCACATAGTAATGTTTTATTATCCTTATATTTTAATGTATAACTCACCTTTCTTATTTTTTATAAATACATACATTAGCTCCCTCCCCCCCCTCTCTGTGTACACACACACACACACACACACATATACACACACCCCTAAGTAAAGGAAAAATTAAGCCAAAAATATTTACCCAGTACTTTTTTAGTTCTAATAAGGTTGAGTAGAAAATAACATTCAGTTCCAAATGGACAACCAGATATTTATATGGAGACTACAACTGGTATGTGAAGAAAAAATTAAACAGCTTTAGAGACTTTTAGTACCTCTTAAATCAATTGCTTGAGAATATATATCTTTCTCATGACTGGCAGCTAATCACTTTTTAAATTTCTTCATACTAATGTCCATCATTGCATGGGATCAAATCAATTCTGCATAGTTTAAATGAATGTTATGTGAAGAATGTTATCCTTTTGTCTGCCCTAAATCCCTATGAAGCTCACTTTGGGAAACACAGACATTAATTTATTTACCTTAGTTAGTTATGATTATCCAGATTTTTTGAAAGGATCTTTTTGCTTAGAGGAGCTGCTCCAACTTTTTGCTGGTTTGGTTATTATTTTCTGCAGCTTTTCATGTTTTATTTTCCAGGAGGCTGCAATTAGAACTGTACCTATGAATTTTAGTTAATCTCATTGAAGTATTGTGCAAACATCATGCTTCTTTCCATTTCGCTTTCAAATGATTGATTGATTGATTGATTGATTGATTGGTGTGGGTGGGGGGAATTCCATGTTTTTAAAATAATATGGAAATGGTTCTGGCAGGAGGGAAAAAAGTAAGAAATACTGCGGGAAGTCAAGATTTAGATTTAGATTTATTTTATTTGTATGCCGCCCTTCTCCGGGAGGGACTCAGGGCGGCGAACAACTCAAAGGGGGAAAAGGGGAACATAGAACACAATACAAGTAGTTAAAATAGCCAAGAATCACACAACCACACAGGTCGAGAGGGGAGGGGAACTCATCAACCCCAGGTCTGCTGGCAAAGCCAGGTTTTGACGGCTTTTCGGAAGGCCTGGAGAGAGGTGAGGGTCCGAATCTCTGCAGGGAGTTCGTTCCAGAGGGCCGGAGCTGCCACAGAGAAGGCCCTCCCCCGGATAGTAGCCAGGTGGCATTGGCTGGTAGACGAAACCCGGAGGAGGCTGACCCTGTGTGATCTAATGGGTCTTTGGGAGGTAATTGGCAGCAGGCAGTCTCTCAAGTACCCAGGTCCAATACCATGAAGGGCTTTATAAGTTACAACTAGCACTTTGAAGTGTATCCGGAGACTAATCGGTAGCCAGTGCAGCTCGCGGAGGATAGGTATAACGTGGGTGTACCAAGGTGCACCCACAATCGCTCATGCAGCTGCGTTCTGGACGAGTTGAAGTCTACGAATACTCTTCAAGGGCTGCCCCATGTACCAAAACTCCAGGATCAGTTCCTGCTCATTTCTTGGCAGTTCATATTTATACACACTTATCTGCATGTGAAGTTAGGATTTTTGGCTCCAATGAGCATCATACAACATGTCTCTGCTTTTGCTGTAAATAAAATGTCTCCAAAAATATTTCCAATAATTTTCCAAAGTCCTTCAAATCAAAATGGTAATGAAAATATAATCCAGAATTTTGAAATGATTTAGGTCGCTAAAAACTGACCAAACCAGCCTATCGCTTATCTTTAAGACTTTATCTGTCTACAATTTCTTTTCTTTCTTTTCCAAATCTGACAGTAGCTCCAGGTCTTAATTGCCACTATTTACCCCTGTTGAGTCCCACTTTCCAAAGGGCGGTGTTTTAGGGGAAATTCCATGGTAAAAGTTAGGAAAGTTCTTAACCAGACCGAGCACACTGTTGCAAGATCTTTCCTTTCTTATCTTCTGTTTCAGCTGTCATGGCTTCAGTTCAGCCATAATGGCTGTCTTCTCTTCTGCCGGTTCAAAAGACTTTCTTCGGGTCAAGTGAGGAGACTGCACTCTTCTTGTGATCACCAAAGCATCTCCTTTATCTTCATCACCCCTACAGGGTGGCTTTCGGCCCCTTAGAGTCTTTGGGCTTGAACAAATCAGTAGGACTTTGCATAGCTATTGTTCATCATCACCGCTAAGTGGCTTTACAGAGTCAGCATATTGCTCCCCCCAAAAAATTTTTTACCCACCTCAGAAGGATGGAAGGCTGACCTTGATACAGAATAAAACATTAAAATATAAAAACATTGAAATAATAAATAATAATACAAATCCATCAGTTATCCCACTGTTACATCCCTCCACTGTGAGAAGTGTCTATTTATTCCCACTCTCTAAGTCCAGTTCCTGAAAAAAAGTTACTGATCCATCATTTTTGGTTTTGTTTTGATTTTTAGCCCACGATTCCTACATTTGCTCAGGTAAAGATTTTATTAAAAGGCCTTTGTAAATCCAAGTAAACACTCTCTATTGAATCATTCCTTTCATATGGTCTGAGTTCAGGGTTTGGGAATGAGTGAGGCAAGAGCTTCAGCAGGTGGGATATTAGAAGCCCTTCTTCAAGTCCTTTTGGGCTCCAGTGTCTGATACCTCTAAACTGGAGATCTGTGATTCATCTTGTGACTCAGCTGAGGAAAGTTCCATCTATTTCTCCAGCATTTATATTGCATGGAAAAAGGAGCTATGGACCTATTTTTTAATTGGAGCAGAGTCCATGCAATAGTAGCATTAATAGCACTTAGACATATACCGCTTCATAATGCTTTATAGCCATCTCTAAGTGATTTACAGGGGCAGCATACTGACTCAAACAATCTGGATTTTCTCACTTTACCAACCTTGGAAGATTGGAAGGCTGACTCAACCTTGAACCAGTCAGGATCAAACTGCTGGTAGTTGGAAGAATTAACCTGCAATATTGCATTTTAACTACATTTAACTGCCATGGAAGAGTGGAAGGCTGAGTCAAGGCAGCTCTCCCCATGCACCCAAAAACTAAATGTATCATATATAATATTTCCAGGGATAGCAAAAGTCATAGAATTACAGGCAATAATTCTAAATCTAAAATATGTATGAACATGGCAAACAGAAAAGTTGTGTTTTGAATGTAATTATAAACATCTGAAATCATGAATATTAATTTTCTGTAACCAAAAACCTACACTACTGCCAGAGTTATGTGGCTGAACGACAAGCTGAAATACTTCTACATCCAGGGCCAAAATTCCTTTAAAATATTCTTGTCATTTTTGTATGATTTTTAATTTCTGAAGAAGTTTTCCAGCCCTTCCCGGAATACACTTCCCATTTTACCATCCACAAATAAATTCAATTTTTAGGCCCAATTGTGGATGCAATCAGTGTGATAGAAAGAAGCAGTCCTCTTCACCCAGAGTTCTTTCTAAGTTCATGCCTCCATCATCTCTACTAGTATGGTGCAGCAATTTGAATTTTTTCAATATTAACTCAACACATCTTTAACTAAAGGCAGTATTTGGCCCCTCACGCTGTTAGAAATTCCATTTTGCAGACAATAAGAAATTACCCTCCCATTTTAATGTAGATGTCTGCCTGATCCAGAAAGTAGACTTAGTTTTAGTGGGGATTTCCAACTCCTAAGTGGTTGTGACTCTGCAAAACTAATTATAGAAATTGAGCATCCTCAATAAGGGAGTTATTATAACATTTTATTGGTTAATCATATATAAGAGGATATGGACCCTTTCCTAGCTGAGGACCAGTGGTGGGATATGACCAGTACGCCACGGTATGAGCATAACAGTGCCTGCTGGGAGCACCAGGTACCATTCCAGTATGGTGCTCCAGAGGGTCCACCCACCCACCTGCTCTCCTTACCTCTATTTGAGCCAACCGGGGCATTTGCGCATTCGCAAAGGGTGTATGAGAGATTCTCCACCGAGCAGATGGAGCATTGCAGGCAGTGGGTCCGCATGCGTGCATTGCGAACGTGCACGTGGTGGATGCCCAGCCCCATTGCAGCATACCGGTTGCAATGGGATCTGGAATCCACCACTGGTGAGGACTGTCTTGTATCTTCACAACCCCTTGGGTTTCCTAGGCATCAAAAGTTGCGACAAGTAACTATCAGCTAAGCTCCCGCTTCAATGAAAATGTTGAAAAGATAGTTTTGCAGAGTTTTGATTAAGAGGCAAATGTCTCCTGTTGGCAGGAACCTCCACTTCCTGTTGCCACTTGATATTTCCCCCCTTCCGGTAAGCAGAATAAAAGTAATTGTGCCTTGCTGCCAGCTCCTCTTCTTCATGGAACCGCTAAAGCGGTTCGGAGTTCTTTTGTGTGTTTTTTGTCTTTGCTGTGAAATTAATGAGGCAAGAGAGAAGGGCTAAATGCCATTGGTCCTGTTTCTTTACTTGAAGGAGAAAGGGAGGGGAAGAGGGAGGGAGAGAGAGTGAGTTGAAGCTGCTCAACTGAAGCAACTTCAGTTGCTTTCAAACTGGAGATGGATAGCAAATAAATTTGATCAGTAAATTTAAAAAATTAAACAAATAAATATTAGGAGTAATTAACATCAATGATCTCCAGGATAATATCTGGCCCTGTTTCATTGTACTATATGCAATAATGCTTTTGAAACACTGCATTTGAATTTGAGAGTGCATTTGATGCTGAGACTCTAGAAAGAGTGCAGAGAAGAGCAACAAAGTGGATTAGGGGACTGGAGGCTAAAACATATCAGGAATGGTTGCAGGAACTGGGTATGTCTAGTTTAATGAAAAGAAGGACTAAGGGAGACATGATAGCAGTGTTTCAATATCTCAGGGGTGGCCATACAGAAGAGGGAGTCAAGCTATTCTCTAAAGCATCTGAGGGGCAGGACAAGAAGCAATGGGTGGAAACTAATCAAGGAGAGAAGCAACTTAGAACTGAGGAGAAATTTCCTGACAGTTAGAACAATTAATCAATGGAACAACTTGCCTCTAGAAGTTGTGAATGCCCCAACATTGGATGTTTTTAAGAAGATGTTGGATATCCATTTGTCTGAAGAGGTTTAGGCTTTCCTGTCTATGCAGGGGGTTGGACTAGAAGTCCTTCAAGGTCCCTTCCAACTCTGTTATTCTATTCTATTATGGTGTAAACACTTGTGAAACTTCATTGAAATGTTGAATGAGTCATGAAGTCTTTAAGACCACCTTGTAGTCATTGCCATATGTTACTCAGCCATCAGTGTAGCCTGCTCCCAACCACAATATTATAATTATATTGTGAGACTACAAGCCAAGTACATGGAGATCACTTCCCATTGTTCTTTCTTCTTTCTTTCTCTTTCTTTATTAAAGGAATCAAGCATAATTCTGCTTGCTGTAACAAAGCAAATATCATGTGCTTCTTGGCTAGTTTTATCATATCATTGTCAGATCTGAGGCAGGCAAAATTAAAAATGTCATCCATAAAACACAGGGAACTTTTCTTTGCATTTAATGGGAAAGAAGGTAATCTGTCAATGTGTAATATGTATGCAGTCATTTTCTTAAAAAAAAAAAGAACTTGAAAGTTTTGCAAGTAGAAATGTGGAAGTGTATTTCCATTTTATACCAATTATCTAAGTATTTATCTATGTAAATAGCTTCCAGTGCTTTTAGAAATGTATTTAGTAGCTAATGTGGACCAAATTAGATATAAAGATTGCTATATACTTTCTTAGTTCTAGCATGTTAGGATAGGGAACATGGCAACATGAAATTGGTGTGTACCAAGGACCTGTGGGTAGCCAGAAGAACTGAGGCGGAGAAAGGAATAAAAGGCTAACAAGTTTATTCCCTTAAAGTACAAGCTAACATTTCAGAACCGGCTTAGATAGGAACGCGCGCTGCTCGTTTGGACAGCTCCCTATTTATACAGGAGCTGTCAAACGATCAGCCAATCAGCTGTCGAGCGCTTCCCGCTTAAACTCTAACTCAGCGCATGCTCAGAACACAACAGAAATGATAATCCAAATCATCTTCCTCCTACACACATACACACACACAAACACGGAGGGCTCCACAGGTAATAGGACAGGGTTCCCACCTATTTCATTTCCCCCCAAGCCTTTTGCCGCTTAAGTCTCTGGCTTTGGCTTTGAAATTTCAAAATTTCAGGATTGTGTCATGATAAAATAGGAGAAGGAAATATTTGTTCAGAGACAGATTCAGTCTCCAAAGCTTAGAGTCACATCTATCTAAAGAAGATGGGCTGAAAGGAACTGAGGTAGGTGTCAGGCCTGCAGCCATCTTTTCTTTTGGATCTTTGGCCTGCCTCACTTTCTATTATTCTACTATGCATTTTCTGTTGTGGGAAAATGGGAGGTGGGATTGTAGGGAGTTAGATGCTATGTAGCCGTAACAAAATTCTTTCTAGAAAGCCAAAGTCATTCTTTGTCTCTGCATCTCTGCACCTGACTGGAAATGGATGAGTGGAATTGCCAGCATGGCAGTGGAAGATTGGACCATGTGATGGACTTATGGATGTAGGGACAAGATCTTGAACATTCATCTGGGTGGGGAAAACTGAGAAGCATTCAGATCGAGTTTTCCCAGATGTGCCAACATGGCTTTCTTAATAAATTGGAATTTTGAGGAATGCTTTGCCGCAGACTCTGATTTAATTTTGGATGCTATTGGAACCTTGACATTAAGTCTAGCCCAGGGGTGTCAAGCTCAAGGCTTGGGGTCTGGATCTGGCCCACAGGGTACTTAGATCTGGCCTGGAGGGCTGCCCTGGAAACAGCAAAGGACCAGCTCATGGTGCTTCTGCCAATGAAAATGGAGCTTGGGAAGGCTGCCATCAAAACCAAAAATGGAGCTTGGGAGCCCATTGTCGCTGGTAGACCACTCAGGTCACCACAGATGGCCCTGACATCATGAATGACATCAAACTGGCAATGTCCATCCTGACTCCCCAAAGGTCAAACACAACCCTGACACGGTCCTTAATGAAATCGAGTTTGACAACACTGGTCTAGCCTATTAGCAGACCCTCCACCTGATGTGGATAACAGCAAGGTAGGAGTGCTTATATATTCCTGGGCAAATACAGAAGCATTCCTGTCTTCTTTTTTGTTGCTTCCACAAGCTCAGGAAAAGTGAGGAAAAAACAGACTGTGACAGTTCGAGAGTCAGTAAGGAAAACTCTGAGCTTCATGAACTCTCAAACTTTCTGAGCTTCATTCCAGTTTAAAAGAGTTTTCCTCTCTTAATTCCTGCCAACCACATCTGCAATGGGACAAAGTGTATTTTATGTATGTGGTTCTAGAAGAGGAGATACTATCCTCCTTCCCATTAAATTTCATTCCGTGTATTAGTGAACCTCTCTTTCATTATTTCATATTTGAACCACGGTAGCGTAGTGGTTAGAGTGCTGTACTGCAGGCTACTTCTGCTGCCTGCCAACTGCCTGCAATTTGGCAGTTCAAATCTCACCAGGCTCAAGGTTGACTCGGCCTTCCATCCTTCTGAGGTGGGTAAAATGAGGACCCAGATTGTTGGGGGCAATATGCTGACTCTGTAAACTGCTTAGACAGGGCTGTAAAGCAATGTGAAGTGATATAAAAGTCTAAATGCTATTGCTATTGGGATGTAATTTGGGGCCCAGGATTGATACAGGATGGCAAGATACAGCATAATTGCTGATGTGGTCTTCTAAAAAAATAATAATAGAAGAATACAATCATAGGGTTAGAAGGGACTTTGGAAGTCTTCTAGTCCAATCCCCTGCCAAGGTAGGAGTGCTTATATATTCCTGGACAAATAGTTGTCCAATCACTTCTTGTAAACCTCAAGGGATGGAACACCTTCAACTCCAGGAGGTAAGCTGTTCCATTGAGTAATCATCATTGATTGATCATTAATCAGGAAATTATTCCTTATTGGATACCTCTTTAATAAACTTCCACCCATTGCTTCTTGTCCTACCCTCAGACACTTTGGAGAAGATGCCCAATGCTCAAGTATGTCAACATCAATGTCTTCATTCACATTTTTATAGCTAAGACTGGAGAGACACTGAAGAGAAAAACCTACTGAGTAATATTATAAATATACTAATATAAGGCCCAGATGTATTAAAGGTTTTTGGGGCACTTGCTTCAAGCTCTTGATGCCTGGGGGTATCAATGAAATTTTGGGAAAAGAACTACAGTTTGAGTCTCCTAAGTTAGCTTGTTCCCATCAGGTCCAATGAAGGATGTCATCTCAATATCCATGTTGAAGAAATATTCAAAAGCTAGACCAGCTGGCTGACAATTAAATGTCTTGGACTAGATCTAGGTCAGATAGTTGGTCCCCTGAGCACAATACAGATAGTCATAAATAATAGACGCTCTCTACAGTTTATGCAAATGTATTTTCCAGCCCTGTTTGTAGGTTCCAGGAACTCCAGAATGACATGTATTGCAGTGTTTTTCAACCTTTTTTGTGCAAAGGCACACTTTTTTCATGAAAAAAATCACGAGGCACACCACCATTAGAAACTGTTAAAAAAATTTAACTCTGTGCCTATATTGACTATATATAAAGTAATTCTCCCACGGCACACCTTACACTATGTCACGGCACACTAGTGTGCCGCGGCACAGTGGTTGAAAAACACTGATGTATTGTACCTTGCAATTATGTATCTCAGCCATCTTGATTACTTTTTTTATGACACATGCAGTGCAGGGTGAACCCTGTAACATTTTATTTAGACCTAAGAATGAGAACGTTCACTTGGAACTGTGTGTGTGTGTGTGTGTGTGTGTGTGTGTGTGTGTGTGTGTTATTTGTGCTGATAAATAAATAAAGGGAGACTAGTATAGATCTATTTCATACTATTAGGCCACAGGCTCTGATCCGTTATCATATATATTTAAAGTCACAACCCCTGATATGCCCAAATATGGGAGGAAGTTCACTGCTTCCATTCTCTGTCCATCGGTTCAGCACAAATACAACATACATACATACATACATACATACATACATACATACATACATATATAAGATTTTTTTTTTTACAACCCCCGGTATGCCCAAATATGGGAGGAAGATCACTACTTCCATTCTCTGTCCTTCGGCTCGTCACGAGACCATCCAGGCAGAAACCCAATATTTTTACTGTTGCCTTTTTGTTACATTTTGTTGTATTTGTGCCTTTATTTATTTATCAGCATAAATACAACATGTGTGTGTGTGTGTGTGTGTGTGTGTGTGTGTGTGTGTGTGTGTTGTATTTGTGCTGATAAATAAATAAATATATATATGTAGGTCTTTGGTTATTTGGGTTTTTCCCCGCGTAAAATTGTGTTTGCGACATTTCAACAAAGTCTCATTTGTCATCTTCAGGCTGGTTTACTCGGTTTTGTGCTTCCAGGAGCAATGTGAGATTGCAGCTATAAACTAGCCTGAAGATGACGAATGAGACTTCGTCGAAATGTCGCAAAGACACTTCCAATTTTACGCGGGAGAAAACCCGAATAACCAAAGACCTACATACAAACACCGGCGAAAACCTCAGAAAACAAATGCACACACACACATATACACACACACACACACACACACACACACACACAGAGTATATTTCTCATTTGGGGAAATATATGCAATATAGAGATGCTAACAGTTGCCTACTTTATTGTTCTAACCATAATAAAACAATGTGGATCAAACCCTTGAAATACTAAGTAGATAATGTTCCATTGGCACATTTGGTTTCTGATGTCCCATTAGGTACTGATAGTTAATTTTTAATGCTTAGTTCTGTGCTCTACTTTTTCAGAAATGATATGCAGTGTCATCTTTACCAGCAATGTGTGTGTGAGAGAGTGGGGGAGGGAGGGAGGGAGGGAGGGAGGGAGGGAGGGAGGGAGGGAGAGAGAGAGAGAGAGAGAGAGAGAGAGAGAGAGAGAGAGAGAGAGAGAGAGAGAGAGAGAGAGATGTCCATTCTACTTGAAGAGGAGCTGAAGCTTCCAAAGATTATTCCTCACACATTACTGTCTTTATCCAAGTAGCTTATTTGTATGAATAAAATTGACTACAGTAACATCTGCCCTGGTTCTAATAGAAATGGAGAAAGTGGACATCATGAAAATGAATGGAAAAAGTAGAAACAGGAGAAAGTAATTTGGGAGGCAATGTGTAGAATATATCTTCTGCAAGTTTCTCCTTTTCAGATGTCCACATCAGAGTGTGAAAATACCTACCATACTGGACATGATGAACATATGCTTTATTACATGCATATTTAAAACTCATAAAGTCTATTCTGAGAGTCTGCTCTGTAATGTCAGCATTTCAGAGGACAGAAGGAAATTCCAAAGCTAATTCATCTATATCTCTCATCATCATTTCTCACTCACTGAAGAGCTCGGTTTAGAACAGGCTTTCACATCACAGTAGTTTTGATCCTTCCCAACAGCTTCTCCATTTTTATTCCTGTAGTAATAATTTACAGAAGTATATCTTTAAAATATTAACAATCTATTCCTTCTTTGCATGGCAAAACAAGCATCTACACATGTGCACACACACATCACTAGTCAAATTAAACTTTAAAACCAAGAATTTTTAAATAGTTGAAGAATTAGAGCAGGGTATCAAACTCAGATATGGCCCATGGAGTGCTTAGATATGGCTCTCAGGGCTGCCCTGGAAATAGCAAATGATCAGTCCATGGTACCTCTGCCATGGTGTGGCAGAGGTACCATGGACTGATCATTTGTGAAAGGGGAGCTCAGGATGGCCACGCCCTCTGACAGTGAAAACAAAGCTCTATTTCCACTGACAGAGGGCTGCAGGAGGATCTTTGCAGCCCCGTCCAGGCCACCACAGGTGCCCCTGACACAAGTGAGGTCAATCTAGCCATGCCCAACCCGGCCACACCCACCCCAGCCATGCTCATCCAACCCCTGAGGTAAAAAAAAAAAAACCTGATGCAGCCCTAAATGAAATCAAGTTTGACATCCCTGGACTATAGGCCATATTTTTCAATAAAAGATGAATTACAGCATGCATAGAGGCAGGGGGGGGGGCTGTCAGTGATCAGTTATTTGGTATGTGAAGTGTTACTTGCTGCATGGATTACGGTATTTTACTTTTCAAATGTGGTTGATTAGGTCAAAGGAATTTAAACTGATGAAGTATGGAATACCTGGCTGATACCAATGGGTGATTGCCTTTTTGGCAAAAGAAACTCCCTTAGATTTTCATGTCATGAAAAGTAATGCAACAATAATCACGGAGATGACATCTACCATATAATACCCAATATGCATAGAAGGTGTTTGATCTGATCTATACATAGGCCAGCTACAATTTAAAACATGATAGAGTGGATTTTTGCTATATAAAGGTATTTTGTATGATGTCTTCCTACAAAAGCGATTACTTAAAATAGGTTTCCTTCTTATGGGAAAAGGAGTCCAACAATGCATTACTTCAGCCACCATTCCATTTGTTACTGCAGAGTTTTACTTCTGTAATATTAGTGTGCATTTTTTATATAGAGTATATTCTATTCTTTTTTGTTTCATTTCATAAAAGTCAATGGTCATGGTAGAGTTGGAGTTCTCATTCAAAATTATATTTTAGTATGTTTGTTTATTACATTGTTGGAATACTATTGTGAGATTAAAGGAAAATGCAAAGCTGGAAAACCTAGATGCCATTTAATCCCATTCCAATAACAACCAAAATAAGAAATATATTGCAGTGCAGAAAACATCGGTTGATGCCAAACTTTCACTGAATTGATCATTTTTGCTTGATGACTGACAAAATCACATTAGGGAAATGCAAGAGATGGCTTTCAGATCTATGGAGATTCTCAGACAGCCAGGTCATGGTTGTCCCAAAGGTGCTTTTTCAAGGTGCCCTTGTCACCTCTAAGCTTGATTACTGTAATGCACTTTACATGGGGCTGCCCTTGAAAAGTGTTCGGAGACTATAGTTAGTCCAGAACGCAGCCGCGCGAGCGATTATGGGTGTACCTAGATACACCCATATTACACCTATCCTCCGCGAGCTGCACTGGCTTCCGATCGGTCTCTGCACACACTTCAAGGTGCTGGTCATCACCTTTAAAGCCCTACATGGCCTAGGACCTGGATATCTGAGAGACCGCCTCCTGCCACATACCTCCCAACGGCCGATAAGAACTCACAGACTGGGCCTTCTCCGGGTGCCGTCGACCGGACAATGCCGGCTGGTGGCTCCTCAGAGGAGGGCCTTCTCTGTAGCTGCTCTGACCCTGTGGAACGACCTACCCGTAGAGAGCCAGACCCTCACCACTCTCTCAGCCTTCCGAAAAGCCACTAAAATTTGGCTGTTCCGGCAGGCCTGGGGCTGTTGACTCCAGGAATGAGGTCCAGCCCCACCCAGACTGAGTGTATGGTGCATTGTTTTTAAATTGTTTCTTTTGAAATTGTTTTCTTATTTTAACTCCTTATATTAACTTTTTCTGTAAGCCGCCCGGAGTCCTACGGGATTGGGCGGCATATAAATCTATTAAAAGTTAAAGTTAAAGTTCAAGAGGCAACTGGACTTTTTGGTTTTTCTTATCCAAGAGAGCCAAATAAACTTCTTGGATAACAAACAAAACGTCTTTAAGAAAAAACAGAAAGTCCAGTTGCCTCTTGAAAAAGCACCTTTGGGACAGATATCTTTCAGATTTCAGCATAATCTACTCCAGCAATTAAACAGATATGTTTAAAAAAATCAAGCAGCAGCTGTTAAGCTAGTAGAACTACCAGTGTCTTAGTATAACATGTAGTTTAGTCTTTGAACTTCAATCCCTACCCCCAACAGCCAGAAAAGTCTGTATCTGAATGAGAGTTAAACACTGCTGACTTGAATAGTATGTGCAATGATTTTTCCTGACTTCCAAATCATATAAAGGCAGATGTTCCTAAATGAATGAAATAACATTCTGAGAGAAGACTGTCCCTCTGACATTTATGTTTTGCAACCTGGAATGTTAAACTCGGACAAAGGTGATGCGATTGGGATACATGCTTATTCATTACATTCTCTGATGTGTTTCCATATCCCTTTTGGCTAGTCAGCTGTCAGACTGGAGACAACCACAGGCTCAGCTGGTACTAATTTCTAGGCTATCCAATACAGATGGAAAATACAAAGCGAAGAAGCAGTCATTAGCACCCTTATGACGCCTGGCCAGCTTGGGAATGTTATTGCGGGCATCCTTCTGTAAGAACCACCACACCAAGAGAGAGACAATGAATCTTCTCGTCTGGCATTCTTTTATGATAGTAGCCAATACTGAGACAAGAAACAAAGACAGGACATCCACTATGAAAAACTTTGTCACTGCACATGCTGCCATGTGGGGAAAAGGGGGAGTCTTCCTGACTCCAGCTCTTGCTCAATGTGTCTTGACTCATGAACCTTAATAACCAATACGGATTTTAAAAATCCTAACTTGAGTAAGTACAGATGTTGCTGCTCTGTCAAATAGCCATTCTTCCTTTGAACTGTGTCGCTCATTTATTCCTTTCACTTACATGATGTGTCCTTGAGTTCATCAACTGAACTTCATCTTGCATGTATTGTAAAACAGTCCAATATTTACCAGGCTTGAATAAAAATAAAAATTACTTGTTTCAAATGTTTGCGGTGTGCTTGGGGATGCCACTAGCAATTCAATCACTCTTTGACAAATAGCATTGGTTTAATTCTCTTCAAATTAGAGGGCAGCTGAGCAATATTATTTCAACCCACGTAACACACTTTAGAACAGTGGCCAATTGCTTTGCTTTTAGGAATTTGATTTATTATGTTGCTCTAGTACAATAGTACCCCCCCCAATCCCCATGAGGCAAATATTCAGTCCTTTATTCCAGATCAGCACAATTGAGCTTCATGAGAGTATTACAGTGATAGGACAGTCATTTCAATCTACCCTCAAACACCACTCCGTAATGACTTCTTTCCAATTCCCACAATAAACTCCAATGTGCTACAGGAAATTTGGTATTCTCTGGGCTAGGGCATACAGTCACTTTGTGCAAGACATTGGCAATGGGTTTTTTGGGGGAGAGTTATTGCTGTCCTGCACAAATGGTGAGTTCAGTTTATTGATTGATTTATTCAATTTCTATAACCACTAAACTAAGAGCCGAGCTGGCGCAGTGGTTAGGGTGAAGTACTGCAGGCTACTTCAGCTGGCTGCTAGCTGCAGGTCAGCAGTTCAAATCTCACTGGCTCAAGGTTGACTCAGCCTTCCATCCTTCCGAGGTCAGTAAAATGAGGACCCAGATTATTGGAGGAAACATGATGACTCTGTAAACCGCTTAGAGAGGGCTATAAAAGCACTATGAAGTGGTATATAAGTCTAAGTGCTATTGCTATCGTATATGTGACTAGGTAGTTCACAAGAATTAGAAACAATAGCAGAAGTAATAACAATAAAAATAACATAGAGCTAAACTTAAATCACTTTTAAAAACTCAATGAATCAAAAACATAATCACAATAAGCAGGTAAATACAATCAATAAAAAATAATAACATAATAATAGAGTTGAAAAGGCTCCTGCAGGTCTTCTAGTTCAACCCCCTACTCACACAGGAGATTCTATACCATCCAGACATTTAATTTAGTGTATAAATATTAAAAAGACACACCGCTCCCACTAAAATCCAAGTATGGTGGCACAGTCATGTCTTCAGGGCCTTTCCAAAGACCAAAAGGATCTAAATTCCAGGGGAATGATGCTTCAAAGGAGAGGTGCCAATGGCAGAAAAGGCTCTCTTTCTGGATCTCATTAAATGACATTCTTGAATAGATAGATAGACCAGTAACATGCCTCTCTTATTGGATGTGATGGGACAGGTAGTTGTAACTGGGATGAAGCAATTTTGATTGTGATTTGTCATTGGGAATCCACCACTCTAATAGACTATAAACGAAATGTCTGATTCCTAGTTGTATGCATTTTTAAAATCCAAAGTCAAGTACAAATAACAAAACATACACTAGTTGAATATATCTAAAATATTGAACATTGTGATGATAGTCCAGATGCTGCCATTCTGAATATTAGTATTCCTAATCTTTGGTCATAATACTTAGGGATTCTGGGCATTGAACTTCAACAGTAAATGGTATGTTGTGAGTTTCCTACCTTATTACATTTATTTTGTTTGATGTGTGATCGCTCCTCTGAAAATTGACATGTTAAAGGCTAAAATGGGTTGTTTGATTAGAGAAATGGTAATACCTCCATTTATTGGTGTTAGAAACCACTTATGACTCTTTGCATAAAAAAGAACGTGCTTTATGGTTCCCATGATTAGATAGGATAGATTTTATAGAAAGAAGAGACTGATGGTATTACCTTAGCGAGAGATTAAAATGTGAAGATATAACCACTTTTTTATATCTTCCTTTATATCTTTTTTTTTCTATTTTTCTTCTACTTTTGCCTTTCTGCACTCTTAGCTGTTTCTTTTTTCTGTCTCATTTTCCTTCTTGTTTATTTTAATTAGTACTGTATTAGTCCTTATTATTATTAAATCTTTCATACACACACACACACACACACACACACACACACACACACACACAAATTGACACAGCTGGCTGGGGGATTCTGGGAGTTGAAGTCCACAGGACTTAAAGTCACCAAGGTTGAGAAACATTGCACTAAATGATGTATAATCTTACCCGAGGATCTTTTGCAAGGCAAATAAATAATTATCCCAACAGTCACATGAATTTCTTGCTGCAATGCTAAGCATTGACAGAAATTGTTTTTAAACTGAAGGGTTTCTTGAGAAATATTAGATTTTTTTTAAAAAAAGAAAACCTGGGCCTCCCAGATGTTATTACATTTACATAAACTACCTCTCAGAGCAATGCCTAGGGTGCCTTCCTGCATGCTTCTTCCAAATTGCTGAATAGAGTTTCCTTTGTGTACTCTGCTCCAGTAGCAGTCAGCCTAGTATGAATATTCTAAAGTGTTTGTCCCAACATCATAGCCCTGAGCTCTGTGCTGAGTGGGTGGCTATATAACTATCTTAAATATAAACACATTTACTTATTGTACACTACACAGGGGCTATTCTTTTCATTGTATAGTAAATAGTCTCTATTCTTTGTGACCTCCCGAAGTATCAATGGGAAGCAGTCAAATGGCATGGAGCACTGGGACTTTATGAAATAGCTACAGAGTTAGAGGAGGACTTACTGGTTCCTTGAAGTGCTTTTCACACTTAAATGGCAGAAGCATAGGAACTTGGCTCTGCTGGGGGCAGCTGTACAACTGACGACTCACAAACAGGGCTCATGGTAACAATAGCACTTAGACAGCAGTGAAATCCAATTTTTTTTGCTACTGGTTCTGTGGGCGTGGTCATGTGACTGGGTGGGCGTGGCTATGTAGTCATGTAACTGGGGGATCAAAAGACAGAAACTCACTTTAACAATGTCCTGCTGGAGCAGGGTTGAACTAGATGACCTCCAGGTTTCTTCCAGCCCTGGATTATCCTCTGAAGCTGCGCCTAGTGCCAGATTTGTAGTCCTTCCCTCCTCTCCTTTTTTCCTCCCTCCCTTCCTCCCTCTCTCTTTCCCTCTTTCTCTTTCTTCTTTCTTTCTTTCTTTCTTTCTTTCTTTCTTTCTTTCTCAGCACCCCCCTCCCCCCACATTTTTGGCCTAGCAGGCCTCAGGGAAGCCTGCTGGGAGCAAAAAAGGACCCCCCACCCAATGTTTCCAGAGAACCTGTAGTAAAAAAAAGTGCTTACAAAATAAACAAAAAACGTTCCAAAGATCAGCTGTGTGATGTGCGATCCTCTGAACCTTTTAAAAGCTTTTTAAAAGTTTTTTTTTACTACCAGTTTTGGGAACCAGTAGCATTTTTTACTACCGGTTTGGGAGAACCTGGTCATACCGGTAGCATTTCACTCCTGCACTTAGACTTATATACCACTTCATAGTGCTTTTACAGCCCTCTCTAAGTGGTTTACAGAGTCAGCATATTTCCCCCAACAATCTGGGTTCTCACTTTACCCACCTCAGAAGGATGGATGACTGAGTCAACCTTGAGCCACTGAGATTTGAAGTGCCGAACTGCAGCTAGCAGTCAGCTGAAGTAGCCTGCAATGCTGCACTCTAACCACTGTGTCACCTCGGGTCTCACAGCAGGGTTTGAGTCAAAGGTGGGGCAAGTGAATATTGCATAGGTCTGAACTGCACAGGGCAACCCTCCCTAGTTTCGCATCAGCCTTGCAATCTAGAACAATAATACTTTGGACACTGCTTTATCTTATTCTTCTACCCACCAGAATTAGCTGCCTAAGAAACAATATGATCCCAGGGCGAAAAACCTGAATGGGATTTTTTAAAAAGCTCTTACTAACCTGTAAGTAGCAAAATTAGATCAGGCAAAGAAACATCTGTTGCTCAAACCAATGGAATGAATTCACTATAGGATTTTAGAATGGAAACCAACTGGTGTTAGATGACTACAAGGATAGGCTGTCATCTATAGTAGTTGCCAACTTATGACTGGTTGGGCTTGGTGATCTAACTTACAATGGAATCTCCGTGACTACTTATGACCCAGATTTGAAATTATGATAGTCATTCCCTTGTCCTTTGAAGTCTCATGACTGCAATTTGAATGCTCGGTGACTGATATTTATGGCTGTTTGCAGCCTCCTAATCATGTAACTGTGATTTATGCTGGTTTTTTTTTTGCCAGAAAGCAACATTTCTTCAGGTGTCCAGCAAAAAACAAATAAACCAGCCCATAGTGTCAAGGCTCTGACTAATGAACCCAAGCAAATCATGAGACTTGGCTCCTTCTCATAGGTCTTCTTTATTTTATTTTATTTTAAATAGTTTTTATTAAACATTATTACCTTTAAAAACAGAAAGAAAAACACAACAACATAAGAAAAGACAAAACATACATAACAATATAAAGTAGATATACAGCCCTTTGTATCGGCATTCATTAGTTATACATTTTTTTTAAGAGTTAAATATACAGATACAAATACAATTTTAAACATACAACCCGCCCTCCCCTCCCCCCCCCCGCGGTGACAGTCATTCACAGCCCAACTTTTTTCTTTCCTTCCTCATTGTTAGGTCTCTAAGCCACATCTTCTCATTACAAAGTTCAGGGATCTATTACAATACCCATGTTCACTTTTAACTTTCCCCATTTTAAGTCCCTGCTGTTCTCCTTGTCGCCCACATATACCATAAGTTCCAGCTAAGATAATGTTCCGTTTCTCCTTTGTCCCTCAGCCAACCCGTCATTCTGTCCATTTCTGCACATTCATAGATCTTTTTAATTATAGCATCTTCCGACAGTATGGTAGTGGATTTCCAAAATTGTGCATAGGTTATTCTTGCGGCCACAATTATATGTAGGCTCAGATGCCATATTGAACTGCCTATGTTTTCTGGTTTAATGCTTAGTAGAAGGTTCTCGGGTGTCCATTCGATGTTTGCCCCGGTAACCTCTTTTAGCCATTTTTTAATCCTTTTCCAATATTTCGTGGCCTCAGTACAGGACCACCAAATATGGTAGAATGTGCCATCCTTTCTTCCACATTTCCAACACAATGGAGATAACCCAGGGAACATCTTGACTAACCTCGTTGGGGGGAAGTGCCACCTATAAACCATCTTGTATATGTTTTCTTTGAATGCTGTAGATATTGTAAGTTTAATGGTCTTACTCCATAGATCCCACCATTTGCCCATTTCAATTTCATAGCCAAAGTTTCTCTCCCATGCTATTAGAAGGCTTTTGTCCATCTCTTCATTAGCATCTTGGCAGGTCAAAAATTGGTAAATCTTCAATAACATTTTCTTGTCTCCACCAAACAAAATCTTATCTAGCCCCTGAGGGTTTGGGTAGATCCCAAACCGTACCTTATCGCTTTTAAACCTGTTTCTAACCTGTAGATATTCCCACCATTCCAGATTCCTGCCCTGCTGCTCTAATTCCATCTTTGTTTTCATGTTGCCATCTTCTGTCATGATGTCTTTATATGTTATGTTTCTTGTCCAATTAAATACACTGGGATGCGTTAAGGCCTCTAATGGTGCCAACCAGCACGGAACCCTAAGACAGTATTTTTTCCTCATCTTTTCCCAGACCCCCATCAAAATCTTATGAATATAATGTCCCATGAAGTACCTATGGGGGGTGTCTCTTTCTTGCCAGAGGGAGGCATGCCATCCCTGAGGGAGGTCATGTCCCTCTATAGCCAATAGGTCTTCTTTATTGAGTACATCATATCAGCACCCCTTCAATGAAAACCAATTTTAAATCTTTCCCATGGTTTCAGTATAATTAAACTAGGAAATAACCCCATCCCCAAGTGTCACAGGTCACATTGGCCAATTAGGTTAATTGGCAGGCTCTTCTGTCACTCCTTCCCCAATCATATCTATTGCCAGTAGAGATGAAAAAAGCTTTTGCAATGCATTCCAACCTCCTTCCTCCCTTCCCCCTGTGTGTGACAACTGAGGAATAGAAAGATGGCTCCAGCCAGGCTCAGTTTGAGGTTGATCCATAGAGGATAATGAACTTACTTAGCAATCACCAAGTTTGCTTTACAACTGCCACATTTGTTTTACCTCCATAACCTTTGCTTAATAATTGTTACAAAAAAAGGTTATCAAACCTGGCACCGGTTAACAGTGGTGTCCCCCAAGGCAGCATTTTAGGACCAACACTTTTACACTTTTACATAAATGACCTTTGTGATCATATTATAAGCAACTGCATTTTCTTCGTAGTGATGTAAAACTATTTAACACCACCGACAATGCTGCTATCCTTCAAAAAGACCTTGACTATGTGTCAGAATGGTCAAATAATGGAAACTTCAAATCTCAACCAACAAATGTTCTGTCTTACACATTGGCAAAAAAAATCAGAACACAAAATACAAGCAGGGTGGACATGACCTTGTAGATTACCCTCACTCTGTCAAGGACCTTGGAGTACTCATATCTAATGATCTAAGCGCCAGAGTTCACTGTAATAACATTGCCAAAAGGGCATTAAGAGTTGTTAACCTAATCTTACGTAGCTTCTTCTCTGGTAATATTGTACCACTAACCAGAGCATACAAAACATTTGCTAGACTAATTCTCGAATACAGGTCATCTGTCTGTAACCCACACGGCATATTGGACATTAATACAATTGAGAAAGTCTAGAGATATTCCACGAGAAGAGTCCTCCACTCCTTTGCTGGCAACAGACCTTATGCTACCAGACTTGAAATTTTGGGCTTAAACAACTTAGAACTATGCTGTTTTTGGTCCAGTGGTAGGTTGCAGGCAGTAAGCCCTGGTATAGGCGTACCGGTACCTGCCTGGAGCACCAGGTACCGTTCCGGTATGGTGCTTTGGAGGGCCCACTTGCTCGCCTGTATTTGAGCTCTTCAGTTGGAGCATTGCAGAGGCTCGTGGAGGTGTTGCAAGAGGTAAAGACGCATTCACGTGCTGCGCACATGTGTGCACGTTCATGTGGTGGACACCGGGCCCCATTGCACCGTACCAGTTGCACCAAGATCCAGAACCCACCACTGCTTCGGTCTGACCTAAGCGTAGGGCATAAAATTATCCGCTTCAATGTCCTACCTGTCAATGACTACAATACACAAGCACACAATAGATACAAATTTAAGGTAAATCGCTCCAAACTCAATTGCAGAAAATATGACTTCAGTAACAGAGTGGTCAATGCCTGGAATGCATTAGCTGACTCTGTGGTTTCTTCCCTGTCAACCTCACCGCATTCCTAAGAGGTCTGTAAGGGGCGTGCATAAGTGCACCAACATGCCTACCGTCCCTGTTCTAATGTTCCCTTTTATTCTTATCCATTTCATGTATTCAAAATCGTGTTTATACTTATATATGTTATCTAACACACACATAAATAAATAAATGAATAAATGAATAAATGAATAAATAAATAAATAAATAAATAAATAAATAAATAAATAAATAAATAAATATGGATGAAGTCACATGGCAATCTGCTTGTTGACTATCATTGTCTATGACTGTAATTCCAAGCTCAATTGTGGTTGTAAGTTGAGGAGTATCTGTATTGCATTATTGGCTATTTGTCTACTGGATTCAGTCAACAAGTCCTGTAAATAGTATTCTCTATGGAAATTATGCACTAAGTAGTGCTGTTTGCTTTATTTCAAGAGTGCAGACTCTTAAGCTTCACAACTTTCCCATCCCTAAGATTTGGCCATGAAGGTCTTCAAATTTTATAATTTTTAACCTAATGGAACATTATGAAATACACCAGAAAATGCTTTTATTAATTGCATTTAAATTTAATCAATTGAGTTTAGTTTTACTTTTGCTTCTAACCCACTTCTTTGTTTCGCCTATCCACTGAAATTATATTGCATTATGGTCCCAGGAATGTTATTCAAAAGCCAGATATGGCCCTTTGCTCAAAATAATCTAGTTCCTCTCACTTATTTGCTTAAGTTTAAATATTCAAGTATGCTCTCAAGAGAAAATCAATCTCTCCTAGGTTAACACATTGACCTTTACCTTCTCTATAAATAGTATTTAAACATAATCATATAATAATGACCATTCATTTTAACAGGAATTGCTGCTACGGGGCCAATACTCAAATTGTGAGAGATTTCACACTAAATGATGGATCTGTATGACGAAATGAGTACAGTGACCAAGGAGAGAAGACAAAAGAGAAAGAAGACAATGGAATTCCTAATTTCTTTGCATAAATTCTGCACCATTTGGACATTTTCCACATGAAACCACTTAATATGCATTGTCTTAAAAATAATTATTTAGCTTGCAATTACTTTGCCGTGGGAGCTTTGGCCATAGAGTTGGAAACAGCTCCACCCCTCTAGAAAAGGTAAGAGTTGGCTCATGACATAAACTATTGTCCCTCAAGTATTGCATTGTGGCTCAATGCTTCGTCTGTTTACAAAGACAAAGATCTAACAGTGTCAAGTAAAATCCCTCCCTCATTCCCACTGTTGGTATGTGAACTCTGGATTACATGTAGACATTCATTTTTCACCATGGCCAAGCCTCAGATTCTTGTTTCTATTTAGTCAAGATGTAACAAAGAAAAAAGCCACTTGTAGGTCCTTTATTGCTTCAAATGATCTTTGTTTGTGGGGCAGCTAAATTAAGGTGACCAGATTTTCAGATTGGTAAAGAGGGACACCATTGACCGGGGGTGGGGTGGGGGGGGGCTTGATTAAAATTTTTATATTTTGTCAAAAGGTCACAAAAGGCAATTACATGACCCCAGGACACTGAAACCATCATAAATACGAATCTGTTGCCAAACATCAAAATTTTGATCACGTGACCATGAGGATACTGCAACGGTCACTAAGTGTGAAAAATGGTCGCTAAGTGTGAAAAATGGTCATCAGTCACTTTTTTCATTGCCATTGTAACTTTGGTCACTAAATGAACTGTTTGAAAGTTAAGGCTAGCTTGTATTATAATGCCTTATGCTAGCTTACATTTTCAAGAGAGAGAAGCTAAACTCCTTGTTAGAATTGAAATAGAAATGAGTAGAGTAGAGTAGAGTAAAGTAGAATAGAATAGTTTATTAGCCAAGTGTGATTGGACACACAAGGAATTTGTCTTTGGTAAATATGCTCTCGGTGTACATAAATAAAAATAAAATAGTAGGATAGTGGGATCCTTGCTGCACCAAGCTCAGAAAGCAGGAGATCCCACCATCTCCCAAGCTGGGAGGAGGTGTGTGAGGTGGGATCCTAGGTGCACCAAGCTCTTTCTGAAAGAGGAGGTGTGTGAGATGTGATCCTAGGTGCACCAAGCTCTTTCTGAAAGAGGAGGTGTGTGAGGTGAGATCCTAGGTGCACCAAGCTCTTTCTGAAAGAGGAGGTGTGTGAGGTGGGATCCTAGGCAGATGTCACACAAGGGCCCTTCAAAGACTGAACTTTTTTTTTACTGGTGGGGAATTAAAACTCCCCTTTTCCTCAATGGGAAATCATATTCAGACAAAGAAAATTATTAAAAATATCCTTTCCTTTCTGAATCCTGGCTCTTTCTCTGCACCTATATTGGGAAGGGGGAATAGGGGAAATGCAAGTAGCGAGGCCAGCCTGCCCCCTTCTTGTCTCCCACCCACCTCCTTCCCAACGGGACAAGAAGGTGGAGGGCTGGTCTTGCAAACGGGGATTAGCGCACTTACCGCCTCCCCCTCCCCTGGGAGGAGCTCTGCAGCAGGACAGACGAATGGAGGGGGAGATCGCCCCTTCCTCCTCCGAGCCCCCAAACCCCGTCTTCCCTGGCCTGCATCCCTGCGCCCAGGCTCCTTTGGGTTTGGGGGTAATCCGAATGGGTGGACCGGGGGATCCCCAGGGTGGAGGCCTCCCGGTGCAGCAACGGTCTTCCGCAGCTCAGGAGCGAACCTTCGCCTTCCCCTAGAGCCAAGGTGGCGCAGTGGTTAAATGCAGCACTGCAGGCTACTGCTAGATCAGCAGTTCAGCGGTTCAAATCTCACCGGCTCAGGGTTGACTCAGCCTTCCATCCTTCCGAGGTGGGTAAAATGAGGACCCAGATTGTTGGGGGCAATATGCTGACTCCCTGTAAACCGCTTAGAGAGGGCTGAAAGCCCTATGAAGCGGTATATAAGTCTACTGCTATTCCCCGCCCAGGATTGTAAGGCTGGAGGCCTCGGCAGCAGCCACCCCCACTCCCAGCTGGCCAACCCTCACCTGTACCATGAGCGGCAGGACCCGCACAGTTCCTCTCCTCCCCAGCACCGTCCTGTGGGCGTGCGAGCGCTGGGTGCCAACGCTGAATGGCCAGCTGGCCCGGAAGGCTACCGGCAGGGCTCGGCCGCCATTCAGCGACACATGTTTCGCTGAATGGCGGCCGAGGGGCACATTAAACTGCTGGCATGAGTTTGAAGGGCTGGCTTGCCTCCCGCACGGGCCGACATGGAAGGCAAGCCAGCCCTTCAAAGTCATGCCGGCACTTTAGCGTGCCCCTCAGCCGCCATTCAGCGAAACATGTTTCGCTGAATGGCGGCCGAGTTCTAAATTGCCGGCATGACTTTGAAGGGCTGGCTTGCCTTCCACGCGAGCTGACGTGGAAGGCAAGCCAGCCCTTCAAAGTCATGCCGAGACTTTAGCGTGCCCCTCGGCCGCCATTCAGTGAAACATGTTTCACTGAATGGCGGCCGAGTTCTAAAGTGCCGGCATGACGCGGGCTGACGTGGAAGGCAAGCCAGCCCTTCAAAGTCATGCCGGCACTTTAGCGTGCTGGCAGGCAGGGCTGGAGCGAGCGACCGAGCGTGCTCCATCCTGGTGGGTACATGAGCAGAGCACTTTTCCAGCGCTCCTGTGCCTGGAGAGCTCCATCTGCATATGAGCCCAGGATCCGCCGCTTGCGCTCCCTTGCTCCGCCCCGCCACCTGCCTTCCCTATCTAGGGGCTCCTCCAGCAGAAGTAGCACAGTTGTGTCGAGCGCCACTCTGCCTTCCTCCGTGCTCTTCCCGCCCGGATGCCCAAAGCCTTCCAGCCCGCTCGGCCCAGGGCGAATCAGCTGCAGTGCAGCGGGCGGCGATCCCACCACCATCCACCTGCTCACTCGCCCCGCCCGTCACTTACTCTGAGTTTGGAGAAGAAGCGGTGGCCCCAGGTGGCTCTTTTCGCAGAGGCTTTCCCACGGCTTTTCCGGAAGTGGGGCTGGAAAGGCGAGCTCGCTCCCCTGCCCATCCGCCCGCTCACTCGCTACGCTACCCCGCCCATGCGAGCGGCAGCGGATGGACGGGGGAGCGAGTCGAAGAAGGCGCCAAAATTAAGCGGGATCTTTTGGGAATGGCCCGGGACACTGGAAAAATTATGAGAAGGCATGCCTGTCCCGCCAAATGCGGGACGTCTGGTCACCCTAGGCTAAATTGTGTGATTTCCTCTTTTCCAGCATTGTTAGACTCAGGGAAGATACATAATTTGCTTTCCATGTAGCATTCCTCTTCACTGGGAATTATTTAAGTAATATGGCTGCTTAGAGTTGGTCAGAAATTATCACCCGTGCCTCTTAGATAAAGTTGGATTCTTCTGACACCAGCAGTAGATGAGTGTTTCCTCTTACTCTTGAGACTATAAATATAGCAAAACAAGTTGCTCTCCTTTCATTATGATGCACTGAGCCCAAACAGGCCACTTCACTGTGTTAATGGCCAATTGTTCTGATTCAGCTCGCTAAACATGACAAACCCTCTGACGTGAACTCAAAAGATTCCTTTATTAGGAATGCTGCAGCCTGGTAAAAAGTTTCTCTCACAGGCTAATAAGGCCGTCTAGCCGGAAGAATAGATGAATAGTGTCTGCCACATCTATTCATCACCATCCCCCTGCCTTTTATCCCCAGAGCTAGGGTGGGGCTTATCTAGTAGTGCTGGCTCTTCCTTCCCCAGGATTGGCCCATGGCTTTCCATTGCTCTCCTCTTCTTTGCCTTCTGTGCAGCACATATCAGGCCCTGGACCCAGCTGTTCCTCCTTCTTTATCAATCACCCCAGACTTAGGGGCTGTTGATTCTCCATCTGAGAGCTGACGGATGGCCCAGACTCTGCCTCTGTCTCTTTCTCTCTGCAGCTCCATTCCTCCTTTTCCCTCTGAGCTCTCGGGTTGCCCTGATTCCCACACCTCCTCCTTCTCTGATTCGGCTGCAGGAGGGGCTGGCGGCCAATAGGCCACAACACCAATCCAGGTTTGTAGACATAAAGCTAATAGAATATACTCCTTTTCTACAGATGTTTGTGATAACTGAATGCCAGAAAGTCCTTTGTATGTAGCTCAACAAAAGGAAACCTGAATTAATTCAGTAGGCTCAATAATGGCACAAATCTGGATTTACCTTGTACTTACTATCATTGATTCTTCTCACTAAGTTCTAGTCTGGGATGGAGTCATAGATATGATTTTAAATGTGATAGGATAGATGTACCCTTTTGGGATTTTCCAGAGAAAATCATCTTCACCTAGCTCAAATCTCTATTCTGGATTGGGCTCTCCAGAAATCTTCAGACTCTCTCAGCAAAGCATCTTCACTCTAGGTTTC